>NC_138030.1:68399584-68774763 GCF_964106645.2 Podarcis pityusensis
ACTGAAGCAAATTATTTTTGGAATGGGTAGACTAGGAATCTCCCATTACAGAGACCAAGTGAATTCAGGTATGAAACACTTAAAACAACAGCAAAAAGCCTCTTATAACTCCAGCCTGCTGGTATGTAGTGCAGATAACAGCAGAATGATTTAGGTCAAATTCCCCATAGGGCTGTTCCTGTAATCCCTGTTGAATTCTGGACCATCTCCAGGTGATCAGCTACAGTTCAGATCCAGCTTCATGCTCCATTTCCCTTTATAAAGACTTAAAGCTCTACGTTATCAGAAATCAACAGTCCTTCATTTGCTGCATAGTACACATTTAGCAGCCAGACTTCTTCTCTAGCTCTTCCCAGTTCCCAGAAACCAGGAAGCTGGCACAAATCCATCAGACAGAGGCTCATCCACAGTGGTCCTGTAGGAGGCATGATTGATGAAAGGGTCTGGTCTCAGCTTATACTGGCTCTGGGGCACTTGGACTGAATCCTGTGCATCCTGGCGAAGCAGAGCAGGATTGAACTCTAGAAGATTATCACTTGGAATGGATTTTGGCAGCAAGTGCATTTTCACCTCTTCTTACCCCCCCCCCCACTCCCTGCTTTCCTTTTCCTTTTCACAGCAAATGGCTTTGTTGGCTTACAGCTTGAAATTCCCTGTCCACTTTAAACAAGTTCCCACTCATCCTTTGAAAGGTATGGGAAGAGTAAATGTAGGTTGCAGTCCTTTGCAGCTTTCCTGGGAGTAAGTTGAACTCCAAGAACTTACTTCTGAGTAGACGCATAAGTATTCTGTTAATGAAATTATTGCTGATTGCAAATGTTGAGAGGTAAAAAAGAGTCTCCGTGTTTTGATCACTATGTATCCTATGCAATTCAAAATTGTATCTGGTAAGCATTAGCCTAGGGATTTAATACCCCACTGTTATGAGAAGATAACATCATTGTACAGGAATAAAATATTTGCTGGAACCCATCTTGTTTATTGGGTAGAATTTAAAGTCTGCAATATAGAACTTTTTAAAAAGCCCAGCTTGTGTCTGATTTTCATTACGCGTTTCAACAAGAATGTGGGAAACACTAAAAGCAGTCAGCATATGTTGTGTTTTTATCTTTCATAAACTGTTTTTCAAAGTGTACACCTGGAAAGTGAAGGATAAATTGAGAATACGGAAGGGTGGGGGAATATTCTCTATTCCCCCCCTTCCTGCTTTTAAGTAGCTGCTGGGAAAGAGGGAATAGTTTGAAAACATCTTGTAATCATGAATTAGAATGAATTATGTCACATAGCTGTGGAGGCCATTTAGTATTTCAAAAACACAGCAGGGGACCTTTTTTAAAGACATAATTAAAAACAACAGAAGATATAGACTGTTATGGATCTTAAGTTCTAGGCTTCCGGAATAATTTAAGTCCCTCTGAAATACCCCTTGCTGTTGTCATCTATTAGCATCTGTGTGATATTTCCCTTCAGTCAGTGCTTTCACTTTAGGAAATGGGGCAAAAAGTCAATAGGTCAGGCCTAGATTGGTCAGTATTCCGAGCATTTCAGTTAAATTCCATTCAGTTAATTTTAGATGAAAAGACACTTTAAAGGGAACATTTGAATAACACATGGTATGTACTGCTGGGAAATAATTTATCTTTAACAAGGAAAAGACATTGTCAATTTGGTTGATGTATGCATATTGGTGTAAATAATGGATCCGTCTGAAAAGGCTACGGGTGTGAGATCCCTTCCCAGGGGAACTTCTGTGCCAAACCTACTTGGTATTGTATTGGGTGATTTAAATTTACACTTGACTGTTCCATTTATTCTGCATGATGAATTGAAATGATTCTGTGGCATTTCAACACACTGCCACCATCATTGCATTTATTTCCTCCTTGATTCCCAAAAGAACATGCATAGGAATTCAATGAGGATGAATGTAGATACACATTTGTGTGTGTCTACACCTACCCACATGTTCTATATTCAATTTTATGGAGAGAGGACATATGCAGGTGCAAAGAATGTGTTTTTTCAATCTTTCAGTTGAAGTGAATGAGGGAACCTTCACACACAATTATGCCCCATCTCCCATGAGCATCAAGGCACATTCAGATCTCTGGATTGAGGAGAAAGAATCATAGAATTGTAGAGCCTGAGGGTCATCTAGTTCAATTTGAACATAATGGGGATAAAGAATGGGAATAAACGAGAGCAATACGTTCATAGTATCTGCAATGTAGAGAAACAATGCCGGAATCATGCCCACAGCTTTCCCACAGGGTGGGCTCAAACCACCAACCTTTTGGTTAACAGCCAGATGCGCTGACCCATTGCACCATTTACAGATAGGTAGCCGTGTTGGTCTGCCATAGTCAAAATAAAAAAATCCTTCCAGTAGCACCTTTAAGACCAACTAAGTTAGTTCTTGGTATGAGCTTTCGTGTGCAAGCACACTTCTTCAGATACACTGAAACAGAAGTTGCCAGATCCTTCTATATAGTGAGAAGGTGGGGAGGGGTATTACTCAGAAGGGTGGTGGGAATGGGAGATTGGCAGATAGCTGAGATGAGCCTGCTGATGACTCTTAACGACTGTAATAGGTCTTACAGGAAAAGGCAAGGGGTGAGAAGGTGAGAAATGGCTTAGTCATGTATAATGGGATAAGAATCCAATGTCTTTGTTCTTTGTTCAATGTCTTTGTTCAATGTCTTTGTTTTTTATTTTGACCATTGCACCATGTTTGAGGAGTACTCCTGAAGACAGTATTATGAAGACTTGCAGACACATAGAATGTCTCTGCTTTGCTCACAGCTGTGATTGGATCTGACAAATGTTGCTAGACTCCCAACCCTAAGGTTTTTGACCTACGAGTTTATTTTCACAGGGGTATAGGGAGGTTCTATATACAGATACTTTTATCCCTTAGTAAAATTTGCTTGTATTTTAATTCTTGCAACATAAATTGTTTATGGAAAGATTATTTTTGGTATCAAGTGATTCATTTTATTGAACTGCAATTTAATGACATTTTCCAGCAACCTAGTCAAAAGAAGACCTTCCACCCATGTTTTCCACACTATTGTTAATCTTATCACTAGTATAGCCAGGGCCGTCTTACCCATAGGTGCGGGGCACCCGGGCGCCAGGCTCTCAGGGATGCCAGGCTGAGAGTCTAGGGCCTGAGAGTTGAGTCCCAGGAAGAGTCTACCCGTCGGTCGGAGTGCTGCGGCAGGCTCTTCTGTTGCGGGTGGCTCTGCGCCACGAGTTCCAGGGCGACTGAGCCAGCGAGACGCTGAGGTGGCCAGCCGGCTCCACACTCCTGTGCCCCTGGGACTGGGCAATCGGGGGGGGGGGGGGCGCCGGGTGGATCTTTGCACCCCGGCGCCGCAAATGCTTAAGACAGCCTTGAGTATAGCCATGGCTAATAAGGATCACATGAAGTTAATATTTTGGCTGCAGCTTCTTGCCCCCTTCTTTCATTTTTCTCTTGTATCGACAAGTTGTTATCTACTATCCTCTCAAATCTAGTGACATATTTCTCACTATGTTTAGGGGTCAGCAGTGCAGTGACACCAGCCATTGGCATCTTTAAGCAGGATATTGTCTTAATACAGTATATAGCTTCATTCCCTTTGCCATTACATAAATAAAGCATTCAGTGTGTGCATCAGTGCCATCAAGCATGAATACCCCGGTGGACTGGGAATTAAATGCCAAGTGAGGGTCAGAAGCAACAAAGGCTGAATAACACTCAGCAAATGTATACATATTAGGTAAGGAACACTGCTCCTGGTGCAGAAGAAATTGAATAAGCACCTTGCAATGTCTAGATGGAGCATAAAGACTTCTTTTGTGTGCCTCAACAACTATCGTTAAGCCATGCAGAATATTCCTTCATGGAATGAGCCAGAAAATGGTTTATTAAAGTACTAGGGTAAATGATTGCATTCTATATTCCTTGATGGTACTACTATATTGCATTATGGTTATTTTATTTCATTGGCTGGAGCATTATGGGTACGTGAGCCTGCAGAACAACATTACATCTTTCCTGGGTTTTTTTCCAGTCAAGAGATAATGTTGAACAAGATAACCTTTTCAATTATGAAAGTGCTATGATTTCTTTGATTATTTTCTTCTCCAAAGAAAAATTTCAACCTGTTCTCATGCATTTTTATTGTAGTGTCATTAGTGCAATGTAGATTTTTCCAGTCCAATGTAAAATATTAACATGTATTAAATCATATTCCCTTGAAGCCCAATTTCTCCAACTTTCACTTTTTTTGGGGGGTATACTTCAGACTTCACTATGAGCTTCCAATCATGTGGTTGTAGGTAACATATATGTCTCATTTATCACCCATTTTTGGTCACTTAAACAAGTTCTAATAATTGAATCTACAAATATGTGAAGTGATTATATTCTTCTAGGTAGTTCCTCAGCAAAAATGCTACCAGAGCAATAACAAACAAGACACCAGCTGTTTGTAGATTTACTGTCTAAACACATGATACAAAAGGAAGAAAAGGACGGAGAGGAAAGAGTTAAGCAAGCAAGCACTTGTTCTTAAAGTTACAAAGCTATTATAATGTTCATTTTAATTATCTTACTACAAACAGGTAAGACCTACCAGGATAATAAGTAAGCAGATGCAAATAAACTGACACTCAGATAATAACCAACATTTCATTTTTATTTTTAGAACAGTTGAAATGTGTGTGTGTGTGTGTGTGTGTGTTCATGTTCTCTGTTCTCTGCTTTCTTCATGCACACACACGTGCACACACACACACACACACACACACACACTCACACTCCATTTTCTTAACCTTTAAAAAGAGCCTATAAAATGAATGCTGAAGGATCTTGAAATCATTCTGGTTCTGCAATAGGGATATGACTCTGGACCCATTAAATACAGGGATGAGGTGGGAAGCTGTTGTTTTTTTACATGTTACTAGACTCCACCTCGCATCAGCTCCTGCTGGTATGGTCAACAGTCTCAGATGATTGAAATTGGTGTTCAGCAACATCTGGAAGATCCCAAGTTAGCCACCACTAGATTAAGCCACATTTTAACTATTAGGTGCCTAATATTAGCCTTTAATATTGACATGATAAAGATCTCTGTCTCTTTTCCCCCCATTCTGAATTCATTTCCCATACATCACATTCCTTCTCAAAGTTATTAACAACACAGTCGTATTCATGCCTACTGAAATGTAAGTCTCATTGAGTTGAGCATGATTTACAGCCAGGTAAATGTGTATAGGATTGCAGCCTTATGTAAATTGTAAAGGCATCACATCAACTGGAACCACTTATCCTATTAGAATATATCTGCCTATGTTGGCCCAGAGGTTTCATATATATAATTTCTAGAGTTAATTTAGAAAGAAGCTGTTAACATTTCATAATAGCTGCTTATCTGTGACCCTTTGTCCAAACCATTTCGGTTTTTTAAAATTTTAATTTTAAAGCCATGGGGCATAAGAAACAAAAACAAAATAAACAAAGCTTTCAAAGTGCTGGACAGACCTTGGGAATCAGAGATCCAAATATCCTAATTTCAAGATGAATAAAAAACATCTTAAGGGAACACTCACAGTTATCAGTAATTGAACATTCCTGGCAATTATTCATCCAAAGGAATAATTATCCCTTGATTCAGTTTTCTGAGTAAGTCACCTATTAAATTTCGCTCTTGTGTGTTAACAAAGACTTCTTAATAAAGATTTTTGTCTTTTCATTTTGCTTGTCCATAAAATAATCTCTGGAAATAGTAAAAAATGATTTTAAAGCAATAGCCAGAATAATTTGTTTTTATAGACATGGACAAGTTTTTTCACTTCTCAGCTTCGTTGTTTTGAAGGAAAGAACTGTTCAGTGGTTGGGCGTGTCTTTTGTCTTTGATGCTAATGGTTGATGATTTTGCTGATGGGAAAAAATGCTGATTTGTACTTGGCAGTATACACTTTTTATTTGTTTTGTGTCATTTTAACATTTTGATACATCCCTTGTGAATTCTTCAGCACGCGTTCGTATTGCAGAGCTAAAATAACATAGGCTGGCCTTTGATCTAGGCACATGTGGTATTATTTTGAAGAGCAGCTTAATCTGTACACATCCAGTCTGCCTTGAGAAGAAAAGTCAACCCTTAAGGGAGCTTGCTAAGGCTACTGAAATCTCATGGCACATGAAAGTAGCAGTAGCCATATTGTACACAGAACTAGTCAGTGTACAATAGCCAATAATACATTGTCTGCGAATATTGCACCATTTTTGCTTGTGTATGTTGGCAAACTCCAATCCCCTGGTACCAACCAATTTACTCAATCCCAATTCCTGTGCTAATGAACCTGCTAGACCCAGTTGCCATTCCTGTATGCATGCAGTTATGCCTTCCTAAAGCAACTATATCTGATGCTACATCCGTATGAAATTATTCAGATCACTTTTCATTTTTTTGCTTCTTACTCATTGTGGTTAATTAACAAAATTAAACATTACATTTGGATAGCCTACAGCTCCCTCCAAAAGTTCTAATGGAGCTTATTGTAGTGCCATAATGGACGTGCACAATTTGTGCTTTTGCAGCACAATTCCTACTTAGACATCCTGTAATCTCTACTTCATTATCCGGACAAGATTTCGACTTCCCTTGCAAGCATATCTTTGTGATTAATTGGGCTATTAAGGGGAAGATTCATCACGCAGCCAAGAGGGCAATCTAGCCCTGAAGTTTTGGGATGTTTCTGATGCTAACCTGGGGCCAAAAGAAGTGCTTGGAGAACCTTGCCTGATGCAAGTTAATACATTTGCTCTGTGCATTAATGAACAGTTGGTAAGGCTGATCTGGTAACGGACCATTAAAAGTGGCAAAAATGCTTTAGTTGCTGGAAAACAAATTGGCATCTACAGTTACAAATCAATTACACAAGGTTACTTAAGAACTAGCACTATAGCTCTAGATTAAATAGTTGAGTCTGTTCCTCTCTCTTTTACTCTATCACTAACAAGTGTGGGGGAAAGCAAATACTTTCATAAAAGTTTTCTGTGGACAGAAATTTCAATCTCCTTACTGTTGCGTGCCTATTTAGATTTTTGTTTTTAAAGATTTTTGTTTTAAAGACCATGCCCTCCATCATCGAATGAACATGGCTGTTACTTAAGATGCAATTTAAATCATCATGGCTATTTAACTATAGTCCCACTTTAGTGCTGTGATTGGTCATGTTGTTTTCATTGTTCCTCCCTGCTTAATACTGGCACTTGTTTGGGCAACATGTTTAATTAAAAATTTTGGCTGCTTAAAATATTTTGTGAAGGGCAGCTTTTTGTTTTATTTTGTCTGTTAGTTTCTTTTAGACTTTATTTCCCTTGCTTTGGAGTATTCATTTTTCTTTGTAGAACCAAAGACGTAAAACATAACTCCACCACCTAGTCATCCAGCCCCACAAAAATAAATATTGTGTAATACGCACTCTTTTAAGCCTCATTGGTATGGATAAGAGAAAAGAGCACCTCTGGTTTGTACCAGTAGTAATTTAGTTTTTAAGGACTAGATAGGACTTGCTTTGATCATAAACTTTCTACATAATATATTAACAGTGCCGTCCTATACATGTCTACTCAGAAAAGGATCCCGCTGAATTCAGTGAGATTTGCTGCTGGCAAAGTAAGTGTGTATAATATTGTAGGGCTGAAATGTACTCATGCCAGGCATGCCCAGAGGTACCTGATAGTGGAAAAGTATGGAGGGAAGGGAATAGTGCAAGATGATCTGACACATATTGGGTAAGTCACTTACCCATTGTCACTGTGCTAGAAGTGTCTAGTACACAATTTGTTTGTTTATTACTGTACAGTTGTACCTTTCCTTTCCTCCAAGAAGCTCAAGACAGTGTACAGTGGTACATCGGGTTACATACGCTTCAGCTTACAGATGCTTCAGGTGACAGACTCCGCTAACTCAGAAATAGTACCCCTGGTTAAGAACTTTGCTTCAGGATGAGAATAGAAATTGCACGGTGGCAGCAGTGGGAGGCCCCATTAGCTAAATGGTACCCCAGGTTAAGAATAGTTTCAGGTTAAGAATGGACCTCCAGAACGAATTAAGTTCTTAACACGAGGTGCCGCTGTATATAATTCTCTTCTCAGTCTCTTTTACCCTCCCAACAACCCTGTGAGGAAGGTTAGGCTGAGAGAGATTGTGAGTGGTCTAATGTTACCCAGTGACTTCACAACCCAAATGGGGGATTTGAATCTGAATCTCCCCCGTATTCTTGTCTTCATGGAGTACCCACATAATGGTAACCCAACAGTGAATCTGTGGTGTGGCAATAAAGCTATCTGCCTGCTTTGGTGTGTGGGATCACCTTGATGGACATGAATGCTTAGGGAGTTCAGTCCTGCCCTCCTACAATAAAAAGAAAAGAATGGAAAAGAAAAAGGAAATACTTCAAGGGTCGTTTGCAGTAGACCAGGCACTTGCTCTTTCTTTCAACCAGAGAAATGGTACAAAACCATCACTTTACAAAGGCAAAACCACATCATAAAGTTAAAAAAAAAAAAGGTTAAATAAAACTAGTATAAAACTGATGGGAATATTAGTTACAATTCATGCCACAAGCAAAAGCCCTTTCATCTTGCCTTTTATATATTCAAAAAGTCAAGAGATTTGGTCATCGAGTTCATAACAGATAGCTCTTGACCTGTAGAAATTTAAATATTTTCTCATTTTTCTTATGTTTAACCTTCTGGTTAAACTTTGCTGCTGGCCTCTGAGTCTATACTTTTAACTGCAGACCTTGTGTGACCATGCAAGACATCACAAGATCAGCGCCAACTTTAGCACTGTTTTATTTTATTGGCCTCTGAGTACAGTCTGCAACACCGTACTAGTCCATAAAGCTGATTGCACCCAAGAATTCAAGGCCTTACATGGTCAGCTAACACTGCAGCATTCTTTCTCACCTGTTTTACTACTGACCATGAAGAAATGCAGTAAGGTGTTCTATCAACTGATCTGATTTTGCTCCGCCAGTGTGTAAAACAATAAATTGAAATTGAAATTAGAATCAAGGAACAAACACTTTCACAGGTACATATAGTCTACAGGGCCACATTAATTTGCCTTATCCGTTATCCATGTCATTACCCTTGAGGTGTTCAGTAGAGTTTCCCTGTTTCATGTTGTTTGCTGTGGTGCCAAGAGGTAACTAATTCTATGTGAAGGTAGCTGTGGTGAAGTAAATAGTACTTTTAGACTCCAATCTTATATTTGTTTACCTAAGAGTAAGCTCTACTTGAACTCAAGGGGGCTTATTTCTGAGTTGATATGTGTAGGATTTTGCAGTTCCATCTCATGTAGCTTGATTCACAAATTGGTTGCACCAGATTCAGCTTAGGCTTTATCTCAGATGTGTCCAGCAGAAACTTTCCAAGTGATCACTGAAACAAAGAGTCTGAAGTTGGGAAAGAAAAGAAGAAAAGAGGCAGAGGATGGTGATGTGACAAACTGTAGGCTGTAGAATGAGTAAGAAGAAACCTACTGATTTGGGGATGGATCATCATACGTGTTGCCACCATGGATCTTGAATGCAAATGTTGGTTCCTACTCATTGATTTCTATTAGTGCGTACCTTTTCTCTTTCTCTGTAGAAGTCAGCAGAACAATAGGCACTCCTTTGCTTTGTCTGGAGAAAGGTGAAAGTCTGGTATTTTGTGAATCGTCTAGTGCTGAGCCAGTGTCCGGAATCAGTAACGGGCTGGATGATGGGCAATAAACTGAAATTCAGACCTGATAAGATGGAGGTGTGAGGTGTATGTAGGTGGCTTTTATGTTTTTGGGGTTGTATGCACATAAAGGATCAAGTTTGGTCAATGAAAGCTCAAAAGGCCATAGTGTACGTTTCATTTTTTGAGGCTGCTAGGCCACTGTGGTGTAGTGGTTAAGAGCGGTAGACTCATAATCTGGTGGACTGGGTTTGATTCCCTGCTCCTCCACATGCAGCTGCTGGGTGACCTTGGGCTAGTCACACTTCTCTGAAGTCTCTCAGCCTCACTCACCTCACAGAGTGTTTGTTGTGGGGGAGGAAGGGAAAAGGAGAATCTTAGCCGCTTTGAGACTCCTTAAAGGGAGTGAAAGGTGGGATATCAAATCCAAACTCTTCTTCTTCTTGCTTGAATGAACAGAGATTCCACGACCATTGAAATCCATGTTTTTGTAACATCCAGGATCAACTGCAGGCAACCCCCGATTTGCACAGGGATTGTGTTCCAAGTCATTGCACACTTGTGTGAAATTGTGTGCACCTGAAAAACCCTGACCTCTCCGCTCTGCCCCTGATCCACCCTTCTAGTGACGTCTTTTATGACATGCCCGAGTCACTTCTGAGTTTGGCTCTGTATGTGCAAGTGTGTGTGAGATTGTGATTGTGCACATATTGATCACGCCTGAAACTGGCAATGCCTGTACTATAATATATAGGACTATGAAGACTGTGTGGAAATTTCAATTACCAGAAATTGTTTCTGAAATAAATGCATCCTTTCTTCATAGTGGAGCTGCATATTAGCTGAATATTATTGTGGGAATGGCTGTGTCCTTGATTTTCACCCTGCATAATGTATCAAATGTATCAAACAGTTGGTTCTGACTGACAGGAAACACTTGGGTTATTGTATGACTGCCTTTTTACCAGGCTATTGGTTGCAGTAATAATGGGAGACGTATGTCCTCAGATTCATAGAAGGGTTTTAATCTCGTCCAGCCGGTTGTTCTCAACTGGACAGGGAGATTGGCACTGCAGAAAGCTGTTTCTAGCATGAAAGAATTAATTAGGAGCTAAGCTCAATTTAATGATCTTAATGCTGTATTTAAGAAACCCTTGTGTAGTTCTTTAATTTTTAAAGGATTTTCCTCAGAACCTTTCAAGCAGCCCTCATTTTACAAAGGGAATGCACTTTAGCTGAAGACTTGGGTTTTTAATCCTGAATCCAGCCCCTTGTTTTCTACTAGCAATTCATCATTTTAACAGACACTCTTAAGAAGTTCATCCCATGTTCTAGTAAAGGAACAAGAAGGAAAATTGGCACCTTGCCGCCTGTCATTTAAGAGACATATTCTGCCAGCTGTGCCACACGATCAGACCTGCAATGGGTTTAATCTACATCTCTCTTCGCTAACATACAAGATTACGATGGCTAAATTCATGTTGCAGAGCCAGCTTTGGGATTGTAGATTAAAAAAAGAACAAAGTACTGTATTTATAGATACTTTATTGCAGCCTGCATACAGACACCACAAAAGTTAAGGCCTGGGGTGTATTTTGTAATTTGTGGTGTTTAACTGAAATACATGGGCATTTTAAACTCTGTATCTTTTTCAAAGGAACTATCAATGGCCCACCTGCTGTCAACACGCAGTAAGGAAGTAAGGAAGATGTAGATGAATTTTCAGTAGATTATTGCCCTTGAATACAAATCAGCCTACCAGACTTTTTTGGGCTGTACTTCTCACTTGAATATACTAGAGTACTGTATATGTTCAAAGGACTTTACAGGAATATGAGGACTGACACAATGTATGTTCATTCTTTAGTACATAAATATCCGGTGCCTATGGATTATGCAAACATGATTTGTTTCACTGCACACTAACCTTAACTTATGTCAACAAATAATTATTTGATGGTAAGGAAGTTCCAAATGTGAGGGAAGGAGAGGAGGGGGGAGTCTGGACATCATTCTCTCTACTTGCAAAGTGCTGGAGTGAGTGCTGATCATTATGTAGCCAAAACAGTGCCACCCATGGACAATATGGAATGTATGTAAGTAGACTTGGGAACACCCAAAGGGTTGCAAGGCATAGAAAACCTTTAGGAGGGGAAACCCTTTCTAAGGGTGCAGGATCCCCAAACTGTCAAATGGGGATTGAATATCTCAGCCATGTAATGTTGACTTAGTTGAGGGGAAAACTGGGTGGAGGGTGTTGGTGGTGGAATAGGTTATCTGACTGAAAGTGGCTGGTGAAGAGAAAGTTGTGGCTTGAGCAGACCTAGAGACTTCAAATGCTGGTGGTCCCCCAACAAGTGAGCAGGAGAGACTAACTGAGAGAAAACTCAAGGAGTAAAATGGAAGGCATGTAGTCATATTTCTGTGCCTTTTTATGTGTTGTTCTCTGCAAAACAGGATGGATTAACACTGGAGAACCTCCCCTCTGGGAAAGATTATGATTATTTTATTATTATTATTTTGAGAGGGAGGAACGTGATAGAAGTGTAAAAATTATGGCTTTGGAGAAAGTGAACAGGGAGAAGTTTTTATCTGTCTCTCATAATACTGATACCCAGAGCCATCTAATGAAGCTGAATCTTGGAAGATTCTTGTTCATGCAGCACCTATGTAAGCTATATAATTTGCTGCTGCAAGATGTAGTAATGGCCACCAACTTGGATAGTAAACAAATTTATGGATGGTGAGGGTGTTGGGCTCATGTCCTGATTGCAGGTTTCCTCTAGGCCAGACATGTACAACGGGTGGATCGTGATCTACTGGTAGATCCCCGGATCCTTATTGACCTTCCCCCCAAAGTAAGCTCAACAACTGTGGGCCCTCTACCCTAAAAAAAACTCAAGAAGTCTGGGCAGTCCTCCCCCACAAAAGGTAAACCACTCTGAGTCCTCCCCCCTAAAAGAAGCTGAACAACTCTGGGTACTCCCCCTCTGAAAAAAGCTCAATAACTCTGGGCAATCCCCACGCACGCTTCTCCTGCCTCTAATGATAATGGGTAGATCACTGTCAGGTTTTTTTTAATACTGGCAGTAGATTTCAGTCTCTTGGGAGTTGGACGTGCCTGCGAGTCTAGGCATCTGGTTGGCCACTACGAGAAATTGATGCCAGACTAGATGGGTCTTTGGTCTGATCTGGCAATACTCCTCTTTTGATCTTAAGTTGGATTACATGCAGAAGACTCCTGCTCGATTGACTTGCATGCGTATTGGTCGCACCTCTAAATCTTCAAAAATAGTAACCACAGCAGCAAATAACAAGAACAGCCAAGTGAGAGGAGGAACACTTTCCTATCTTTGATGCTAATTTTTTGCAGGCAGACGTTTTCCAGCCCCCTGAAGCACTGGAAACACACAAGCACACAAACTCACATGTTGCAAGAGAAATAGATTTGTTAAAAAAGGAAAGGAGGCTTAAAGGTCATGTAAACAATAGAATTTCGTTTTTCAGATTTCAGGAAATCTTTCATGGCAGAGAGATTGCAAAAGTTTTACATTGTTCTTCTCTTTGTGTTGTATTCTGCTAAAAGCATCATTAGGCTTCCTTAAAGATGGCAGACTAGCTAAACATAAAAGGAAAGTTACTGCTTTTTTGTGCAGAAACAGCAGGTTTCGCCCTTCTTTTTGCAAACCGTAGTCTACGTACTTCGCTTTGCTTTTCCATGTTGCTTCAACAGATAATTGGCTTTCATGTAAATGGTCAATACCACAAAGAGCAAAAATATTCTGCAAATTGATGAGATACAGAATGGAATAATCATGGATGTTCTCTGAAATTAGACCGGTAGTGACAGAGGGAAACCTTTACATTGTTCTGAGTGGCCTGTGAAGAAATTGAAAGAATGCTTAAAGTAGCCCTTCCCTTTTCTCCTGTTTTGCATCCACTCTCAGAGCATTCAGGCAAATGCCACAGGGTGTCTCTTACTATCATATCTGCCATTGCTTTGAATATCTGCCATTCCTTCTTGGCTTTGTGCCTGGCTTCAATAGCAACAATTGGAACAAAGAGATGCAGTACCTTAATGCCCATTCATTTTTTGTTGTTCTTGAGATCATAAGGTCAAACTGTGGAGAGAAGGAGGCCCTAATTGGGGGGCAGTTTTACAGCATTGCATTTTTAGTGGCTTATGCAGGAGACCTGCTTTTCTAAACAACTAACTCCAAAAGTACCTATCTCCCAAGTCCCATGAAATGTCTGGAATCCATTAAAAGAACAGCTAGCATAATAATATTTTGCTTATGAGACTCTTCTTCTTACTGGAGGTCTCTTTTCCCCCTTCCGTGACCAACGTTGGCCCTGTATAAAAGATAAATATTCTAGCAGAAACACTGTAGCCTTTCCCAATTGTATCTCAACACACTGTTTGTTATAGTTACCATTAGATAGAGTCACATTGTCTCTTGTTGTATTGTGGCAGCCAAATGAATAATATAATATTAATCTGGTTTGGTTAATCCTGTTTTGTAATTAAATCCATCTTTTATATAACTTTCATACAGATTTGAATTGAAGGGGGATTTATGAAAACATGACTTGCTTTTTATAAGATAGTGTTAGGATTATGAAATCAATTCTAGAGGAAAAAACAACTGGGTTGACTTGCTCGCAGAGGCAAAAGATTTTCTCTTTGTTATTCTTTCTTTGCTGGTGCAATGGGAAAAAAATAAGAGCATTCATACTGAGTTGCCTGTGGTTTAACTCTGATTCTATAGGCTGCACACTCTTTCTCCCCAAAATCCCCTCAGCAAGTGACCTTGTCAAACAAAAGCAGGGAGTAATGGGAGGCAGCCCAGGGACAGTGGCTCATTTACAAGCAGCTGTTTGCTACTGTCAGAACAAAGGCAAATCAAAGTTGCATTAACGGAGTGTGACAGGCACACAGTGAACAGCTCCCCAATAGTTATTGTGGCACCTTTGGTGGAAATGTGGGGCTGGCCCAAATGTTTACACTAGAGCCTTTCAAAATGCTCACACAAATCCTGTGTAGCCAGGGTCCATTTAAATTCTCATAGGTGCATAGCATACAGATTGTGTTATTTTAATGCGAAAATTAGTTAATGCCCAGTAGAATCACTTTTATTTATTCATTTTATTGATTAAATAAAATTTAACGCAGTAGAATCGTTGTAATGCAATTGTTTTCTGGTGCTGCAAGTAGGTAAGCTGGCCTACCATGGCATACTACCATTCCCAGACTGTTAGCCAAGACACAGTTCAGTCTCACTGATATCTTATTTGGTTTTGATCTTGGAAAATCTTGTTCTAGGAAAACCCATAATCAGCTTATACAGAGGCTGAGGCACTTAAAGGATTCTTACCATTGGAAATATTTAGGACATTTGTTCTTTTCCACCACTGTGACCCCTTAAGCACAGTTTTCTAGAAACATGTATATGTGCATGCGTGCTTCATGAAACATCATTGCTGGGTTGTGTCTCACATACGAAATACACCCAGAAAACAGGTGGGATACAAAACAATGTAGGGGGTATGAATGAACGGGAGTAAAACATGTCCAGGTTTTGACTTTGTATTAACATCACTCTTCCCCAACTCATTGAACTTTGGAGGTAGCAAAGATGATTGTCAAGGAATGAATTCTGTAAGTCCTGCATCCAAATGGCATTCTTACTGTTGTTACTTCACACAGTATGTTTCTTATGGAAAAAAAGAAATGGAATATATTGAAACAAACTGGGAGTAACATGTTCAATTCCATTCCAAAGAGCTTCCTAATTCAGCATACACAGGGCATTTTATTTGAGTTAAAACCATTGCTTAAATTATGTGTTTGTTTGAAACCCCTGAAATCTATGGTTGCCCCTTTAAGCAGCATTTATAGTTTTGTTTTTTTGTTTTAAATGAAAGAATAAGAGCAGTTTGCTTGGGAAGAAACAATGTGTAAGAAGATACATAGCAAGCATTGCATATCCCAGCATTTATGGCACTTCACGCAGCGTTACAAGGCTGAATGAAGGCAGAGTGACTTTATCAGTCCCATAAGAGCTATATTCCCTGAGAAATACATGGTAGAAAGTGCCTTATTGCTGTTATGAAATATAGTTTTAAAAGGAGGAAGGGGAAAGCCACGACATCCATGCACTTATTAGACACCTGGATGTGTGCATCATTTCATTAATGGTTAATCAGCAAGATGCAGTGGCATCTAAAAACCCTAACATCATTTCATGAATAAAAGAAGCCTAGTTATTAGACTTATGGGGGTGATTCAGTAATCACTTCCAGTGGCACAGTTCCATTGACTTCAGTTGGACTGCATCTGTAGAAGTTGTCATTGAGTTGCCTTAATGTTGCATCATGGCTGGCGAGGAATTTTTTACTGTAGTGCCAAATAGCACATACTTCAAGGATTGCTTATTTTACTTACAATATAGGGTCAAAAAATATTGTTTCCATTTGTTCAGACAAATCCTTCAAGGTGTAACCTGGAATGCTTATTATTCCCAAGGAAGAAAAGTTTTAATTTTACAAATCTGTAACTCCGAATTGTCTTATATAGTCAGGGCTTTTTTTCAGCCGGAACTTGCGGAAACTCAGTTCCGGCACATCTCAGGTGGGCGCCATTGCCATTATAAGAGAATGAGGAAGGCGTTCATGGTGAGTTCTGGCACCTTTTTTTCTAGAAAAACAGCACTGTATGTAGTGTTTGTTGTGACTAGGGCAGGTTGCTTAGTTCCCTGTGTGTGACTTCAAACAGACTTCATAATCTGGATGAATCGGGTTCATTTGTAGCTGAGGGTGTTGCAACTTGACTGTCTGTTAATTGTTATTACTGTATGCTATTTTAAGTATATAGAGTAGCACAGCATGCAAATTGTATTTCGTTTGTTATCCTCTTTGCCCAAGTTAACCCAGTCAACTGCATGACTGAGCAGGCAGAAATGGACTGGAATCTTTCACCCCTTCCATCTGCTTAATTGTAAATGCTCCTTAAAAACAGAGTACTGGGCATGATAAAGGTTTGAACCCCAGCCTCTATAGTTTTAGGTTCTAGCATACTGTCACGGGCAAGCAACCATATTAATGAAATTCATTGATTCACTTTTCGTATATTATCTGTGTTGCAATTTGGTTGTGATCGATCTCTCCCATTGCCCTCATGATTTATTTATTTTTTAACTGTAATGTTTCGTATGGTAATACTTTTCTCTAATTCTTCTTTAGCTTGAGACTCACTAAATGTCTGTAAGGTAGACAGTTGGAAAAATAACTTCATTCTGGGGAACAAAACAGTGTGTAATTTCTCAGCCAACAATTATTTGTACAAGACTGAGCAGTGCAAATGAAGCTGAATTACGCTTTTCTAACTTTTGTTCCCCTAAAGGGTCCAATTACTTGTGTTGTTTTATGTGGTGCATGATGTCCAGCAAGAGAACATTTACGTTTCATCTTCTTTCCAACCAGTGGATGTAACAATAATCAAAGAAATTGAGACTTAATTTTGTGGCGAATAAATCTGTTAACCTCGTATGTTTTGTTTCATGAATTCCTTTCAGTTTATGAGCCTTCCCCGCCTGGAAATGGAGGATATTTTGTTCATTATTTTGCTTGAATACTACTTGCCCACTAGCAGATGGTCACTTTCCAACTGGTTTGTCTTGAAAAAGAAATTAAATTACCATAGGGCCAGAGAGAGACTTTAGAATGTGCCCCTTCCCCCTTAACAGGTCGCTGTTGGTTTCTGTTTTTAAGTATTTTAGTATTATAAAATAATTCAGTGTCATATAAAAGGTTAAAAGCTGAAGTACATGGAATAATGGGGAATTTTTAAATAAATAGGGCCTCAGATGTTTTCTACACAATGAATATAATTCTTTTCTCAAAAAGGCTTGTGCACCATGCTATCAGCAGTTTCTAGTTAAAATTTACAAGGTTCTGTTTTCCAAACCATACATTGCAGAAAGCATCCTTGTAACTTAGTATGTATTTCTGAAAATACAGGGGAGAAGATAATGTGTTTTTTTAAAAAAACGTAATGGGGAAAAACAGTTTATTTTCTTGGACCATTCTCATCTTGACTGAGAGATTACTTTGGGAAAAATCAAGATATTTTATGTTTCTGCAATTATTAAAAGGAACATTTCCATTGGGTAGGTGTCATTAAAGTTGATATAATACTTTTAATGCTTTGTTATTAATAGTTTATGTTCCTGTGGAATTTGTTTTTTGTTTAGTGGAAGCTTTGACAAAAATTGAAGTTGTTGTTAATTTCTGCTTCAACATATTATTTTGAATTTTTTTTGTGTGTGAAAGCTTGAAGTGTTGGTGGTAGTGTGCATATTTCTACAAAACCACAGATAAGTCTTCCTTTATGTCCTCTATCTCTGAGATAGTCCTGCCTGCTTTTGATATCATGCTATCAAGAGAGATGGGTTCATCTTACTGTATATGCTAGCAATGGTCTACCAAAGCTCAGCGAATATTAGTAAATGGTTAGATGCAATTTAAGCTCAAGTGTTAAAATGGATAGAAAGTTTGAAAGCCCCTGTTCAAGATTGCAGGAGGGAAAGAGAAAAGCTGAAGGCCTGGAGACTATGATTGATGGATTCAGTGCTATTCTAACAGATGATACGCTAAAGATTTTAAAGCATTGACAAATCAAATTGACCACCTGGAAAACAGTATAGATTAAGAAGTATCAGGTTGGCAGAGCTTCCTACTGTCAGGAGTGTCTGAGCTACTTTTTTCACAGTGGATTATGGAAGTGCAGGCACAGATAATTTTGAACTCGCCTTGTGGCATGTTGTGTGCCTAGGAAAACCAATCAGATGGTGCCTGGTGTGTTGCTTATGGAATGTGAAGCCTTGGAAGAGAGGAAATAATAAATCGATTTGGAAAGTTGAATAATCTCCTGGGTTTGAGTTTTCTAAAGGGCGACTGAAGATACAAAAGGAATGTGAATGTCATTGCAAATTTCCAGACAAATGTTCTTAGAAGAACACAATTTGTGCCTATATCTGATATTTAAATATGCAGCTCAATATGTCTACAGGAGGCAACTATCACAGAAAGAGAGCTATGAACTTGTAACCCAGAGGTAGGATGAAGCATTTTTCTGAGAACACTCGCGTTCTGCATTATTTGATCATCATACTTTTTGTATAAGCTACCAACAACAGCAGTTTGCTGATGAATCTGATGACAGAAGTAACTCATCGTTGAAATTATTCATAATTATGCATGGTGCTTTTAACCAGAAGTTGTGGCTGCTGCTGTTTTCCCCTGTACTTCCATTACCTTTGTAAATATGCTGCGGCAGAAGTGCTTTGTGAAGAAGGTACCGTATTTTTCGCTCTATAGGACGCACCTTTTCTCCTCCAAAAATGAAAGGGGAAAATGTGTGCTTCCTATAGAGCGAACGCAGGCTTTCGCTGAAGCCTGGAGAGCTCTCCAGGCTTCAGGGATAGCCGCCTGAAGCCTTTGGAGCACAGCGGGAACTCGGGTTGTGCTCCAAAGGCTTCGGGTTGCTTTTGCTGAAGCCGGGAGAGCTGCGTCTTGAAGCGCAACTGGTGGGGTCTGCGCAGCTTGCCCCGAGGCAGCTTGGCTGGCCGGGTGGGTTGAGGGAACTCCTTGGCTATGCAGATGAAGTGCGGCATCACCGCCTGGTAGCTCGAGCAGATGCCCATCACCTCCGCAGGCTTGGCGGCGGCGGCAGCCATCAAGCGGGGGAAAGAGAAAAGCAGCAAAAAAGGGAAAGCCGAGAAAGAGCGCACGCGCCAGAAAACCAGCCCCCAAATAGCGCCTCACACTTGGGTCTCACTTTGTGCTGCTGCTTATTCTTCGCTGCCTTGAGGCGTTTCTCTCTAATGCAAGGGAGACCCGGGCAAAAAAGGGAAAATGTGTGTGCGGAAAACCGCCGGAGGTGGGGCGAGAGGGTGGCTTCTGCCGCTTCGCAGCTGAAAAAGCGCGCTGGGGAGGGAGGGCTGGTGGCGGCGACTGGCAGAAAGAAGCGCGCGCTCCACTTGTGTCCCCGCGCCACGCTCTCTCTCTCGCCTGCCGACACAGGAGCATGCTCAGATGACAAGCAATGCCATTGAAAGGCGGTGAGGCCGCTTCCCTTCTGCCTGACGATGATGTAGACGCGCGCTCCCACCGCCCCTCTCCCTCACTGCCGTGGGGGGGGATCGCTCTTCCAAGGAAAGCCCTGCCAGCACCCACCTCAGAAACGGCCGGGGGAGGGAGCGAAGGAACCCGGAAGGCGAGGCGGAGGTGGGGGGGGGAGACGAGGAACGCGCCAAAACACGTCGGCCCTGCCTGCTGGGGGAGGGGGGGTTCCTGGAGAAGAAGCGCCCCCTTTTTTTGCAGGGGGAGGCAGCAAAGGCAGCCGGGAAAGGAGACGCGAAATAGGCGCGATGGGATCTCCCAACTTTCTTTCTTTCTTTTAAACTTTGAAGCAGCCACAGGGGAAGCATAGAATCATAGAAGTCCGACTCCGATCATAGAATTGTAGAGTTAAAAGGGGTCCCAAGGGTCGTCTAGTCCAACCCACCGCAGTGCTAGGGGATTTTATTAGCAGCGTTTACGGGGGGGCGGGGTTTAAGCGCGCAAGTGTGGATTTAAATCACGCTCCCCGCATGGTCTCTTTCCTTCCTCTTTGCAGCCCCAAATCCTGGCTGCTGTTACCCCACCTGCACTGGGGACGGTTTTCACACACAAACACGACTTAAGACAGCAAAAATATCAGTGCAGACATACATCGTGTCGCTTGCAAAGCAGCGCTTGGTTTTGTCAACCCGATTTGGAAGGAAGATGTCTTTGGGATGGTTGGTCTGGGGCTCCGTCGCTTCAGCCCCCCTAACTCTAGCCTTGTGCTGCAAAATGGATCCCCACATCAATTTTTTTGATTCCCCCCCCCCCTAAAAACTAGGTGCGCCCTATGGTCCGGTGCGCCCTATGGTGCGAAAAATATGGTATTTAGATTTGATTGTGTTCTGATGGTGGAGACATGTAGAGGAGAGAGCACAGGAGGGTCTGGTATTAAATAAATAAATGGAGGAACGGAAGTGATTTAAGTAATTTTCCCATTCTACCACATGCCATAACTGTGATTTCATGTTCCATTCCATTAATGGGCTGGAATTGGCTCTTCAACAAATACAACTCCTTGAGCATTTGGAACATTTTATATTGCCATAGCTAGTAACAGTTGGTTTGTAGCTATTACATGTGCATGCATCTGCCAGGTGATTCCATGTGCCTGTTGAGGTATCTAAAAGCAACAACAGCATAAACTGACTGTATCACATTTCCATGGTGCTACAAGCTCACCTATCTTGTCACCCATGGTAGAGTTATTTGCCCAGACATTGGAATTGACACACTAACCATAGAAGTCTCCAAAATGTCAAAGTAACCCAAGGTCAAGTGATCCCACTCAACATTTCCAAGTGTCTCCATCTCAGTGTTGCTTGGATGCCAGGTGTTTCAAACTTTGCAGAATGGGTCTTTACCAGTTGAAATACATGATTTCATTTTCAACAACAACAATCTAGTTTCAGCCTCATCTGGAGGAAGGGCAAGCTGGCATGTGTCTGTATGGGTTAGCAAAGGATGGGATGCAGGACCAAAGTGAGGATTTTGCCCTGTTGACCCTCCTCCCAGCTTTTGACAGTAAGCAAATGCAATAGTTCTGTTTGGAGGGAGCTAGCGCTGTACTTTTTGGTCCATCATACAACAGAAGAAGTGATTTTGTGCCTCTCCCGGTTAACTGGCCCTCCCTCCCATTTTGAGAGTTTGGTGATTGCTAAGAATACTGTTTGCCAAATAGGTTTGGGGCTGCCTAGTTATCAACCCTCACTTCTGATGGTTGGTGAAAACAAAGAATGAAATATATGAGATGAATTGATCTATGATCACGGCTAACCTCTAATGCTCTGTCATTGCCACCCTTCAAGGCAAAACCCCGGGGAGACATGGTTTCTGGACCAGTGCTGGAGCCAAATATTAGGGGAACCAGTTAAACCTTTATGCTATTGCAAGGACCCTAATACCATATAATAATGTAAACTTATGTGCTTGTACAGGTAGCCTATAGGAGCAGGATGTTAATATTATGAAAGCTAGGTACAGAAAAGGAAACTTTTGGAGCTATACAGAGTGTTTCAGATAAGGCAAGGAAATGGAAAGAGGAAAAGTAGAGGTGCTGCATACATCCATTCACATGTATGTAATCATCCCACAAATGCCATAGTTAGCTTATTCCCACCTGGTAAAAGAGATGATAGGGTGTTGGTAACAGCGGGAAGATCGAAGGAACATGAATAATTGTAATTACAGAAAATGAATACAAGCCCACTTGTGCTTCTGTCCAGGACTTTGCAAGGCTTTGATAAGTTTGTTTTCTTCTTCAGAACCTCCTTAGGCATCTTTTGACTTCTGTAAGTATTTGGCTCTTAAATACACAATCAAACTACATGTCATGCTAAATATGTAGCATCAACTATGTCTTTCTTGCTTTTCTTCAATTAATTACAGCCGCGGGGTGGAAAGATTCTTGCTGGGATCACTACACATGGGGAAGTTTATCCCTTCTCTTCCCACTTGCACCCCTCCATGAATACAACACCCGGGTATCTACAAGTTTCCCCTCACTGCTGCTGTGATCCTGATAAAAACCCCTACATATTACATCCCACACTATGTGATTTGACCCTAAATTTACCTTCATAGGCACATGCTGTAGTGAACGTGATACTAGTCACTTCCATGTAATATAATTTATTTAACATTGAAAAAAAAATATTTCTACTTGAAAAGGAGGGGGGATGGGGTTGGTAAATGGCACATGGTTCGTATCTATTTTCACACACTGCCTTGCTTTATTAAAATCTTTATGTCTCATTCTCTGCATTGTTTTTCGCTTTTAAGTACCACCGGTTCATGAGCTGCACGGAAGCTGTTATTGCTTGTTACCATTTATTTCTTGGTTCAGAAAGAAGAAAAAAAGCCTCCAGAGATAACCATGTCTAGCAACAGGCCTCAAATACTTGGAATGATTCCTCCCCTCCCCCAGCAGCAACAATAAATGGAGGAAACCTTTCTAGTAAACACAGCTGTTGAGGCCTTTCAAAGCACCGTCAAACAGTCTAGTGCCATTTCTAATCTCAGGGTTGCTACGAATATAGTAGAGCTTAGTAGTTAATTACTGTCTATGGACTAGGAGGTAGTTGAGAGAGACAGAGTGAAAGAAAGAGAAAGGGCTGTTGTTGAATGCAACATTTGTGTGTGGTAGCATGGCCTTGTTCAGTCAAGCTACAATGCATGTTACATGGCTGCCTGAGAGGAACAGAAAAGCAACTTTCTCATTCTCTGACCAGAATGCTTGATAAGGCTTGGTGTCAGAAAGGGCAAGATGGGGCTCACAGCAATTATGGCAAAGGCATGCCAGTTTCCTTGACAACCAGATTGCAGATTCTTTGTGATTTATTATTTACCACTTCAAACCCTCGTTCTGTGATTTAATTAGGGAGAGGGATTTCCATACGTCTGCCCCTCCCCAAATTCCGATTGTCCCAGTGCTGTTTTGATGACAGCGCTTGCGACTGTCCGGAATTGCTGCTCTCAAGAAACTGCAACAAATTAAGCCCCGACATTTGATTGCCGTGTAGTTTTTAGGGTGTGATCCTCTACAACAGACATGCTGCTGTGAAGTGTGACTTCAGTAACAGGGAGCGGTGGATGGGGGTCCCTTTCTCCTACCTTCACCACCACCACCCCTTTTCAGGATGGGATGCTGAAGCAGATAGACAGGGGGAATGAGAGGGTCATGGACAGTGGCTCTGCCTTTCTCGGCACTCATTAGGGTACCCTATATCATGTGGTGTCAGCAGTGTTAGAAACTCAGATATATAAGCCAGGCACCAAATGTCTCCTTAAACTAGGGTTACAGTCTCCAAAACAGAATGCCTAGTTGCCATTTGGGGCCAGACAGCTCAAAAGTCATATTTTTTCAATACATAATTTTTTGATTCCTGAAATTCATTCTGATTGTGCAGATAAAATATAACTGATAGAATTCTACAGGATGTGTTGCTAGTGTGTGAAAATAGTCGTGATTCAAGGATCTCCAGGCATGTACCTGCAGACGGTGGAAACGTCAGGCACCGTCTTAGTACCCGGGCGTCTTCACTTGGTGACGAGTGGCTAATAGCCAGGTGCAATGTGAGCCTGGCACCTGGAGAATTTCGAACGCTGGGTGTCAGGCCTTTCAGGCTGCACAAGTGAAGCGAGTACTTTTGCCAGGCTGTTTTAGGCAGTCAGTTGGCATTGGCGGGGAAAGGGATAAGGAGGTGAATAGGCATTTGGACCTACTGGCAGGGATGGCCTATCAGGGAGATAATGGATCAGGCTAAAGGCCTGTGTAGTTCACAATCTGGTCCTGCGTGAGCCTCTCAAGGAAGGCCAAGACCATCCTGTATGGGGCAGCTGCATATTCCTGCCTTGCAGGGAGTTGGACTAGATAATCCTCAGGGTCCCTTCCAGCTCTACATTTCTATGATTCTATGTGTAGTCCTCATTTAAAGTCATCCAAATTGGTGGCCACCAGAACTGATGGTCCATCATGGGCTGGTTAGCAGAAGCTGTATCCAGGCTATTGTTCCATGTAGTTCTCTTTTTGATTTGACTTAGGTGTGTGGGGTGAGGGGAGTATTAATATAAACACACCCTGGATTTGACCCGGGGTTTGTCTTCTCTATTTCAGCCCGAGATCACCAGCATGTAAAACATGAGCTGTTTCATGAGGCCAGGGCTTATCTGACTATTCCTGTGTTTCTGGTTTCTTTGTACGAGAGGAAGGAGAGAAATGCCCATGATATGTCTGATTGCTGTCTGCTGCTGCAGCTGAATAGTTAGGAAATTGTGCTTTGGAATTTGCAGTGGTTTCAAGTCCCAAGAGCTCACCTCCTTTTTGCCACTGACATGACTCTTCCCCAAGGTATGCAAAAGGTGAGCAGGCCCCTTCTTCTCAATGGTAAGGCCCCAGCCCCATGATCTGTGCAATGAACCACTGGAGGAAGGTGCTGTCACTGTGAGCTTGCGGTTCCCCTTACTGAATACCCATGTCCCTTCACCTGTCTGCTTGGTAGGGGGAAAATGTATTTTCCTCCCCGGGAAGGTCTTTGAACCCTAGATGGTTGTGTGAGTTCTCTGCAGATGTGAGTGGTGTGTTGTGTGAGTGCTCCTTTGCATGTTGTACTTAAGAGCAGCATGAGGGATTCAAATTTTCTGTAGTGGTGATGCCTGGAGACTGGTACTAGCTGAATTATTGCTGGCTTGCTGATGAACTACGTGTGCTGTGGTGTCATCTTATGTGCCATGGGTGAGCTATAAAAGAGGGGTAGGTAGGTATGGGGTCATGTTCCCTTCCTTTTGAGGTTTTCAGCTCCCTCCATGTGTAGAACAGTATGGAAGTGTCAGCATAGTTCCTGATTGGTGGGTGCTGGCAGAATTTACACAGGGATTTTTGTGTCATTGTAGTTTTTTTCTAGCTGTATTTTTCTTTGAGGCTGAGCATGCATTGGATATGGCGGCCATTCTGCTCCCATCCAGGAGCAATGTGAGTATAGAACAAGACGCAGCTCAAACTCAGTGGGTAGCATGCTGACTGACGGCTTGTTAATGTACCAAGGATAATAGAGATCTCTTTTCCCCATCTTTGTATAGTCTTTCCTGCCCACCCCTGAACTCCACACACATCAGTATTCTTCGCAGGCAACAGGTTGCAACAAGTGATGCGTCTAAATTCTCTTCAGTGCTGAAAAACAAGTCTTCCTTTCGGGTGTTTCAAATGGCTTTGTTTTTAGATTCTGTGCTTAAGGCACCATTAAGATTTAGAATCTGAGGTTTTCATGAAATCTGTTTCTCAAGGAAGTGGCACCATTTTCTGACTAACTTGGATTTAGCAAGAGTCATTCATGCCTTTGTAATAGCAAGACCAATGGTTGTATTGCCTGTAAAGAGCGTTTGGAAGCTCCGGCTCAGGCAGAATGTGGAAAAAGCAGCAGACAACCAGGCAGGAGCAAAGTGGATGCAATCTCCCCCCAGGAGTCAGTTCTGTTTGCTTGTTCTCACTATGCCAGTTTGGCTTAGTGTTAAGGGCAGCCCAAGATCTAAGGATACAGAAGCTACCCTCTGTACCTGGAACTGACCGCATATTTTCACTGGATAAAGTGGTCCAGCATTTTAACTTGAAATTACGGTTGTCAAGTTGTGTGGTTTTATATACAGCTAATGTCTCTTTAGGGCACGAAACTAGGTGCTACATCAAATCCAACTTTATGCATTTAAATCCCATCCTTCTAGGAGATCGAGGTGCCACACATGGTTATCCCCCTCCTCATTTAATCCACACAACAACCCTGTGAGGTAGGTTAGGCTTAGAAGCAGTGACTTGCCCAAGGTCACACCTAGAGTGTTTCTTGGCAGAGTGGGAATTTTCACCTCAGATCGCAGTCTTCTTGCTATAATTGTAGACCTCCTTTTTCTGGAACGAATAATGAATGAAAAATAGGTTGCCTGCCCTTCCTACTGCTTTGATTTTACAGAGCTATGAGAATAACATTTTGCAGTTTTATAAACACTTAGATGTTTCCAAAGTGCAGTCTATGGACCATCAATGGTCCATGAGCTTAATAAAAGTGATGGGGTGGGAATAAGGAGTGCTGTGCCTTCCTCAGAGACGAATGAAACCACAGCTGAAGGCTAGATGTGGGAAAGTCATGAGCAGGAAAACAGCACTGCCTGGTGCTTGAAAGGAGTGGAGGATCAAGACATGGAAATGAAGGAAGCAACAAGAAAGAGCAGAAGAAACTAAGAGAGAGCGCATGGACAACACATTGCAGTTCCTAAACTACTGGCAGAAAAGCCATTAAATGGTCCACCAAGACTTTCAGCCATTTTCAAGTGGTCCAGAGGGCAGAGGGAAGTTTGGGAACAACCACCTCAGGGAATTCAAAATGCCCCTCAGTTATCTTTACAAGAGCAGTGTGGGAAACCGTCCAGTCGGTAGAGCATGACACTCTTAATCTCAGGGTTGTGGGTTTGAGCCTCGCGTTGGGCAAAAGAGTCCTATATTTGCAGGGGGTTGAACTAGATGATCCCTGTGGTCGCTTCCAACTTACAATTCTATAACTCCCACCCTCCATAATCATTGGCCATGTTAACTGGGACTCATGGGAATTGGAGCCAAGTTCTTTGCCGCTGCTCTGCCACAATCCTGTAAGGTGGGTCAGCATAATTATCCTCAAATAACAGGTGGGGAATATAGAGATAGAAGTATAAGAAGCTGCATTGCAGCACCAGAGTTTTGGTCCACCCAAACTCCTGTGACTGGCAGCAGCTGCCCAGAGCCTCCTATGAAGTTTTCCAGTCACCTGTTACCTGTTCTTTTTGCTTTGCTTTTTTAAATGGATATGCTGGAGCTTGAACCAGGCGCCTTTTTTTGCAGGAAGAGCATTTGCTCTCCTGCTGAACTATGGATCAGCAGGACAGTAGCTTGCCCTGAGGCTGTCTAATGAGATCATAGCTGATGAGGGATTTCCACCACGCTGCCCAACCTGTCATTGCGCTCTCGCTCTCTCTCTCAAAAAAAGTGAAAGTGGAATGAATATTAAAAATGTGCACAGTGTTATTGTTGGTGCCCTTCAAAAATGTTGCAGGAAGGCAAGTTATCATTTAGGAAATACGGGTTTGTTTTCGTTAATTATCAAGTCAATTTGCTGTAATGGTGACTGATTGAATGCCTCTAAAAATAATGAGAGGCTTGAAGTCAGTCACAAAACGGGCTTATAAAATCAAACGTATTACAAAGAAATAGATAATAAGCTTAACAATGGTGCTCATACATGCCTACTGATACATTGTGGTGTCTTTTTATGCGTAAGTAGAACAGACAGGGTTTTTCTCTCCCGCCCCCCTCCCCATCTAAAGAGGCTCCCACACAGTAAATTGAAAGGAATTGAATTTAATCTGCCTGAGAATAATGACGTGGAGTCAGCCCTGCTGGGAATTGCACTGGAAGTTGTAGTATTCCACAGCACATGCCTAAGCCAGAAATTGCCTCCTCATCTCCCCGATTTTCTTACACAGTCTTACTCTTTGTTAGTCCTGAATAATGTATCTAATCAGAAGTCTATGTGATGGTTTCTGCAGAAAAGTTTAGTTTTATTTGGAATGAGAGCAGAGCAGCCGTATCTGCCACACTTCATGGTTTCCTTGAGAAATAAATACCCGTATACCATTGTTAGCCTTGACTAAACCAGAGAGTCAAAAATAGTATGTGGTGCTGTCCTGCAAATTGTACTACTTTAAAACACAGGCGAGCAATATCATGTTTGAATACCACCCCGCAAATAGAGTGTTAGTGTGTCAGTTAGTTTTCCCCACTGCCTACATTCTTAAATAGTACAGTCTAAACCGCAGAGCCAGGGACCACATTCTCGTGAAGAATCTTCTGTGGGCACCAGAAGTGAGCAGAGCCAGAGGCAGTTCTTGTATTTGTACAGTAGACTGAAGGCCAGCCATGAAAAGGTCACATGTTTCTATTATTATTATTATTATTATTATTATTATTATTATACGGCCATTCACTGGTAGATCTCACAACGTAAAATCACAATATAAAAAACACAGAATACATAGTAAAAAAAAGAACAAAACTTGGTTGAAGAGGAATGTATTTGCCTGGTGCCCAAAGGTGTATAATGATGGTGCCAGCTGAACCTCCCTGGAAGAGCATTCCACAGAGAGGAAACCACTGCAGAAAAGAAATGTTCTCATGTTGCCGCCCTCTGGACCTTGTGGAGGAGGCACACGAAGAAAAGCCTCAGACGATGATCTCAGGGTCCGAGTAGGTTTATAGGGAGAGAAGCAGTCCTCAAGGTATTGTGGTCCTGAACCTCTTCTGCTTCTGCTTCTTCCACCTATCTATCTCTCCCTTATCCTGGCAACCAAAAGGCATTATTACAATTGAAGCACAAATTCCAGCCAGGCCAAAGCAACCAAGGAGGGTGCAAAGCAAGGGCCATCAAGACTGTGGCCTGGGGACAGAGGGTGTGGCTTGGCAAAGGTGTCATGGTTTAGGGAAAGTCCTAATTGTTGTAAGCTGCACTGAGTACTGAATGCGTACTACAGGGGCATAAAATACATTTTAAATAAACAAATAAAAAGGTAAACAAACAACCAAGCAAATAAGCCACACATTGGCAGAACTTGGGTAGGTTAGAGCATTGGCACGACAATGCCTGTTATAGATTAGTACTGAATCCTGACCCTCCGGCAAGTTCTAGACCATCTGAAGACTGGGTGGTAGAGCCACAAAATATGATGGGTATTAACCACAGGATGAAGGTGATTCAGATGATATAGGATGTTATTGCTAGTGATCAGTTAGTAATAATAATAAGGAAGTGCCAATTTCCTAAGACTGTAACAACATTGAAGCAAATTTTCAGTGTGTTGTTTGTGACATCCATTTTTCGTGTTTCATATGCAGGTTTTTTAACTTTTCTTTTTGTTCTTCTAAAGATGGATGTTCTGTTTATGATAGTATGTTCTCACAACTGCACACTCCGTAGGAATTATTTGCATATGCAAATGTCTGCTCTTCCTCTAGTGTTTTGTAGTATGTTCTCTGCTTTTTGTTCTTTTTCAAGTTAAATACGAATCATGTTTGAAGGGTGGGGGAACTAGTGGATTCACACTTAACAAAAACAATACAGTTTGTGTTTTGGATTCCACCCCCCCCCCTTTATTTCTTCCCAACTAGGCTATCTGCATGCTACTCTATGGCAACTCTGAAATCCCAGCAGCTGCGTCTTTTTGTTTTAAATATTTCTAGGGCGTGTATCACCATAGCATGTGAGTCTCTAGAGGAATGGTGATCTTTTAATTAAGATGTGGTGCTGGGAATCAGGAACTGTAGATTATGCTTGTCACGCTACTTCTGATTTTCTGTGTCATCATGTTTAAGTCACAGGATTTCTAACCCTCAGGAGTTTCTGTGCTGATGAACTTTGAAGATTCCAGTCAGTCTCTTTGGACCTGACTATGCTGAGCTTCATAGCAGATGCTTTGCTAACAACTGCCAAGCCTGGATCTATGGAAATATTTTTTTCCAGGGAGCAATATCCCACGATGGCAAATCCAGAGCATGCTGACTGAGAGGCAAATAATTATTTGAATACAGATTTATTCCATTCAAGAAAGTGGAATATTTGCCCCCTCCCCTCCACCGCCTATATGCAGTTTATCATTTTATCAGCAAATAAAATGTTGGTTTTTGAAGCAAACTGCCCCCCCCCCCCCCCGTTTTGAACTAGGAAATGGCCTTTGGCCATTCAGTCTTACTGCAGGCCTTTTCTGTTTTCTCATGTATGTTCTACTTAGTGTGCAGTAGCTGAAGTAATAACAGTAAATTTAATGCTAGGACTATATATCAAATTGTTCTCTTGCTGCTTCTGAAAGGTTGGTGTTTCTAGGATCCTTAATATCATTTTTAGATTGTGGTTGCTGCCTACTAATATCTAGGAAGTTTCTGCTCCTCACTCACAAAACCGTCTGGAAAAACAGAATGATGTAAAAATTCTTCACCATCCTATAACTGATTTTGATGGGAGCTGCAGCTTCATGCTGCCTAGAATAGAAGTTAACCAGATTGCCAAGGAGTGGGCATTTTAGGCGCCAATAGCACAACACATATAATTAATTATATTGCCATAAAAAACTGCAGGTGACAGGCACCGTAGGAATTGACCAAGGGTGCCTTTTAGTAGATATTATAAAATCTTAGATACATACATTACATACATTACATGACCTCATTTGATTTAATGGCATATAGTCACATTATGGATCACGCAAGCCAAACTTATTGTAAAGGAAAAGGAAGATCCTTGTTTGGAACAATGCAAGCAAAAGAACGTGCACACAGAGAGAGTTAAGTTGACCCCATTTGAAAATATAACTTGAGTCAGCACTTTGTAAATGCTTTGTTTTGCAATAATGACCCCCAACAATAGTGATGCTGCTGTCATTGGTTTAATGAACACCGTAGAGAGCTTTATTGGATAATCTCATGTTTTATACACTTCAGCTCCTATGAGTACTTGCATTTTCAGCTCAGTTCAGTTGAGCAACATGCAAATGAATGTGCTGTGTTTTGGGAATTTGAAACCTAGGCTTCTAACATGGGGAGCAGTGAGTATCAATTGTAGGAATTCTGACTGTAGTTTAGTTCCACTGCGCTGGCAAGAGTAGTCTTCAATTCCAGGAAATCCACCCTTTAGTTGGTATGTGTGTGCTTGATCCAGGTATACCATAATTGTATCAGTTTAGGGCGAATATAGAGCTATGATAATGACAAAATGGTGTAAGAATACAATTTGCCTACTAAATAGTATTCTTGAGGGCCATTTGAATGGGTCAGGATGCACATTGTTATCGGAAAGCTCTTTTCTTTGGTTCATGCCTTTTGAGTGTCAGTAACTCTGTGTTGCCTTCTAATCTTAGAATCTGTTTTTTTTTAAATTAATTATATTCCTTATTAGCTATGTTTATTATGCCGCGGCTCAAGCCGCTCTGTATACAAAGCACCCAGCTGCTTTAAAGCTACTTGGTTTACACTGGATTTTTTTTTAAATTTGTTTTTTTTAAAAAGTTTTTTGTTTATTTATTTAAATGAGCTAGAAATGGTCCTTCTATGACAAGAGAGGTCTGACTTGCACAGGGCCATTCCCCCACTATTGCTACAGAGCATGGGAAGGGAAGGGGGTGGGGTGGGAAGGAAGCAGCGGTCACCACTGGACCAAGGTCCTGCCTGGGCACCTGCTCCCACCAGCAGTATTTACAGCCAGGGATAGCTGGAATGTACAGAGTGCGAAGGGGAGGGGGGTCAGGGAGTGAGGAAAGTGTAGGTAGTTGGCTGCTGTGGCCAGATGTTTTTGAGGAGAAACAGGAAGCATTTTGTGTTCTATCTCAGTACCTTTCATGACAGAGTGAAACTCTTTTTAGTGTCTGGGGCTGCCCCCAAAATTCCCACGCAGTACCACAGGGGCAAGGACCTTGTCGTACAGGAAAAATGTAACTTGCCGATGTAGGCCGAAGGCGGCCTTGGACCAGATGGGAGGAATGTTAGTAAAGGCCAGGAATAATAATAATAAAATATAATAATAAAAGGGGAAAACAAGAGTGGCTCAGAATACTCTGGAGACTGAAAAAATCCCCATGACCATGGCTAGCGTTAGCTGAAGCAATTTGGAAAGTCAAGGGGGATTTTGTGGGGGACGGGGTGGGAATGCTGTAGAATTTAAGATGAATAAATTAACCTGGAATGTGAAGAAGTGCCAAGTTGGGGGGGGGCTATGGGGCTTAGTTTCCTGCAGGACAGCGGGCAGGTTTGGGGCTCGACCCTCTGCATAGCAGTGCCAGTCTGGGCTAATGCTGCGTACCCAGTACACAAATACAGTGAGCAGAATCCCGCCCCAACATGGTGGGAGGGGAGGTGGGTGCTCGACCCGAGAGACAGTGTCATGCAGAGGGGGGGAGCAAGGGGCACAGTTTCCTCTCCATTCCTCACAGCTCAAGACCCATAGGAAGAAGAGTGGCAAGACAGGGGTTCTGACATTGCATACATTGTAAAAAATAAAGCGTTTGGAGTAAATGCAGTGTTTATACAAAAAAAAAAAAAGAAGAGTTTATTTCTTTTTTTAAAAAAAAACCCCTCCCCCGAAACCTAGTTGCCATGGTTACAGGGGAGGGGAAGGGAGAGGGCCAGCCTGGGCTCTGTGGCAGTGAGGGAACAGGGAGGCCATGCCTTCCCCCTCCAAGACCAGGCATATTTTATTTTATTTTATTTTTTAAAAAAACTTTTTACACTTGAGTTTTTCTCTTATAAAAACACAGTCAGGGGAAACGACGACAGGAGCCCCTGAGGCAAGTGCAGGCCCCAATGGGGGCCACAGAGGGACACAGGCCTCTGGGATCTGCTCCACCACCCACCTCCTCACGCAAACACCTGCATCTTAGCGGATGGCTCCACTGAAGGCAGCTGGGTGTGGCTGGGCCCCAGGACAGTCGGGCTGGGAGTAGATTCAGACCAGTCGGACAAGGAGTGGGGCGAGGGGCTGCTCCACTGCTCTGGGGACTCTGGCGAAGGAGTCAGGTGGGGTGCTCACTGGGCGGATGGAGGAAGTGCTTGGGGGTCGCGTCCTGCCCCTGTGTGTAGCTGTGTCGAGAAGGGGGTGTCGGGTAATCCTCAACCCCCGCGGGCTTTAGGTACTGTGAGGGCCCTGCACGGGGCGCCTCCTGGGGCGAGACAGGCTGGTTGGTTCTCATGGTGGTAGCTGGCAGGGGCACGGGCTGGGCTGCGTTCTTGGTCTGTGGAGGAGCTGAGTTGGGCAGACCCTGGGAGCTGTGCCCCATGGCCATGTGGCTGGGCAGAAGCAGCCCTGGTGGGGAAGCCTGGCCTGGTTGGTGCAGGTTAGGATGGGAAGCGGCAGGGTGCACAACTCCTGTGATTGGCTGGCACTGGGAAGTGGGGACACGGGCATGCCAATCAAAGGGCATGGCCACGGGGCTCACCATGCCCAGGCTGAGCCCCATGCGGCCTGGTGGCACTGAGAGGCGGTTCATGGAGAGGAGGGTGCCGTCCCCTAGGTCGCTGAGGCGTGCCAGACTGACAGCAAAGGGCGCCTCCATCATGCCATGGACCATGGGAGTGGAGGGCACTGACAGTGAGGAGTTGGCTGGGTGGAAGACCCCTGGCGAGGCAGGGTTGGGCACATAGGGGGAGTCCAGTGAGTCAACGGGAGACAGGGTGACAGAGCTCTCCAGGAGAGAGCCTTGGCACTCCAGGTTGAGCTTCTTGGCACGTGCCTTGGCCTCTTTGCTCTCCCTTGCCAGGCTGGCGCTGCTGCCTGCCGTTGCGTTCTTGGTGCAAGGACGCCGGCTCTTCTTGTCCTGTGGCGTGGGCTTCAAGCTGAACAAGAAGCTATTGGGAGGGCACATGAGAGGAGAGAGGGAGTGGCCGGCAGGCAACGCCCCCTGTTGGCTGCGCACGGTGTTGTAGTCGTCCAGAAGCCGGACAAAGTCGTGGTGCAAGCGCTCCTAAGCCACGTCGCGTGGCAGGCGATCCGTGTGGTCTGTGATTTCACGGTTGGCAAAGTGATCCAGCAGGATTTTGGCTGCCTCATAACTGCCTTCCCGGGCTGCCAGGAACAGCGGTGTCTCCTCTTTGCTGTCCTGCATCTCCTTGTTGGCTCCATTCTTCAGCAGCGCAATCGTGGCCTCTACATTGTTGACAGAATCTTAGAATCTATGTGCACACGTGCTTAGTTAGCCATTGCAGTGGTAGCTACAGACTTCAGATTTTTAGGATTTAGCAACCCGTTCTAGAGGATAATTTTTGTTTGTTTGTTTCAATATTTACATAAAAATGGTCATTGTGATTCTTGAATTAAGATAAAGTGGCAGTAGTGACTTCAGGAAAACTAGAAATTATCACTACAGTCATACCTTGTGTTGCGTTAGGTTCATGTTGCGTCTTTTCGGTTTGCAAATGCGACAAACCCAGAAGTGTAAACCTCCGGATTTCACCGTGCATGCACAGAAGCGCTCTATCGCACTCCGCGCTTGCACAGAAGCAGCTCTCTAGTTGTGGACTTTTTGGGGTGCGAACGTCACCCCGGAACAGATTGTGTTCTTATGCAAGCAGACTAGCTCAGGAGCAGAGTCCCTTTACACCTTAGACCTCTTGTGTGCCTTTATGTAAGCTGATGGAGCAGTATCTTCACTGGTTTTGAGAACATTCCTCCTAGAGGACTACCACAGACCCCAGGGTTTCCATATCACGACTTATCAAATTGCATACTATCATGTTGGATGGCCATTGTCATGGATGCTTTAGCTGTGATTCCTGCATTGCAGGGGTTGGACTAGATGACCCTTGCAGTCCCTTCCATCTCTACTATTCTGTGATTCTATGTGAATTCATCCTAGGGCTCACAAGGGCAGCAAACTGCTATTCTACCTGTCAGCTGCAGTTCCCTCTCAAGTGTATATGCTTGTTTATCTAAATCACACCCAAAGAATTCTAGGCAGCTTCCAAAAATGTAAAACCACAAAACAACAGTGTATCTAGCGTAAGTGGTGACTGAAGTACCTTTAGGAATTTCTGCTCTGAGTCCTTCTTCCTTCCCCTCCTTCCTTTACTCAGCGAGTTAAGTGGTGTGCTAGGCAACATGAAGCTACCATTTTAGATTTTACCCCATTTCTGGGAATGTGTAGAGCACTCGAAAGGGGATGCAGATGTCTCCGTTAACATGGCTTTAGACTAAGTATATACCAACTTTGTTGTTTTTTTTAGGGCCTAACAGTCTTCAGAATATACTGAAGTCTTAATATGCTATAGCTGTGAGCTGTTTGGTCTTCTGTGGGCAGATTATTTATCATCCACATTCAATGTCCCACGAAATCTACCCCAGTTTAAGCGAAAGAAAGGAGAAGAATGCTCATTCATGATTCAGAAAGGTTTTGCTGCCAATGTGGTTTGTAAAGCCTGGGAACAAAGGCACCCCTTCCCCCCTTTTTTGTTAGTTTATGAACTCAGCAGTGGCTTTTTGAGTCTTGCTTAGAGAGAGACTTTTTTGTTGCTGTTATTTTTTTTTTCTTATTTCCCATTTCTTTGTCAGCTTTGTGGTTGGTCAGACTTTAAAGCCAACAGGGACTACATGAGAATTCAAAAACAAAAGCAGTTATTAAGTAATTATACTTGACAAACGTTAAAAAAACACACAACAACCCTGAAATGTGTGGGTTTTGTTTTCGTTCTGCTACAAGCTTCTGTTAAGAGAAAGCAACGCAGCAGGAAATTCTGTTGACACAAAGGGTGGCATTCAATGTAGTGCTAAGTGGGGAAGTGCGTGCAGAATACAGTCTACTTGTGCAATGAAGCTTCCTTCCTTCTCCTCCTCCTGCATGCCCCCTAAACCTCCTTTGGGGGTTCCCCTAAGTCTCCAGAGCAGATTTAGGGGAGGCATGTAGGGCAGAGGCAGGTGAGGTCCTGTTGCTTGAGCAAACTTTATTCTGTGTGCACAACTTAGTTGTTTATGACACACATACAAAACCTCCCTTTGTTTGTACTGTGTGCTTCCTTGTCTCAGTTGTTCTGATATTGTTCTGAACTCAGAAGCTTTTCCTTCCTGAAGGCTCTTGCAAAGGAATGAAATGAACAGAAGCTCTCAGAGACCCACTGAGAAATGCGCCCAAACTTACTTTCTGAGATGCTAAATCGGAGAATGCAGTTCTGCATACTTCCGTATTATTGAATTCAGTAAGGGTTTCAAATGTCTGTAGCCATGTGTTGAATTTTGGCCTGTCTTGTGATTCCTTGGTTACCCTCACTGGCCATGATCCAGACAGCCCATTTATGCATGTGCAAGGTGATGTTCCACCCCAGAAAAAATGCAAGAAATCCTAAATGAGCACATGTGTGGTTCTCTGGATTGCAGCCACTTGGCAGACATCATATGACTTGGCAGGATGAGCGTATTTAAAATATTGTGTGTTTTTAGATCTGCTCTTACATATGCATTTATAGCACTGTGGAAGGCACACGACTCTGGTGATAAGAGCTACAGAGCCTTATTTATTTATTTATTTATTCATTCATACATACATACATACATACATACATACATACTTTCCACTTAAGAAATCTACAAAGCAGGTTACAATTTAAAAGAAACAATAATACATAGTAAATACAACTTTTAAAAAGAGAACCAGCAGGAGGAAACTAGCAACAGGACAAATACTTTGAAACTAGCATTCTGGTCCCTTCAATGTTACGGCCTGGCTGTCATATTTTGAACAAGCTGGGGTTTCTGAACCCTTTTCAAAGGTAGCACCCCATATAACACATTGCAATAACCAAGCCTAAATATTGCCAAGTATGGAAAACTTTGGCTTCGTAGTCTGAGAAAATAATAGGGGTGTTGGGTTTTTTTTGGTAGATCACTGTTTCATAGTCATTCTTAGAGTCCTTTGCAGATGCCCCTGATTATTTCATTCTTTTAGCAGTTACACCTTGCTCCACGAACCAGTAAGCCTCTGATTTAATCTCATGTAAGTTAATGGATCTAAATAATATTAAATATTAATTCATTTTTATTGGCTTCATGGAGAACCAAGCTGATACTGCATAAGTGTAGCCCAGCCTTGCAAATAAGTCCATAAGAGTTACTAGCCTGCAGACACTCCCCCCCCCCCCCCGTAATGCTGGGGCTTGGCAGAGAAAGCAACAGCAGTTACAAATCTGTACCACCAGCCCACTGTATTCCAGCATGGGTTTAGATGAAGGGGGTTCCCTTCTCCTGCAACCCACATGTTTTCTGTGCTGAGCACAGAAGAGTAATGGAGCGCAATGTTCTTTCTCCTCCAGCCCTCTCTACTCTTCTGCATGCAGTTCCTGTATGATAAAAATAAATTTTGATGTCCTTTGGTGGAGTATGAATGGGATCCTCATAGGACTGCAATAAGTGGCAAGAGTGGGATTTAGTATATAGTATAGAGCCAACACAGGAGGCATCTTTGCTGGGCCTTCTTGGGGCTTTTATCACCCAAGATGGTTACTCTGAAATCCGAACCAGGGCAGCCAGTTACTGTTCACCAAGCTATCCTTTTATGGATAGCTTGGTTGGTTAGAGCATGGTGCTGATAATGTCAAGGTTGCATATCCAGTCCCCATATGGGACAATTGCAAGGGTTTGGACTAGATCAGGCACCCCCAAACTCAGCCCTCCAGTTGTTTTGGGACTACAACTCCCATTATCCTTAGCTAACAGAACCAGTTGTGAGGGATGATGGGAATTGCAGTCCCAAAACATATGGAGGGCCGAGTTTGGGGATGCCTGGACTAGATGGTCCTCAGGGTCCTTTCCAACTTTCCGGTTCTATGGTTCTAAAAGAACCAAAAGGGGGGAAAAGAAATTTATTTGCATAAACTGTGTGTGCATGCTAATTAGATGTGTATCTATAAATATGAAAAAATACAATAATTTAAATCAAAATACAATGCACATGACCAGAAAGGGAAGACTGTGTCCAGATGCTTAGTTATTGGTGGGTAACTGAGAGGCCCCTGCTCTCCTTTCTTATGGCTCTGTTTTTAAACCAGCCTTGAACCAGAACCAGACAGCCCATCAGATAGACAGAGGATTCCCCTCTGGAAGCTAGGACACATGACCACTCATCAGAGCTGAAAATTTAAAAGCTGCACTTTTCATATTTTGTCTAGTGGAAAGATAGATACTGATAACACTACATTTTGCCTTCATTTCCCTGTAGTTTGTTTTGTTGTGATTGGTAATGTAATAACCCTTTTTCATGAGCATCTCATTTGTTTCACAAATAGAACTGAAACGCTGCCCAACATGTACCATTGCAACTTGTGTCATCATGTTTCATGGTTTCCAAAGACTCTCAGAAAGACAACTGTAAACATTCTATTTTTTCTTGGGGGTGGGGAATGTGATATTTGCAAATGCTCTTTTCTGAGAGCAAAAAGATAAAAGAAGAAGCAGGCACTGTTTCATTCTTGGAAGAGGTATGCATTTATCCTCCAATAGAGCTCATGCTATCTCCAGTAACTTGCATTATGTCCTTTGGAATAATGTCAGATTTCTAGAAAAGAGGTACTCTTGTGATTTATGCTTTACCCAAAGGTTTCTCACTGTTAACAGTAAGCAAAATTGATGGTAGCCTGAAACAGCACAGTCACTTTTATTTGTCTCTGCTGGGGGGGAAATCCAAAGGTGAAAGTTCTCCTCCTCACTACAGGTCCTATTGTTACTATTCACAGTTTAAATGGTTGAGGGCATAAGCTGTTATTATCGCCTTTGTACTTTGATTAATGTAGATTATTGATTTTCCGAGAACCAAGCCATTTAGTTACCTAAAGCAAAGAGGGATGGTAAATGGAACAAAGCATGCCATTTTGCTAAACCTCCGAGTACAATTTTAACTGATCATGAAGCTCATTTTAAGTCTACTGTGGGAAAGCAGTTTATCTTAGCCGCCTTTTCCTTCCTCGGTGGACGTGCTCTTATTAAATAAAAACGAGCTGTGCAGAAAAGTTTATCTGGAGCACAAAGTAATAATCCACCATCAGTGTCTTTTTATGGAGGTTTTCGGCAATTCAGAGAATGAGCTGGGGGGTTGGGAGTGAAAAAGCTGATTTATTTTATTGAACGAAGTGTAGGGTATGCAACATTTTAAAAAAGCATGCAAGAGAACATTATATGTTGAATGCTCGCTATTTCTTTTTCTCATTAAGTTTTATTTCAGTTTTAACACATAGAAATAGAATTCACGTGTGTGTGTGTGTAAAATGAGTGACAGTATATACGGTAATACACAAAATAAATATATAATCAATGGCAGCATATTCTGCCTTGGAACAGGATCTTACCTGACAATGTTCAGCTGTTCTAGAAGTCATATCTGATTGTCCTGGACCAGGACCTGTTGGGCTACAACTCCCATCATCCCTAGCTATCAGGACCATTGATCAGGGAGGATAGGAATTGCAGTCCAAAAACAGCTGGAGACCCAACTTGATCAGTGTACCTTCGGTATCTAGTTTCCAAACAATTGGTTAAAAACATTAGAAACACCTGTTTTCTTTTGCTCTGCAGTCTAAAGATGATGTACGTGTCATTGGGTGTGTTCAGCGCACTTGACATACACGATCTCAATAATAATAGAGTGTTCAAAATATTAACGGCTGGTGATACATCTAGAAAGTGGTTTGGTGGCCAAAAGTATTGGCTGAGCATCTGAAGGGATTTGAAATTGTGCAGTTACTAGGACTGGCAGCTAGGCATTGGGCTTCTTAATTTCTGTTGTGAAGCAACACATCTGTTTACCAGGAGTTATCTCCTGCATGTGAATATATTTCAGTCCTTCTTCACTGCACCTGTTGCCGGGAAGTATTTATTCCAAGCGCTTTCCTAAAGCACAGGGAGTTGTTGCTTGCCATTTTATAGCTCCCCCTCCCCTCCTCAAAAGCTGTCTTTTCAAAATCATTTGTTCAGAGAGGACAAAATGGAGCAGAGCAGTTCATTTTACCCTAAGCACTGCTATTTGGCAGTATTCACATTTGCACAGCACAAAGCTGCAATATTGATTATTTTGCTCACAGGGCCTCCCACCAGTTCTTTTTTTTATTTTTTTTATTGTCAGGGTTGCAAGATGGATTGAATTACACTTTGCTTCTAGAAATGCTTATTTTTGCCTTTATCGGTAAAGGGTGTGTGTGGAAAAGGAGACTAAAATATAAGGATCACGGTGCTCGCTGGAAGACCTTTTGTTTATAAGCAGTTCTTTTTTGCATATGTTAATGATGGTGATGACATGGCGAATATTTTATAGAGGGATTGCTTCTGCTGCTGTACACACTGCATCCTTCCACATAATTTGTCTTTTTCCAAAATGTGACACAGAAAAGGCAGGAAGGCAGGGAAGGAGCTGCCTCTTGCTAGGGAACTGACCAGACCTGAACCTTACTATTTTCTATATTTGAACTACCCAGATATAGAACACAGACTGCAATGTAGGTTAAAGAGTAGAACTGTACCTACCCTTCCCGCTCCATCTTTTACATCCATGTTCACTGCATCCAAAACGCCTACGTTGCTGTATTCTGCGCCTGAGTAAACCAGTGAACTAATTGGTGAGTTTCCAAATTCATTTCCAGCTTTTCATAAGCAAACTAGATCTACTTACTGTTTTTACTGGTGTGCCCTTTTTCCATTTTATCTATTTCAGCTTCTATGATTTTTATTTTCTATTAAGGCTTGGCACAGAACATTTGGAATGTATTGCACCAGGCAAAAACTATGTTGAGTATTTTTTTGTGTTTTTATATTTTAAACCACCCGTGATCCTTGGATGAAGGGCAGTATAGAAATTTAATAAATAATAATGATATTTAAACTGAAGGTGGCTGGTTGCTAAAAATGGACAAAACTATAGTTAACTCTTTATCATCTGTTTTATCTTGAATTAACCTTGGAATGTAGGAACAATATTGTTCTATACAACCTCTCCCAAACTACTGGGAAAGTATAGGAGAAATTTGGATGACAGAACTATCTAACCCCTGATTCACACTGTAATTCTGTCCTTCATGGATATGGAATTCAAAAATATACTTTCTGCTCTTAAAAAATATTAGTTTGTATTTTTTATTTTTTGCCAGTAGCAAAGGCACTTGACTTGTTTTCTTTGAGAGATTCCAAAACTGCTGATTGAGTTTCACCAATTAGATGTGCTCAAGGGTAGCCAAAGAGGTTGCTTCCAGATGTTGTTGGGCGACAGCTCCCATCATCCCTGATCATTTTTAATGCAGCAGCTGGCTCAGGCTGATGGAAATCTGAGTTCAACAATAACTAAATTTAGCAGATTTCCTCCTTGATCTTGGAAGTCTGCTTCACAAAGACCAGGCTTCCTCAAACTTGGCCCTCCAGATGTTTTAAGACTACAATTCCCATCATCCCTGACCACTGGTCCTGTTGGCTAGAGATCATGGGAGTTGTAGGCCACAAACATCTGGAGGGCTGAGTTTGAGGAAGCCTGATAAAGACACAAGTATATCCTTGATTCCCAGCAATTTTGTCAAAAAGCCTTCATGAAGCCGGGGCAGCATAGTGGCTGAAACCAATTATGAATCGAGACATACTTCTGCCATGAATTCACTAGGTAGTCTTAAGCAAGCTACCCTTCCTCAGCCTCCGTCTGCCCAACTGCAATATGTGGGATAATAATAGCTACCTTACTGGGTTATTGAGAAGATTTCAACTTGATAAATTGTGTGGGTTGCTTTGAACACTCAAAGGGAAAGGGAAAGGGACCCCCCTGACCATTAGGTCCAGTCATGACCGACTCTGGGGTTGTGGCTCTAATCTCGCTTTATTGGCCGAGGGAGCCGGCGTACAGCTTCCGGGTCATGCGGCCAGCATGACTAAGCCGCTTCTGGTGAACCAGAGCAGTGCACGGAAACGCCGTTATCTACTTGCACTTTGACATGCTTTCGAACTGCTAGGTTGGCAGGAGCAGGAACCGAGCGACAAGAGCTCTCCCTGTTGCGGGGATTCAAACTGCCAACCTTCTGATCGGCAAGACTTGGCTCTGTGGTTTAACTCACAGCGCCACCTGAGTCCTTGAACCCTCAAAGCACTGCACAAATACTAAGCATTTTCATCAGAGCACTTAACTAATAAAATCAGAGAGGACCATGACACCAGACTGATGCTCCAACAGATCAACAAATGACATAGAATCAAATGACTGTAGAGTTGGAAGGGACCCTGAGGATCATCTAGTCCAACCCCCTGCAATGCAGGAATATGCAGCCCGCCCATATGGGGATCGAACCTGCAACCTTGGCATCATCCGCACCACCCTCTAACCAACTGAGCTATAGATGAATGACATTAAGAGGGGCTGGTCAGAGAGACAGGCTGCAAGATGTTAGAGAACATCTAGATTCTATGCAAGAACAAAAAAGCCGTCTATTGTACCTATGGGCCATGCATATGCAAACTGGCAATATTATGTAGAGTGACGTCATCAGAAGGTGGTTGGATGATCTGGCCTGGATCCCCTTCAGCTGCCTCTGTTCCTGCAGTTTTCATTCAAGAGTTGAACCGATAACGACAGACCTATGATGATGGTTACTTCTCCTAAACCACACCACCACCACGTACCCAGACATCAAATGCTGAACCACTGCATTCTGAATTTGGTTTGGCCTCTTTTCTCCCAGTTCTAGAAATACGCAGTTACACAGTTCCTGTTCGGATGCTGCCACTCTTTGGAGAAAATTTCTTTCCCCCCCAGTTTCTGATATATCTCATGAAAAGAATGTATGCAACACAATAAATGGTGTGTGGGTTTTAATGTAGGATAGGATTCCAATCTAGGCTGAGCTACAAAGCACATTAAGTGGCTTTTTTGAGGTGTGTGGGGCGGGGGGACCCAGAGCCTCTCAGTCGAATTCCCCTCACAGGGTTGTTGGCGAGGATTGTATAAGGAAGGGATTTCCATATCTTTTCGCGTATAAGAAAGTGCTACAGAAATGCATAATGCGTACATCCGTAAAGAGCTATCCTCTTACTCTCAGCTTTTTTTGGCTCTGATGTGAACCTGCTGTGTACTGCGCTGAATGTATTTATCCATTGTACTGTCACACAGTGTTTAAAGCAAGGCCTTCATGTGGGTATCTTAAAAGCCTTAGCTGAATCAATCTTGAGAGCAGCCCTGTGCATGTCTGCTCAGAAGTAGTGCTCAGAGGGGCTTCCTTCTGAGTAGATGTGCATTGGATTGGATTGTTGCTTCCTAGCATGTGTGTGTGTGTGTGTGTGTGTGTGTGAGAGAAAGAGAGAGAGAGAGAGAGAGAGAGAGTGGGGGAGATGACTCCTTCTATTTTAAGCTGAATCCACCTAGCCTACTACTGAGAGTCCTGACTGGCACAAGTATTTTGGAGTCCTATCACTGTTGAACCTTCCCATTTGGATTTAGTATGTGAGTCCAGCACCTTTCCTCATTTTTCGCTTAGCTTGATGTGTGAACCAACCAAGTGTCAGAGGAGGGTGGAGCCCCTCACATTTGAAGGAGGCAGAACTGGTTATGCAGAGTCAAAATGTAGCTCTACAGGATAGGTATTGAAAGTTACATCAGGCAGCTAAATGAATGATCACAACTTATTTTGACCGGGGGGCGGGGGGGAGAGAGCCAGTGTGGTGTAGTGGTTAAGAGTGATAGACTCCTAATCTGGGGAACCGGGTTCACATCTCCACTCCTCCACATGCAGCTGCTGGGTGACCTTGGGCTAGTCACACTTCTTTGAAGTCTCTCAGCCCCACTCACCTCACAGAGTGTTTGTTGTGGGGGAGGAAGGGAAAGGAGATTGTTAGCCGCTTTGAGACTCCTTCGGGTAGTGATAAAGCGGGATATCAAATCCAAACTCTTCTTCTTCTTGTTGTTGTTGTCTTAATAAAATCGGCAATAATTTTCAGAGGAACACTATTATTTTCAAAGGGAAGAAATAGATGTGAAAGTGCACAATACAGGCACAAGGAATCCCAAGATGAAAAGAGCAGAAAGGGGGAGGAGGAAACTGGAGGAGGATTAAGACCCACACTGGTTTTAGGTTTCAGAGTTTATTAAGCCTGTTACTTTTTATTGTTTTTTTCACAGGTAGGTGCCCTGCCCCTCTGTTACTTTGAGTCAGGGGGTAAGGAAAGCTGTGTGAGGGCTTGCTATATAAACATTGCAGGCTGTTTTAAGTTCAATGGCTTGGGGGGGACGGACAGGGAAAATAAATAGGGACTTACTGCTCAGTGCACGACTTTAAAATAAAGTCAGTCCAACAGTTGACCCAGTCCCAGGGACAGAGAAAGCCAATCATAAACATCTGCTAAAAATAATTAATTTAATTTAATTGTGGCAGCCGTAGAACACAAAGTACAGCTAGTTAAGCATGGTTCATGGCTGTAAGCATGGTTGTAAACCTGCTGTCCAGAATGTGACCCAGCCACTCAGCCGCCAATCCGCACTTTAATGTGAAAATTCCATTCATCGTCCTTTCAGAGTTTTGACTTGTGTAGGGTTGAGAAAGGCCCTGTTTTCTCTTGGCCATTTCCTGTACACTCTGAAGTTTATAACTTAAAAAAATAATCATCATGAGCTCCGACCATGTGTTTATTTGTAGGGTAACGTGTTCTGAACATTTGTTACTTTTAAGCATGACTTGGGAAAGGTGTGAACAAGATGTTTATTTTCTCCATGCTATGTCTTCCATATCTAGTATGAAACATGCATTAATGCAGCCTACATTGGACAATAACAATTTCCATGATAGTTACAATTAGAACAGTTTCCCCATGATTACGTGTGCTGTGGCTCTTAAGAGTTTAACCCCCACCCCCAAATATATAGCTTTGTAACTTAACGTCTTTTTTTCTAATTTCTTTTTAGGTTTCAGTCGAGCAGCATTACCATTTGGTTTAGTAAGGAGAGAACTGTCCTGCGAGGGCTACTCCATCGATCTTCGGTGTCCAGGAAGTGATGTCATTATGATAGAGAGTGCTAATTATGGACGGACAGACGACAAGATTTGCGATGCTGACCCTTTCCAGATGGAGAACACAGAATGTTTCCTCCCTGATGCCTACAAGATTATGACACAAAGGTAAGAGCAGTACAGAAAAGGAATTCATATAAGAAAGTTGCAATACAATTCGTTCCCTTTAGCGCCCCCCCCAAAAAAACCCCAAATCCTGGAAAAAAATATTCAAATACCCCAGTCATTTTAATCTAGAAAAGCTAAGAAATAAAGCCACTAACAAGTGTTTGAGAATCTTCTGGTTTAAGTTTTTTCTCCATATAAAAAAAAAAAAGCAGGAAGGTGACTGCAAGGAGACAGAAACATTTTAATGTGTTTGAAATGTTGCTATATCCTTGTCTTCTGGGAGGTCAGAATCTCACTCAGAAGTTTTCTGAGAACCTGCTTAAGAAGTTTCTAAATATTCATGCTAATTAAACAGCACATGCCTATGCAGATTTACTCAGAAGGAAGTGCCATAGAATTTCAGGTAAGTGAGCACAGGATTGCAATCTTAATGCAATAAATAAATTAATAACCAGCCCACCTACACAATAGGTGAAAAAGAAACCTGATTATACTTTGAACTTATTGGCGGGGGGGAGTAGCCACTCTTATAACCTCTGTTGAAAATGATAAACCTCTATCAAAACTTACAGTGCTTGAAATGGGCTGGGATGACATCTGACAGACCAAAAGCCACCCCACTTTTTTTCTCCCTCCCAACATGGGGAACAGATTAGAAACATGTTTTAACATTTATTTACTTATTTTGGTAAATTGACCAAAGAGTGGTCAGTTTCTGTAACCGCTATGGAAATATTTCTTAAAACTCTGTCCATCCGTTTGCTTCAATGCAAATTTCAGTATGTTAAATCTTTTATTGTTTCCCACCACCACACGCACACACAAAAATCCACATAGGTCTTTAAAAAAAGAAGGAGTTGAAAACAGTATTGCATTCGAATAATTTACACTTCATTTTAAATTTCTGGAAATCAACCAGTCATTAAACTGATGACGTGTGTTAAGTTTTTGGTCATTCTGGTCATTTCTAAGCTTTCCCACAAAGGGTATAAAGTCCACTGCAATCAAAAAGCTGGAAATGATTTAGAAAAATGAGTTCACTGAGAAACTCCTGCTTCGGATTAGTTTATGTGGTCAGCTTCTTTCAGTAAGTTCTAGTATGAGAGACGAGGGGGGGGGGGACTTTTCTCTACTCACTGTCTCCACACTTTGCATAGTTTTATAAACTTCTATCATGTCTGCTCTTTTAACTAAAAAGCCACCAAACCTCCTGATATTGTGAGGGCTTGTGCATCTGTAGGCTATTCACAAAATCAGTTCACTTGCACAGAAAGACGTCTTTAAATATTATCCAGCCAGATACAAAGGATATATTTAAAAACACTTCCATAAGAAATGAAATAATCTGCATAATTTCCATTGGTGTACTGATTCTAGTTCACTAGGTGTACCCAGCTAGTAAATGATGACACACCACGCCTTCTTCTCAAACAAATAGCAGTGCCCCCTTAACGTGTTTCTGCCACTCATTTATCCTTCACAGGACACAGCTGTGAATGAAGTCAAAGCTTAATACAAGAGATGTTTACTTGCTTTGCTCTCCTGACCTTTCTATTTGTAGGTTAGGGGCAGGCCTTTCAAAATTCTTAGACCTTTAATTTGAGATCTCCTTTTCTTTTTATTGTCTTAAATGTATAATGATGAAAAAGCCCATTTATTTCGGGGAAGAAAGCAACAGGAAATGGAGATATTCTTTGGGGCTCAAGTATCTTTCTGACAAATGATGTTTTTAATTCCTTTTGTCAAAGTGAGTGACACATGGCTGAAAAAAGCAAAACAAAAATAAATTACCTTTCCGATCAGATCCTGTCCTGTGAGCATTGCATGTATTCCCTTGCTTGTCAGAGCAAGGGGGGGAAAGTAGTAGTGCAGGAATATCAGATGAGCTTCCTTTCAAGTGAAAACAAGGCTGGCTCTTTTTCTTTCAAACGATAATGAATAAAGGAAATTCTTTGACTAGGTCTTGGATAGTTGGATAGGGAAATCACCCATCTCATCTGATTAATCTCATCCTGAATTTTTTAGGCCCCTTAAGCCTCAGGTCTGCATGGGTAGAAAACCTAAACCAGTTTGAGAAAATGGTTTTCCCACTACATTATCACGTTACAGTGCACCCTACAGAAAATCATTTTGGAGAATTGTACCGTATATGCCTTGTGACAGCATCTAGAACATGCTTCTGTAAAAAATATACATCAATACAGTGTTAAAATGAAAAAAAATTCTTACAGTAGCACCTTTAAGACCAACTAAGTTAGTTCTTGGTATGAGCTTTCGTGTGCAAGCACACTTCTTCAGATACACTGAAACAGAAGTTGCCAGATCCTTCTATATAGTGAGAAGGTGGGGAGGGGTATTACTAAGAAGGGTGGTGGGAATGGGAGATTGGCAGATAGCTGAGATGAGCCTGCTGACGACTCTTAACGACTGTAATAGGTCTTACAGTGTTAAAATGGTATGTCTTAACATGAGTTTAAAATGTCCTTAATGTTCACTGCTTTATTGCCAGGTTTCTCATCCAGAGAGGGCACTGTGTTACTGCGAATGAAGCCTTTTAGGGTTAGAGTTTTTCCAATTTTAGATGTGGGCATTTCCCTGCTTTCATGTGACTCTAGTTGCTGCTCCTTCTGCAGCTTGTGGCAGTTACTATTTTCTGAAAGGTCTTCTGTGTGAAAGGTGTCATCTAGTCAACTGCAACCTACTTTCCCCCCTTTTTCTCTTTCGCTCAGTATTCCGGATACTTGCTGCTCTTTCTCTGCCCCCAAAACTGATTGTATTGATGGTCATATATCAGATACCAATTTGGACAAGTGCATTGCCTGAATGAATGTGCATCAAAGCTGTCATTGTAAATGACTGAGCTCAGATATCAGGTCCTTATTTTCCTTTGGCATGTCATTGGCTTTCAATGCAGGAGTCTGAAAGATGCTTGACAAACCTCTACTGTACATGATTATCAGAGCCAGACACTCTCCTCTTAGACATTCCTTTATTTAGAGCTCACATCAAAGCAGACTCACAGACACGGGCATTCTTTCTACACACTCATATCAAAAAGTAAATTTGTAGTCAGATGAGTGTTTGCAGAGTTATTTTTATTTAAGGTCAGTTTTTAACACTGACAACATTTTGTGATTTCATTTTGTTCTCAAAGCAAAGAAATGTAAGGTCCTAGGGCTGACTGAAGTGGCACATTTACCTGAACAATATTTAATAGTTTTTAGCACTTACCAGAGGAAGCAGGCTGTGTCTTCCAGATGTTTTAGACTAGAATTCCTTTCAATCCTGACTACTGGCCACGTTGGCTGGGGCTAAAGTGATTTGAAGTCTAAACCACCGGAATTTCACCATGTTGAATAACTCTTTTTTTGGTTAATATAATTTTATTTCAATTGAATTTGTTTTTTCCTTAACAACTGCAAGGTAGGCTAGGACTGAGACTGAGAATGGCTTGTCTAAACTCACTATTTTTATAATCTGTAGCTCTTAGCAACTATCCTACATGATCTCCCACCTGAATGCAGTTTCATTACTGTCAGTCTTGATGGCACAGAATGATTGACACATGACAGGGGGAAAAGTGTACAAGAAATCATATCAGTTGTTTTTTGGGGGGTATTTAACAGAGTTTCTTTGCTTTTTTTTAGTCCAGATTTAAATTTGTCTTAATTTTTAAAAACTTTTAAATAAAATATTAATCTAGTGATGGGCCACTTCATTATTTAATGGGAAAAAACACACTATACCACTGCATTGAAACAAAGCACAGAAAAAATAAGCCAGAGGACATTTTTAATCCATGCTTCCATTGCGTGGTTTTCTGCTGTGGTTTTGTTGAATTTTAAACTGATGCGTAATTGAATAAATAAGAAAAATAAATCTCAACAGCCTTTTACTACTGTATCTCAAATAATGTAACCGGAGTTAAACCAATAAATAAGAGGAGGAAAATAATAATATAGACTTGTAGATTCCTTTCAAATCATGCCATTAATACTTTTCTGTTGGCAGCAGTTGCAGTGACGGATTCTTTTCCATAAGAATTCAGTGCATGCAAGGTGCGATGCCCTTTAATGGGGCTTCTCTCGTGTAGCATTCTGATAGTATTGATTTAAGCTTTGACTTACATTGCCTTCAGGAGTATTGCTGGCCATATATTTTCCACCCAACCTTAGGCTGAGATGTAGTGCAGTAAATTGCCGCCAAGGCCAGAACCTTCAGATGACCGCATGCATGCTGATGAAGGACATCTGCCTTGATTGAAAATAAGTGGCCAGACACACATCTAAGAATAGTGTGAATCAGCATTGGGTTTAATATATATTTAAAAGAACTATTTGAAAAAAAATGCTTGGGGTTGCAGGTTAGGTTCTCTGCCAAGCCTCAAGGCTCCTGAAAGAATATATTAGCTCCAGAGCAAATCTCCACGTTCCCCAGCTTGGAAAAAAATGAAATTTGGTACTAACACCTTAAAGGCAGAATTAACACTTTAAAAGGCCATGCTCCTTTCAGCCCATGTCATTATCAAGATATACCCTACTCTCTTCCACGCAGTCCTGCTCAAATCGGTTGTCTTGATTTATGTTCTGCTGCGTTTAATATACTAAATGAGCATACGCTAAGCTTACAATAATGCCGTTATTTATAATGGGAAAGCATTCTTTTTCACCATAACAACATCGCTAATTATATTACATTATTGGTCACTGTAGCCGCTAAATCAGATGTAAAGTGGATTTAGGGTTCCTGTACATGGGATCATGGAGCCATTTATCTCAGCCCTTTGCTGAGCAGACCTTTATTAAGCTATGATGACTGTTGAATAGGAAATGTAACCAAGATTATTTTTATTCAAATATAATTTAAATATTCATCAAAGAGGATTTATGCTTGAAACTGACAGAGACTATTAACATCAAAAAATATAATTAACTGCACTGGGTATCATGAAGCAGAGTTAGTCAAATAGCCGAGAGGTCTAATTGCTCTAGAGTTTGCAAAGCAATAGTTTATATATTATACGGTTGCTGTGGAATTAATAGTAATGTGGTTTCCTATGTGAGGCAATTTAAAGCTTTCTGTTAAGGTTCATTGCTCTGGAGGAAATATGTTGAATATCATGTAGTAAACAGGACTGACACTTAAAAAAAACCAGACATGAAGATGAGAACCTGTAAAGATTAAAAGGACAAGAAAATACTGAGGCCTTTAAGTCATCAAAGGAATTTTATTTTGTAGCGTTTATAGACCTAAGCATTAGGCAACACACAGCAACATTGTTTACCCAAAGAAGGGGGTGGGAGAGAGAAAATAAAAGAGAAAAGGGTTAACAAATTAAATTAAATTAAATGCTCCTTGGGAAAACGATTGATGCAAAGTGATCTATCAAATTGGATGCAACACAGTCACTGATCTCTCAGATTGTGTTGATAAAAAATTACCGCGGCACACATACTATTGTCTCAAAGTTTTAATTTTAAACATCTTAACATTTTTGGCTCCATTAAGCCTTTGTAGCAGAGTGTGAGAAAGGGACACCTTTCCCATTGTGCTTCACAGGGTCTTTTTGTATTTGCCCAGCCTACCCAGCCCTGAATTAATCAGATGTTGTAATGGCATTTTTGCATTACTGAAATTGCTGAAATGTGAGAGCTTAAGGGTCAAGGGGAAGAACAATAGCCCGATGTTAACAGAGCATCTGTTCTCCCTCCATTAATGAAGTTGCAGCTAATTGCCTAATAAATTGGTCATCATTACTCAAAAAGCCTAAATAACTCCAGACTTGAACACGACCCTTACGAATATGAAGCAGAACCTCATAGGCACAAAGTAGAGGAGGATCTTTACATCCCCACCCCTGAAAATCTGTTTGAAGAGAATGGAAAGGAAACTAAACCAGACCCAACCAGACTTCCAGTTGCTCGTAAAGACCATGCCTGTGTTATCCATTATTTAACATGCTTACCCTGTTTATATCAGTGACATAAGAGTGTGTGCTAGTTTCTCCGAAGAGTACTGTCTTTGCCGCTTCATAGCACACTGTCTTGTACTCCCAGGCCTGCACATGGTGTTAGCAGATATTTAAAGCATTTCAGTCTAACATTTTATAGGTCATGATGAACTGAGCCTATAAAGCAACTTACTGCTAGGAAGTTAATGCAGTCTAAGAGTGTAACGTAGACTGAATGCTCTACTCAGTCAGTGTGTTTCAGCTTGCCGCAAGAACCATCAGCGGGGAATTAAAAATTACCCTCATATAAAGCTCTAATGGCAGATTGTTTGATAACATAACAATAGCCAGAACTATTCTACAGATGGGTGTGCCTTAGATTTCTACCATCGCAAATTTAGAGTCTCGGTTTCCTTTTAAAATAAGGTTATTATAGGAACATGCATATTTTCCCCCGATTTCCATAGACAAATGCTCAGAACTTTGAAGGAAAGTCAAGGTGCTGACAATATTTATCAGAGATGTAGGATACGTGATTCACTGGTCTATTACCTCTTTTTCATTATTCATTGTTCTCCCTTGGTGACCTTTACACCCAACTTCCACCCATTGAGTGATGGTTTGAAGGGGGAATCAGCTGTACTCATGGCGTTGTCTCCTCTGTTATTGGGACTCCTGATCACATTGAGGAGCCCCTTGTGAGTATAGCCAAAGGTCCATTCAACTTGTGGAGGCCAGGGACATGCCATAAATGCTCCTATCTTTTTAATGGCATGGTCCTCTTTACTTGGGAAAGCATATAAGGCAGTCGGTCAGTGGATATTGCAATCCTGCATCAAGCTTTTCTTAGGTTTGAGAAAGTGTCAGAGGCTGAGTATGTGTGTAAGGCACTTTATTAAACAAACATACTTTGCACTCCAATCAGTGTCCCTGAACATTCAAAACCTTTATACGGTGTAACAAAAAATCATTTTATACTACGGTGCTAGCCTCCCCTCACTGGATTCCTTATTCTTACTGTATTTCCAAACTAGGGAAGGCAGGTATACCAGACTGGACTATATTTCATCTAACAGAGATGTATCCATTGTAAGTGTAAAACCACCCATATTATTTTAGTAGTGGCTGTTGGTGCAAAGCTTATCTTTTAACCTTGCTCTTCCAGCATGGCTTTCTTGCTATGATGTCTAGCTAGAGTGGGTAATGATGCTGAACATGTCTTTAATCTAGGCATTTTATGAACTCTGCAAAGCTATTGTTTCAGCATAAATCACAGTGCTGTCCTCAACCTTAGGGTTTATGTGAAGGATTGTTCATATATGTGCAAAAATGAGGCGGGTTGGACTCATTTCTCTACACGCCACAGGCCCTGCACATGTGATGTTTATTTTCAGGTGGTAAATTCTGTGATACAAATATGTAGATCTGTAGGTGATTTCTCATTTCAAATGTATTAGTCTTCAGAGCACTGCCAGTATCACAGATAGGTTGAGGAGATGTCACTCACACTATACACTTAGTGTTCTTTGATTATTTCTTCATCTTTGCGACTAAAGAACTCTCAATGTAGTTCTACATGTTAAGGATCACTTTGGAGAGTGCTCTGTAAGACTAAATACATAGGCGGTAGCGTTCCGTTATCATGAATGCCATCAGAAATGCCTTGTTGCCTCTCTTATCAGCCACTTCCTGCTGTCAACCAGTGCGTATTTCAATAGGGAAGGATTTGCTTCCAGTGTAATGCAGCATAATGTCTAACACAGAATTTTTAATTGTGCAAACACACGAAGCCTTTGCAGTGGTAGGCAATTTGATAAAAGGATTAGATTATGAATATTTCCAACTTGATTAGAGATTAGCTGGGAGCTGATCAATGTGAGTCAATGAATCTCCTCAAATCTCTTACGTTTCTCGCACATCTGAACTTGCTTGTGGAGTGGGGAGGGGGCTTTTTCCAGCAATATTAATGATAATACAAACCTGCCATTCATTGTGAAGGAGTCAGATAGATTCTTGCAGAACACATTCAAAGAAGTAATGTACCTAATCCGTGCAAGATTAGGCCTTTTTAGTTCGGAAAAAATTAATGATTTTTCAGAGGAAGTGTTATAACTCAGAAGCTTTTACAAACTTTCAAGATGCTAATTGTACCCAGACATTGCCATGGCTGGTGAATAACTGTTCCTTTGTGGCATCCAGCCTTTCTCAAGAAAGAAATAAAAAAACCCCGGACAACAACGCAGCACTTGTAGCACAAACTTTAGAGATACATTTTAATAGAAAATGACACCACCGGTACTGACTTGATTAAAGATCCTTCCAAGGGCACACCACTTCTCTCGCAAGTTTTAAGTCACATGGGGGGGAAAGGGATAGGGAAATCGGAAGATCAACTCAAAAGTCTTTTCATTTACTTATTAGTCTCCAGTTTGAGATTTGTACTTTTTAAATCCATAAATGGAAAGCTAAAGGTATGGGGCAGGGGAGAGATTCAGACTGGTCTCAGATTGCAATCTTAATCAGGACAAGAAAGAGGAAAAGAACAAAAGGACAGTAGTCTAGATCATTTGGGAATGGCTTGAAATTAGCCAGTTATATTGGCTGCTTTTAGTGTTTCGCTGTATGTTGGACTGTGCCATTATACGCCGTAAATATAATGCAAACACAGATCGCACTGACAACAAAGGGGGATATCTGTGTTCCCTCCATTCATGGGGTAACTTTTTTAAAAAAATTAAGAAGAAAGAAATGTATTTATTTTTAAGAACCAACTTATTCTGCACACAAAGGTTTTTGTGTTGACTCTCCCCCCTCATTTGCATCATTAGTGACTGAAATACTCAGAGTGTGTAATTAATGGGCTAAGAGAGTCATTTAGGCAAACCCAGAGCCATGAGGGTGAAATATTTTTCTCCATGGAAAGATCTTTAAGGAATAAATAATTGCACGCACCAGAGGTTTGCGATGGCCAATCTAAATGCGAGCGTGCAATTAGGAAGAGCGTGGCTCAAGAAGCAAAATGCTTGCCGCTATCCGCATATCATGTGACTAATTAAATATTTAAAAGTCCATCCCTACCCTTCTTCCTCCCTCGCTCCCCAAAAGAAAAATATTATGCCACAAATAGACTGGTAACTTTTGCAGATAATTAACAAGTTTTGGAAGAAGGGTGCAGATTCCGATAGCCTCCAAGGTTCTTACAAGGTCATGTCTTATTATGCTGCATCTTCTATATGTCCTGGTAACAACTTTCTTGCTAATTTAAATCTTAACTAGGACATCCCATAGCGATTTCCCATTTCCCTTGTCAAAATGGAAAGTGATCGTTTCTGTATGCAAAAACTGCAGTAGGTGAATGTTTTCATAAGTAATTGGTCCTAATTGACACTGGCCCCAATATATAGAGATACAATGTAATTATCCCATGAGAAGTTTGGAAACTGTAGGCATCCTGTAAATGCTTAAATAAATAAGTATGCACACACATTTATTCGCTGTATGTATCTGCAATAATGTTTCCCCTGCATTATGTTGAGACATGATGACCCTTTGAAATTAAGAGAGCCTCAGTGGCCTGCTTCGTAAATAAATATGTCTTATTTTGCTCCTAAAATGAAGCCACTTTTATGTTGAATGTGCAATTCTGCAAACGAGAAAGTTGGGTTGGATTAATAAGACTCTGAGCGAGTCAGGCCTAATTTGCATTAAACTGACCCAAAGGTCTTGTAAAATTGCTCAGAATTATCAAGGCTTCTAACATATCAGAGGTTTTATTAACAAATTACTGGTGTTATATTTTTTTAAAAAATATGCTTATTTTGCTAATTAAAGGAGCTTTCAAAGGCAGTTTTAAATTGTATTTAAAATCTATGCAAATTACGTTATATAAATAAAATACATCCCACATATTGTTGTTTGTGTACACGCTTGCACAAGTTGTTATTTGGGGTATCACATTAAAACTAGAAAGCAGTAAAAACATTCTGACATGGTAAAACTTGTAACCCTTTTGTGGACATTTGAAATAAAAGAATAATTAGTGGCATACAAGGGTTTACTACCAAATCTGCTGGGTCTTTCTTTTATGCCAGTTGTGAGCACACCTTGTGGAAGTAAAGGTAAAGGACCCCCTGACTGTTAAGTCCAGTCGCAGACGACTCTGGGGTTGCGGCACTCATCTCGCTTTACAGGCTGAGGGAGCCGGCGTTTGTCCGCAGACAGTTTTTCTGGGTCACGTGGCCAGCATGACTAAGCCGCTTCTGGCGCTACAGAACACCAAAACCAGAGCAGCACATGGAAACACCGTTTACCTTCCTGTCGGAGAAGTACCTATTTATCTACTTGCACTGGTGTGTTTTTGAATTGCTAGGTTGGCAGGAGCAGGGACCGAAAAATGGGAGCTCACCCTGTCGTGGGGATTCGAACTGCCGACCTTCTGATCGGCAAGCCCAAGAGGCTCAACCACAGATCTACCTGGGTCCACCTTATAGACGTATGGTGTACTAATTTCAGTGGGACATGCCTTTACATCAGATTTCTCCAAGTTACTGTAGTCCAGATGTTCTGGACTACAACTCCCTTTTATCACTGACCATTGGTCAAAATGGCTGGGGCTAATGGGAGTTGTAGTCTGAAATGTGTAAAGGGCACCAGTTTGAAAGGATACATAGGTCACCCACTGTCACATCATGTACTACTTTGTTTCCAGGGTTTTGTTTTGTTTAAAATTGTTGGATGTATTTGTTCTCTGTGCTTTATATCTTTATTGTTTTGCCCATATTGATATATTAATGGATTGGTGGATTTAGTAAGCTGTAACAGGCAGTTGTTGCATGTCCGGCCCATCACATCACTAGATGGGAAGCTTGTTTCACGGTGCGCATGTCATTCCTTTCGCAGTGGAACCTGAAGGTGGCTTTATGCACTAAGTAATATTTGGTGGATTGTGTCCATTGGGTTCCATTTGCATTCATTGGATTCATATAGATGCAGAATTAAATTAAGTTATTTACTTTCAAATTAATTTGAATCCCTTGATTGATTTTACAGAACTAACCAAATAGAAGATAGTTGTATTTTTTTATTTGTATCGCATTTAAAAATAACTGCCACAAGCATTACTTATTACATTAATTGTGACAAATGGGATCATTACTGTGAAACACCTTCTTTGCCATATTAATTGTGCCACATTTAGCTTCCTAATGTTATGTTTATTTAGTAATTAATAAGATTCAACAAATCATTAGTTATTAAACATTTAAGGAAAACTGCATCCGCATTTCTCCTGCAGTGTTAAAGTTGCTGGCTTATGCGCAGGCACTGCTGTCTTCGCTGCTATTCCATGTGCATCTCTCTTTTTCTGTGTGAGTGCACGAGTGCTTGGTTTCTTACATATATGTGTATTATGGTTGCCACCTTGGTCGGGCAAAATACAGGACAGGTCAGGGTGGATGGGGGGGGTCCCTAAAATTTACTTTATCAGGTGCAGAAATGACTTCAAAGCAATCCATTACAATGGCACACTGTGATTATAGTGGTTTATTCAATAAAAAAAAAACAAACCAGGCCTGCACATGCGCACACGCACACACACACATACACAGTCTGACTCCGAGTCTCCGTCTCCTACACAACCGCCTCTGCCTACACAAAAGCTCTCCCCGCCGCTCTCTGATCCACCCATTGCCCTCCACAGCCTGTGCAAAACCCAAGAGACCACTGTAGATGGCCCATGCACTGCAAACCACATCTCTCCCTCTCCGCGACCCATCCTCTGCCCATGCAAAAACTCTCTCACATGTATTGCCAATTTAATGGCAGTATGATGGACAGGTTAGGCTGGATCACACTGCATTAGTCTGATTACTGTAAGCAGAGTTTGCTCTTTATCTACCACTGCCATCTCCTCCCACTTCCGTGTGTGTGTGTGTGTGTGTATTCTGACCACTCCAGTGTTCAGTTTTCCTCTCCATATCCAGTACTACATCTAGCTCCTCTATGCGTGCCAGGCTTGTCATGCTATACCAAACCTTTCATTTTAATCTTGGAGTATTTGTTCAAGACCATAGATTTTGCATTTTTAATCTTCCCTAGAACAGTGGTGAATAATGGCCCCTGGCAGGAGATAATGAAATTTTCTTAATTTATATTTTCAAGCAGAAGCCTCAATTGAAAATGGCATCCTATGGCCTGGAGACATAGCTCTAGTGCAAGTTTCAGGGGAGCTGTAATAATAACGCAGTGCCGATGGTGACGGGGAATGATAGGACAGTGAAGAAGTAATTTAAGGAAGAAAAGGGAATGTACCAAAGCTTTATTGTAGCATATCTAATGATCTGCTGAAGATCCCCAATGGCTTTTGGAGCATGACAGGAGAAACTAATGTTATCTTGCCAAAACAGAAGCCTCTGCTTAATCAGCAGAGCAAGACTATTGATTAAAACACCTCACACAAATAGATTACACATGGAATCTCATCTCCATACTTTTCACTTGGTAAAGTGTAATAATGAGCATAAGATAATCAAAAGAAGAGCTAAAGCAATTTGTTGGGAATTGTACGAGTCAAGATTACAGCGGGAACGCAAACAAATTAGAATGAGAACAAGGACTGCTTTTAAAGCCAAGCACACGAGGACAAACTTGCACAGTACACAGGGATAAACATGAAGTGGGCCCATGTAACGGTAGTTAGGAAAATGAAAAATTGCCTCATGCATTGGTTCGACTCCCTCACCCCCTTCTCTTTATCTGATGTGCAAAAAAAGCACAGGCCTGCTTTTGCCCAATCAGTCAAATGAGGTGAGCCAAGTTCACCATCTCTCTGGAGCTGTTAATTAGCTGGCCACGTTTGATTTCAGATTCCCTCAGTGTCGCTATACATATTGGAAAGATGTAAAAAGAATTGCAAATTCTAAAACACACACAGACACACACCCTCACATTTGTGGTCTTACATTATCTCTTCAATAGAATGCTATCTGACAGTCAATACTGTCATAAAAGCACAGGCATATTCCTGCATTCTCCTCACAAGTGGGAGGTGGGCAGAAAGAGAGGTTTGTATGCAGACATGCCTATCTCTCTCTTTTTTTCCATATAAGTGGCAATTTACATGCCCCTTCCTCTACTTCGCTCCTCAGATAGCCGTATACATATATCTCAGAAGCACAGGAATTTTAAGTGCAACAATTACAGCTTTTGACAGAATCAGTTAATTAGCCTTCTAAAATGAAGGACTGTTAATTGTGGGCTGTATTACTCTGGAATAAAAGCTGGTACTTAGAACAAGGGACAGCCGGCCACCCTATCCAACACATGCACACGCTGCAAGAATCTCTACATTGTCCCATTGAAGAAGAAAAAGAAAAAAGGAACTTTACCACAGATGAACGATATGTGCTGGTTTATTATAACTTGCCAGTGGCTGTTATCTACCTGTTCACTTTCGGATCATAGCCAATCATATGCTGCATTCGTGCCATCCAAAATAAAGTCCTATTAAGCTTCCACCAAGATGTTTCTTTGCCAAAATAAATCACAAATATGACCTTTAGTATATCATTTGACAAACAACAGTCCTGCTAACGCAAGTGATTTTGGCTGCAAAATGGAATCTCTCCCCCCCCCCCTTCTTTTTCCACACGGCCCTTAAATCTGCTCCAGAGAATTGTGAGGAAACCCAGTCAATATTTAGGGAGATGTGGTGAGCAATATGATGAACATAAGTAAGGGTAAGGTAAAGGACCCCTGGATGGTTAAGTCCAGTCAAAGGCGACTACGGGGTGCAGCACTCATCTTGCTTCAGGCCAAGGGAGCAGGCATTTGTCCACAGGCAGCTTTCTGGGTCATGTGGCAAGCATGACTAAACTGCTACTGGCACAACGGGACACCGTGACGGAAGCCAGAGCACATGGAAATGCTGTTTACCTTCCCACCCCAATGGTACCTATTTATCTACTCACCTCATTGCGTGGATTGGAACCGCTGACCTTCTGATCAGTAAGCCCAAGACCCTAGCAACCGTTGTGTTGAATCCAATTAAGTCATTTTGTGATCTTTGGGGAAACCCATGGAGGAGATTTGGGAGAGGGCAGGGGGAGAGGGAGTAGAAGTTCCAGTCACACAATGACTTTGTTGGATATAGCCCTTTGTTTCAAATAGTAATTTAATCTGTTTGTTGATTTCAATGTTGATTTAGTTGCCTTGAATACGATTTACCATAAAACAGAGATTTAAATGTAGATTCAAGTTAGTTCCACATTTCCCATTATTCATTCATTTTATTTATCACAGGGGTTTATGTCCCACGCTTTGGTAGAAATTCCTTGGGCAGCTGGCAATTGTTTTGTGGGTTTCTTTTTACTCACAAGGCATGCAAATGTTCAAAATTAGGCACACATATCCTGTTCCCAGTTAAGATATGTATTTTAAACAAATTATCACATACTAGCAACCAGTATACACAGTTAGAAAATTCATATGCAGGCTATGAAATAAGTACATTGCCTACTGAATGTGTTCAGTGTATGAGATACTGTGGCATTTTCATTCTCATGAAAGTATCATTTCAGAGCTGTAAAGCTGAAGTATACACAACTATAATGCTGTCATCGGTAATTTTCTGCAGGATGTTGTCTAAAAATACTGAGAAAAATAGAAGTGGACAATCCACAGGCAGCTACTACTACCAATGACAGCTATTTGTCAGCCCCAGCTAGTCAGTCTCTTTTTATATATATAAAAAATGCAAAGTCAAATTATGCGATCTACTTGAATCACACATATCTTCACATTTCACATCATGTATTCTGCTCTTGCATAAAAGGACAAGTTACCACAGAGAGTTACCCTTTGCCCACTGGAAGCCTTGTTGAGCTATCGTTCTGAGTGCTGAGATTTCATCACCCATTCCCTATCCACTTTCAAGCATTTATATACTGTCATAAAGGCTGGCAACTTGCTTTAAAAAGAAGAAGAAGCTGGCAGTTGCAGGAAGCTGAATTCTGTGTCCAGTAATGCAGTTCTTTCTGCACTTGTGAGGAATCTCAAAATACACAATAGTTTCAGTTGCAATAGTTAGGACAGAACCGACAGCCATCAGCATTATTGCAAAAGGAGAAGAAAAAAAAAGACCAGAAGTTTTCTGCTCAGCCTGAGACTTGGTTCCCATGATCTTATCTGTTGTGCATGAAACCTGGGTCCTTCCCATTGCTGTTGACATTTCCTGAATGTTTCTTCCAAAGCTACCAACCAAAAATTCAAGTAGATTTGTGATTTATTTGCTGGAAGGACAACTCAAGTTGTACTATTGGGCTGCCTTTAATATTCTTCCAGCTGCGTGAACTGAAATCTCAGCTTGATCTTGCACCTGTTGGCAGGGGACAGATGTCAGGGGTTCCCTGACACAAGACAGATCTCTTCAACTTGTGCAAGGGGTATTCAGTAGTGTGGGAAGTGCTAGTAGCACCAGGATTGATGTACGGCTGGAGTCAAAGGCTAGACTATTATTTTAAGACCTGGCTTCCTTTCCTTCACTTTACTGACAAACAGAACTCACCCAGGAGATCAGCCAAGCTTTCCTTGTTTTTAGTCACCAAACTGTTTCTGACCTTTTATTTTCCTCCTTCCTTTGCTTTCAGAGAAAAAAAGGCTGAAAGTCATTTTCTTTCAACCCCTTTTTTGGTTTTGACTAGTGCTGCTTGAGCCAGATCAAAATCAATCCATTTTAAAGTACCGAGCCGTAAAATACAAATCCTGTCTTAATATATTTGTTTGCAAAGTGCCAAACTGTACAAATCAGTAGCTTTCACTATGAAAAATTGATTGTCAACTTTTCTAACAGCAGGTAAATTAGGCAGTTTCTTTCTTTTCTTTCTCTCTCTCTCTCTCTGTTAAATACTTTAAAAAGAAGGCTGTAATTGTAGACACACTTACTTGGGAGTAAGTTTTGTTGAACACCATGAAAGTTACTTGTGATAGCAAATATGCATAGAATAGTGCTAGTCTGCTCAGCATGAGCAATTAACTCATTAAAATCAATGAAATTTGAAAAGTGCTTAATTTGGGCTGGATGAAGCCCTTTTGTTTTATTGTAATTTATAGCAAGTTGCTTTAAGAAGCATTATTTTCTTACAAAGGTTTATGATAACTTACCTAGGAATACATTCCATTGAACTTGGTGGGCTTACGTCTGAGTAGGTATGTTTAGGATTTTTAATGTCCCCACCATGATGGGTTATATTTTGTTAATTAGATTTGTTACATTGTTTTAGGATTCTTGTAAGGCACCCTGCGAGTTGCCAGAATGGAGGGAGGGGTTATAGTAGTATCCAAGATAATTAAAATAAGCCTTTAGCCTTTACTGTCTGAAATTACTTCTGGTACTGATTACTGAAAATTCTGCAAAATTATTATGCGTTTGAACTAAAAATACATCTAGCCCACAACCTCTTTGTGGTCCAATTCAAATGCAGTTCTGCCTGATTCCCTAGCTATGGTTGCCGCGAACTTTGTAAACTAATTCTGATTTTGAAATTAACACACATCCTTCTCCTTCTCCTGCCCCAGGTGCAACAACAGAACACAGTGTATAGTAGTTACCGGGTCAGATGTGTTTCCTGATCCTTGTCCTGGAACATACAAATACCTCGAAGTACAATATGAATGTGTCCCTTACAGTAAGTATACGCTTTTTTTGTTGCTGTTCTTGTTCACTTCCTCTAGCCTTCACAATTGATGCTGTGGCAGTCCAAGATGCACAAAAAGAGCATAGGTTTCGGGCCTGAGAACTATTATGCATGCAGAGCACTTTCAAACTAGGCCTTCCAATTAGCTTCAGCAAAGTGTGGAAAGGAGCCATCGTGTGATGCTGGCCAAGTGGCTGTCTGTGTTCTTAAGTGTTTGGCTTTTAAGAGTACTAGGGTTTTATTCTGCCCCTCCCCCCCCCCCACAAAAACAAACTTGAATTAGCTATTCAAAAGACAAGATAGAAATTTGTACTTTTGCCCAATACCGGTTCCTGACAAATTGGCTTGGCTTGCAGTTTTCTAAAGAAACCACTGACTCCAATTTTAATCTTCCAACAGTTTGAAACGGCTACCTGCTGTGGTAACAGTGGTTCACAGCCATACAGTACCGTCGAAATATCCAGGAGTTATTTCCCCAGTTACTTGATACAGCAATGTTTGCTTTTATTTCATTTTTATTTTCAGTTTGAAGTTCATTGTTGCTGTTGTTGTTATTTATTATATTTGTAAGCAGATCACAGGGCAGTTCACAACATAAAAATACAAAACCAGAGCACAAAAGACATAATAAAACAGAAGCAAACCAATAAACCCACTCCCACAAAAAGGAATTAGCCAAGGGCCTGGTTGGGGCAGGGGCATTTTCACCTGGTGCCTTAAGAAATGAAGAGAACATTCCACAAACTGGGAACCACCATAGAAAAGGCCCGTTCTCGTCTTGCCACCCTCCGGACCTCTTGTGAAGGAGGCGCACAAAAAACTTTTGCAACTAATGTATACTCCCGTAAAATTACACATTCATTCTTTTTTAATCTACAGAATCTCATTGTTTAATTCTTAAAATAATAATAATCAAGTGATCCTCTAATCAGCGGGTAAGCAGTATCTACTCCCACCCCAAAATAACCCCCATCATCCACAGTAACAACCTATCCATGATGAGTCTCCATTCATCAGCAGCGCATAACATCTTTGGCAGACTAGTCGACAAGCCTTGAAATGCCTGCCGTGGATCTAAAGAGCTGATTCATCCAGTTTCTGAAAAGCTTTTGTTTTCTCCTCCATAATGCCGTCGTTCAAAATAAAGTCAACCTTGGTCTCATATTTTCCATTAGAGGAAGTCTGTTGCTTCTAACAGTAAACTTCAGCAATGCATTGATTGTGCCTCCATTTGTTATAAATGTGACGTTAGTGTTTTGTAATATCTTCAAACTTAAAATATTAAAAATAATTGCAGCATACTTTTTGGTGTAGGGAACATACACACAGCAAGATATGAACGTTATAGGATTAGTAGCATTTGCGCACTAAAAAAAATTGACGGAATCAGCTGTGTCAGAAATAGGCAGCACCAACTCCCCCCCCCCCCATTAATGCACTTAACACTGTATGTATACATATACAGCAGTTTGCATCTGGATAGTACTCAATACTGAGTCACAGTATTGAGCTTTCTGCGCATCAGTTAAAGGCCGAACACAGATCATCTTTTCTTTCCATTCTTGCTATGTATTCCTGTGCCATTGTGAAGCAGATGCTTGTCGTGGCTTTCTTTTTTGTGCCGTGGGTAGGAATTGGAATCCTACTGTGTCTGCTGAGCTTTAGTGCCCTGTTCTCATGTGTCTATCATTGGTGGCTCATTGAAACCATCCTTCTTGTGGCACTTTGAGGAGGAGTGTATTGTCCCTACCTAACAAAAACAGCTTTGTTTCATAAAGTCACCTTTACATTAAGATCACTATTTCTATTCCTAAATTCCCAGAAAGAAGCAGTGAATCCAATTCCAAGCTATTCAAAAGCCACAATGTTTCTGTTTCGTTGGGTCGTGTAGGACAAGACAGTAGTTAAAAAAAATAAATGCAAATGTTATTTTCAGATTTCAGATCTTTTTTTTTTCATGCTGTTTTAGGGAGACAAGTGTGGATATGCCCTGCTGGTTTGGGTTTTCCTATCTACAGAGAAAAAAATGTTTCTTTTGCAGTTAACAGAAGGATACTCTGCACAGCACTGCCTAGGCAGAACTCTTTTAACATGTAGTAATTTTACTCCTTTAAAAATAGCTGTATTTCAATATGTATATTGCTTGCTGCTCATTTCATTACAAAGCTATTTTCAGTTGCTGTGTGCAGAAGTGAAATGAATCAAGAGTCTTTTCTGATCCATGAATCAAATTCAGAGCTTAATTTGAAGAAGCATATTTTGAATTTGATTTAATATGAATATTTGTTGATAATTGCATTTTCTTGTTCTGGCTTACTATTTACAAGTCCCTTAGAAAAAGGAAAGGTAACATGATCGTGCTTACTTTGTAATATATAATGCTTTATTTAAAGAAGCAAATAAATTTTGGCCACAGTCCTGTACCCCCAAAATAACAAGAAAAGCCCGTGAGTCGAGATTTATCTATCAGGCATGTTACAGACTTCCTCCAATGCAAGCTTTGGGCCAAACTAAATGTGATGTTTTTTGTATCTTTAGTCTCTGTATGGCTATTTTTTTCCTGGCAATAAATAGCTGACATGGGATGTCTGAGCCAGATCAGGGCTATGGCATCAGGGCGGGAGGAGGAAGAGTTAGTCTTCATCTCACTGTGGTCTTGCTCCAAATCAGGGGTGGGGTGTATACTATCTATTTCATTCCCTAATGGGGACAAAAGTTAAAAATCCCTGTCCCAGCACACCCAACCCACCTCTGGGACCCCTGTGCCAGCTAGCTAGCTGTTTATTTCTTTATTTAAAAAAACCAGCCACACATGAGCTTCAGACATGAATAATGTAATGTTTAGTTTGACCCTCTGTCTTTAAGAAGACCTATACCAAATCCCTCTCCTTGCAGTACTGTGTAACTGGGCAGCTTGACGAAACTTGCACCCATCTTCTCTTACAAATGTATACACATAAGCACACACAAACACATGCATGCACATAAATTATTTCTGTGGATGTCTGTTCAAAATTCTTCACAGACACATCTACACAGAGGAAGAAATAGTGAATATTGGAACATGCACTGAGTATTTAGCTTGTAGATTCCAAATTAATGATCAGCATACTTCAAATATAAGTTCATGACTGTCCAGGTTGAGAACAGCTACATGTGAGTGTTCGGTCTTTTCATGTGAAAGCAGACAAGCAAAAAGAAGTGAGTATACTGTTAAACCATTCCAGCTCTGACACGTCATCTCTGTGCAGTTTAGAGCCCTCAAAAGGTTACGAAAAACATGGTTTATTAGGGGTTTCACAATATTACAATAGGGCAGCACAGTCCCTTAGCTCCCCCCCCCCGAATTAATGCTCTCTTTTTTTAGCTACAGTATTTTCACCTCTGATATTCAGTTGTTTAGCATTGTACACAGCGCTCAGGTTTGCATGTTCAGATAAGGGTTAGGATAAATGAGTGGCAATGCTTTGCTAGTAGTCCTAGATTAACACCCATTAAGTTGAGGACATTTCCATCCCTGTGTTGTGCATCTCACCGCTTCTAGCCGTGGGGGTTAACGTGGTGAAGATTTCAAAATGTGTTTTCCAAATCTATTGGAAACTTAGCTTTTCATGCAGTGCATGAAAACTTGAGCAGAGTTTTCTCACGGAGGTCTTGCATCCAGTTTTCCACATATGATGTCCTTTCCAACACTGAAGAATTATTCACTTTGCTGCCAAAGTAGAACCATCATTCCTGTCCTTTTGGCAACCCCCACCTGGCAGGTGTGGAGCCAATTGTTGCGTTGGCATCTCCTATCAGCGGGGATTTGTCCAGAACTCTGTACTTCCTTTCAGAAGCGTTGGATTACTGGGCAGCTATTTACACCTCCAGCAGTAATCTGTGGATGTGATGCCCCTGTGCTTAAGGCATGTTGGTGCCCATTAGGCCCAGAAGAAGATTTTCTGTTGAATGAACCTCAGTCTAATGTTGTGGGTTAGCTGGTTGGATACCAAGTAAGGCTTTCCTCCATGGTGTAGATGTTAGACATGCTTCTACTTCTTTGTCCTGTTTTTGCCTCAGACTTACAGAGTTTCTATCCAGGTTCAGTGTATTACATGCTAATGTTCCTAGGCCTAGCCACTTGCTGAGCCTCCTTGAAAAGGAAAAGCTACATGCTTCTTGCAGGAGATCCAGGGTTTCTGCTGCACTCAGAGCATCTGTGCAATCCCCAGTGTTGTGTAGGGCTCTAAACTGTGCAGAGATGACACACCAGAAAGGGCTTTGCACTGGGCCTCCACTCTTCTAATGGGCTGGTTTAAATGCAAGGAGATTGAACACCAGAATGGGGCTAATAATAGTGATGCCAATATTATCTACACATTTGTCATGTAAATTTCCTCTTATTTCTGGTGTCATTCAAAATGTCCAGATGAGCTTTATTTACTTATTTCAATCTCCCCGCTTTTCTGTAACTACCTGCTTTTAAATATCTCTCTTTTTTCTTTTGAAGTTTTGTTTTAAAAATCTGCTTTCTTCTCTCTGTACAAAACCCAAATCCTTCTCTGTGGTCTTCTTCTTTTTAAGGTTGACATTCTCTTTGTAATGAGACTGAAGTTTTCTGTATCTACATGAAGTGGTTTGCAGCAGTCCTTATTGAGCTGCAACAAGTGTCTGAATTACTGGAATATCTGAAACCCTAGTGTCACGTTTGCTACAACCCTGTCAGCGCTGCTTCTGAAATTGTCATTGTGCGCCCTGTATACTTGCATCAAAGCACTGAATTGCACTGCTCTGTTCCCCTGTGCTTGAGTTAATGCACTTACATCCATCATGTGTTTCAGGTTCAAGGCCAAGGAGAGGAGAGACCATCCTTGTCTAGCAATACACATCTTCTGCGCTCCTTTTCTGCGAATAGAGCTCTGATACACTGCACTGTCAATTACTTTTTTTTTGAGCATGATTAGTGAGCATGAAGGGACTGACTGCACAGTTTCTAGTCTGTAGCCCTCGGTTTTTGTTTTGTTTTTTGGCTAACCCACACTTGACCTTTGGTGGGTGAACATTTTTTTCCTTTAGACTCAACTCCCTCTTCCGCCCATGCAGCATTTCATTTTTCCTGTCACTTCCATCTAAGGGATCCATGAGTGATGAGTAGATCTGGGTCTCTCCTTGTTTGTTTCCCTACAGGGCCATCTTAAGCCATGGTATGCAAAGCATTTGTGTTAAGAAGGATGCATGTGAACCAGCATCCCAAGAACCAAAGTTGCTTAAGGAACCTAAATTGCGAGGAAAGGTTCCTTGGTTGCATACTTTGAAGCACTGCCGCCGCCACCCCCCCCCCCCAAAAAAAAGAGCATGGAGATCTCGGGGAGCCATAGCATTCATTTAGTTTATTTACTTGTGATTTATGTCCTGCCATGTAGCTTAGAATGCACAGTGATTGTATATAAAAGCAAGAGAATAATGATTTTTCTCCTTATAAATCCTTGGAGCTCAGTACAGATTATGAATAGTCTCTTGTGATGGGGAAATTAGAGGGGGAAAGTTAAGGAAATGGAATGAAAATTCCAAGATTGGAAGAAAAGTGAACCAGGCAGAGTGCCAAAGCTTGCTCCTTGTAGTAAATTCATGCCCTCCGTGTTACATTTAGTGTACAACATATAAACAGTATAAACAAACATCAGTATAAAAACCTCAACTATAATAACAGTGTCAGTGAATACAGGGTATAGGGTCCAGAGTTAATGGTCGGGAAAAGCAAAAACAGTATGTATTCAAGGGGCATGTGAAGTATATAGCACAGGGAAGGCCTTTCAGAAGAGAAGGTGCAATGACAGAAAATGCCTGTTTATGGGCCACTGCCATAGTTTTCTGTATACCTATATGTTTTTAATAGTAACCTAGGGAAGTAGCCTCAAAACAAAGTAAGGGATATATATATAGGTGTGCCTGTCGCACTTACAATAGTGTTGCCTGTGGAAAGCATCTAAGTGTGAAGCGGGCACATGCATTCCCAGAAAGCCAATATACCTGCCGTAAGAAGCCACTTGGAGAAATTGCCTTTTGCCATCACACTTTGCAACAAGAGTGGGGAAACAGGAGATGAGGTTGGGTTCCCACCTGCCATCATCTTTGATTGTCTCCTAATGGGGACTGATGGAGGCTGTCAGACCCAGATTTACCATTTAGCAGAGGCAGCGGCAGTATAAATGTGGAAACATACCAGTCACTACAGAGTGTGATCAATCCCAAGACATGTTCGGCAGACCAGCTTCAGGGCAATCTTCCAGATTTACCAGGCTGCAGTTCTCTACCATATTACTTGGTAGTAGGCCCAGTAGGATTTAGATCTGAGTTGAAATGCATTGGATCACACTCTTGGTCTTTTGGATCTAGTAGCACCAATGCACAACTGCAGTCACCCTTCTTCTTGCTTTTCCTTTACCACTTCTGGCCTTTTCGGTTCTCTGTTACCATCACTTAACAAGACAGAACACGGCATCTGTCTCAGAGAGTTCACCCACCTGATAAAAACTGTGGTGACTTTTCAAGTACTTCCATTGTCACAGTGCACAATTCCTGTCATCACTTAAAAATTCAAAACTGCAATTTGGATGATCGAGTAACACCATGCCCTACTAGAGACTTGTTCAGGCAAATGTTGACTATGGTAGCTGGCCATTCCAGTGTTCACACATATTGCCATTATTTTTTGGATGTGGCATTCCTTCCTAAAATGATTGAAACAAATATCAACAAAACTTGTTCTGCAATCTCATTGCAACTCCATCTATTCACTGGAACCTGGAATGGTGCTGTAATTGGATTCTTTGGTAAATGATTAGAGCTATGTATCATACAGGATACGAAACCCTCGCATCATTTGTCGTCTTCTTGCTTCTTTATGGACTGCATTTAGATATGTATTACTGTTGCGAGGCTTCTTCTCAATTGATTAAGTGTCTTGGGTTCTAATAGCTCTCTATTTGTTTTGTTTTTTTTTCAAAAATCCCGTCTACTGCCAATGGTTCCTGCTCCCCCCAAAAAACCTTTTCAACAAGAAAGCTGCTGTAGATGAATTGCTGCTAAAATGAGAATTCTAAATCAAGCTAAAAATGCATTGCTTTTTCCTTGAATAAGAGTGTTATTGATTAAATTACAGAGGAATTGAGAGAACCCCACTTGACATTTCTCTCAATTATACTGCACAATATATGTTGATACTTCAAATAACCCAAGTCAGTCCTTTTAGGATTAATAAGCACATCAGAAGCACCACTTCCTACATCTGTGCATGATATTTTATTTTAAGCCTTGCTTGGACCCAGGAATTCAGTGGAAAATATTCAAGTGTTCCATTCATTAGCTGCACTGATTGAACTTGCAGTTTTTGTTTACTTTAGCAAACCCATCTGTCCCTGAAAATGCGCAGTTGTACAACTGTGCACTCACAGCCGACATCTCACTAATAATTATGTTATCCTTGTCTTTATGCCACTGTTTTACTACTATTCATCCTAAGCAGGTGCAATCTTCCTCTTATTGGTGGATTATGATGTGACACAATGCAACATGATTGTTTCATGTACCAGTCATGTCTTTGGCAGGAAAATGTTTCGTGGATAATGCCATTGTTAAAAAGTATATTTATTATAAAATATTGCATACATTAGCTTGCAATTGAGACATGCTACATAAAGAATGGCATGGCCAGGATTTTCTCCAAGGTGTATGCTTTTCCTCCTTAGAAAAATTAATAACGCACTTTTTATAGCTAGCCGTTATTGGACAAAAGTTAGCTTATACATTCTCATCCCAATGCTGAGTCCTTCATTTACTCTGATAAATGTGCAAGCTTTCCAATTCATTTCAATGGAGAAAGCTGCTACATGCATGTAATCCTATGTGCACAAAAATCAGCTCCGTTTGTTGCACTTCCTTGACCAGGACAGATTGCTGTACTGGGATATGTATCTACAAGTATTTAATATACCCCTGCCTTGGAATTCAGTAAGTTGCATTAGCTAACCAACCCCCCACTCCATGTTTTTCTTTTATTGGGATGACGGGGCAAAGGTTTGATAGAGATTATGAAGATTTGGTAAGATTCGCTTTGTAAACTAGGCTTCTGATTTGAGATTATTGTATGCTGAAGAATTTCTGAGTGGGCTAAGTTTCTGGTGCTCACTTTTCTTCTTTTAATTGCTTACTGTGCTTTGCTTCTTCCTTCTAGAGTTTTGTGCTTATTTCTCTTAAGCAGATGTTTCACGTCAAGATTGAAAAGTCATTGCATTTCTCAAGATTTATATCCAGCAGTACAAAAGCACCCCGCCCCCCCCCAAAAGATAACACAAATAAGCCACCTCTCCTTATAAGAAAGAAGGGCAGGGCGCAATCGAATGGCGAGAATAGGAAATATAATATCCATATAACAATTTTTTACTATATTATGAAGCCTCAGGAGACGTTCCGTTGTTAAGACAACCTGGTTTTTCAGCACATCTCTGTTCTAAAACCTGAAACCTCCGTTTTACACAGGTTCAAGTTGTTTTGTATGACTTCTGAACAAAGTATCTATTTTTAAAGTTTATCAACTGATTAAATTTCAGACAGATTTTTAAAAAATAAATAAGTAAGATACGCTCCCTCACTTTATTTAATTATTTAGCTAGCCATGGTGAATTGTGGTGGCTGTTCTCCCTCCCCTCTCCACTCCCCACTCCCCTTCAAAGAGATTCTTTCTTTTTCTCCTTGCTTTCCCATTGCTTTTGGTGCTTTAGCGAATGTCAAACATTTCAAGAATATTTGCAGGGGTCCCCCTTTTGCTGGTTTGATGAAAATTCATTTGGTATTTCTAAAGCTATGAGATCTCAGAAGTTTCCATTTCAATCAGTGGAAAGGGGAACGAGTTATAGTGCATGCCATATAATGCTTGCTAAACCTCATTGTCTAAAAGTGACATACACAGCAAACTAGAAGCCATGCTGTTTCAGGATAGAGAGGTGGTTGGGGGTGGGATGGGGAGAGAGATGGGGCAACGGATGGACGGACAAGAAAGCTTCCCATCCAATACTGTCTCCCTTCAACCAGGATGCAACAGAGACTTAGATCTTAAGTATCCCCATTCCATTTGTGGAAGGAACCGTAGTCCATCAGGTGTTCCCAGCACATCAGAGGTGGAACAGTACTTTTTTGCCCATGTGCCTGCAGCCCCCTGCGCCACACCTCATTCTGCAGTGCATCAGATTTTCAACAGGCAAAGGTGGTGCAGGTTAAAGGGGAAATCAGTTCGGGATAATCCTGTGAATGGAACTCAACCCTTGGGACTCTCCCATTAGCAGAAGCTTAGTTGGCAGCTATAAAAATGCTTATTTTCTGCTCTTCCAATCAGCTTTCCTGTTCTGTCAGGGAGATGGGAGAAAGCCTTCCCTTGAAAGGAAGGGGAAAGCAACTTATTCTCTCCTGTGGTGTGAGCTGGCTGCATAACTCTGAGCACAGAAGGATATATTTCCACTCTCTGCCAGGTTGAGTTTTCTCATCCTACATGAAGAGGGGAACCTCTTCTCTGAAGGTGTGGAACCAGCTATTTGACTCAGGAAAGAGAGGAGGAAAAAAGCACCTTCTCGTTTAGCTAGGGAAATCACATACCATAACCTCCCTGAAGGTTGCTTCCTTTAATTTGGCAACAGTCATTTCAAAAAGAGACAGCCTGCAGATTCTGGAAAAGTGATCTTGCCTCCCGCATGGTGAGGTGGAAGAGGATCAGCCTGCTCGTGGAAGTTTATGTGAGCAGGGGAGAAATCAGTAGAGCCGTAGAAATAAGTAATAGAAGGTGTCATAGCTCAGTGGTGGAGCAGATCTGAGTGAAAGAGTGAATCTGTGTCTGTGAGGGAAGGTGATTTTGAACCTCACTTCCAACTTCAGTGTTCCTTACCTGCAAAACGAAAATGTCTTGCAGGATGTCTTCTAAACGCTTGTCTGCTCTGCATGCACTCTGTTCTTCTTTGTGCTTGAGACACAGTTCGATGTTGACCTGCTGAGGTCTGATATAATGTGTGAATGGGCTTGCATGTGGCAAGGGACCTGCTGCTGCTGCACTTCTTACAACCAAGCGTGAAAGCACAGGAAAGGAGTCCTAAACTGAGCCTCTGTACAGATGTCCATTGTGCAAAATTTCACACATACACACAAAAATCATCTAATTTAGTTGCTTTCTTTGCCTTCCTTTTTAAAAGGAACCTCTAAAAACAAGAAATGGTTGGTTTAGCAGAAGAGTAAAAGCTGACAAATAACTTGGTCTGCAAAAGCATGGAAAACGTAAGAGTTTCGCTTTAATTTCTGCACCATGTAAGCAAAATGAGAGGTATGGTACAGCCTACAATATCGGACTGTATTGAATTCACACCCCTGTTCAAAGGCTTTGGGTCCAATGGGATGTGTCCACTAGAGGAGGAGGAGTGTAGTGATTTTTGACAATTTCTCTCTCTAGCAGCAGCCCTGAAAATATGTTTGGGATGATCCCCTAGAACAGGGGGCTGCAGGGGCAAAATCAATAAAACACACCCCTCCTTGGTTAGCAAATACCATAAGACAAGGAGGACTGATTTGATTCCACCCAGTTGGGATTGCTTATAGGTTCTGCAGCAAGGCTGAAAGGTGAAGGGTGTGTACAGAGAGATAAGACTAGGGGCAGTCTTGTATAGATAGCTCAATTGGTAGAGCATGAGACCTTTAATTGGTTCAAGCCCCACATTGGACAAAACTATTTCAACTCTACGATTCCATGTTTCTGTGATAATGTTCAGACTTTGCTGGTTTTACATTTGGTTCAATATGAGCAGAACTCGAAACCTTTCAAGAGCAAATATTTTATGAGCACTACCTCCCACATCTGTGTTGCCACCAACTTGCAGAGGAAGAGAGAGACTTAAGCCTTAATGTTAAGGTGAACTGTGTGTGCAATTTGTAAGCAATCTATGAGATTGTACATCTTTACTACTTACATGGTGAGAAAGTTAACGCATCAACCTTAACTTGTGATTTCTATGATTTTTAGAGCACGGGTGACTTGTTGAAGCCTTCACTCTTCTTAAACCAAAGGGTTTTTCTTATTTAAAAAATGTATATATAGTGACATACATAATACATCTATATGTGCATATCATATTAATAGAAAGGTGTTTTTTTTTTAAAAAAAAAAGATAAAGTTGACAGGATTTTGCTTGGGGCTTTGCAAAGGGAAGGATAGGTATATCATGCATTAGTCAAGTCTTTCATTATTTATTCAGGTTGACTAAGTGAAACTACATACGAGCATTTTCAGTACTGCCTCTTTAACCTACTAAAATGATTGATCCATGTTCACTTATGTAACTTTAGAATCTTTCTCCTGCTAGGTTTTCCTGTTGTCTGTTTCTCTCTATCCAATGTAGTGCACTTCTTATTCTCCCTGTGTTTAACATCTTGTGAACTAATTTAATCTCCGCCTAATAGTCAATTTGTGTTAATCTTCTTCTTTTTTCCCTTGCACTTTTTTTTTTCATTTTTCTTCCGATGCTTGAAATAGAAGTGGAGCAAAAAGGTAAATAACGTATATAGTCCCAAACCCCCACCCCCCAGCTCCTTGTTATGTGCCTTATGGATGTTAACCTCCTCCACCCCTTCCCTTCCCCACAACACTCTGGTAACTATGGTGGTCAGCAGGATCTCATAAGCGCCCCTCATAAAGAAGTCGACTTTGCAGTAAACTGGCTGGGCTGCTGAACTGACTCGGCTACTTAAAGCAGGTGGCGGGATTTAGTGTCTGGTGTGCCTGCTCCGGGACAGACGCTCCCTTTTGCTTTCTTCCTCCCTTTCTTTCTCTTTCCCTGTTTTTCTCTCACCCTTGACTAAATCTTGTTAATGAACCCTCATCTTGCTTGGCTTCCAGAACCCACTCCATAGCATGCCATAATTACAGGGGTCCCTGGTCTGTTTCATCCATCGCTTTGGTTGTCCTTTATTTTTTTTGTTGCTCCTAATGAAGATCTGTGTATATATTTTACACACACACACACGGGTTACACACACACAAACAAACTCCAAAACTAAAAGCTGTCTATATAGATACATTTGAACTTCAGTTACCGAACGCCTCCGTTTTGGAACGTTTCGGCTCCCGAACATTCGACATGGATTCCAGTCTTCAAAAAGCCTAGCTGTCAGCCAATCAGAGGCCTTGGAATTCAAATGTTTCGGAAGTTGAATGTCCTTCCAGAACGGATTGCGTTCAACTTCCAAGGTTCCACCGTATCTATAGATATAATATCAAGGCCTGTTGTTTTCAACCTCACAGTTTATTAAAGTTTCTACAAGTTTTATGAGTTTAAATCCATTGAAGTGTTGTACACCAGTTGAAAGGTCTGGAGAATAAATCCTGTCTTCATCATAAATGCAAGCGTAGTTATCTTTCAGATGCATAGATGTGCCATAGATGCGACCTTGGGTGATATTAGCGAAAACACTTCACATACTGGTTACTATGGTAACTTTAAGAAGCATGGATGACAAAGGGTAATACATGCATTAATTACATATGAGCTACAAAGTATTGTTGCCAGTTAATTGGATCTTTTCTTCTTTATTGTCACTTGTGATTTTTTTTACCTTGACTTTAATTGGTAGCATGCACATTTTATTTTATTGTTTTTAAAAAATAAATCTTGTCTTGCTTCTTCTCTGCGACTGCTAGTTTTTGTTTGCCCTGGGACATTGAAAGCCGTTGTGGATTCCCCAAATTTATATGAAGCGGAACAAAAGGCAGGTGCCTGGTGCAAGGACCCTCTTCAAGCTGCGGATAAAATATACTTCATGCCGTGGACTCCATACCGTACTGATACTTTGATAGAATATGCTTCTTTAGAGGACTTCCAAAATGGACGCCAGCAGACGACATACAAACTTCCAAACCGAGTGGATGGTACTGGATTTGTGGTATACGATGGTGCTGTCTTTTTTAACAAGGAAAGAACTAGGAACATTGTAAAGTTCGATTTGAGGACTAGAATTAAGAGTGGAGAGGCAATTATAAATTATGCCAACTACCACGACACTTCCCCTTACAGGTGGGGAGGGAAGACTGACATTGATTTGGCAGTTGACGAAAATGGCTTGTGGGTCATTTACGCCACGGAACAAAACAATGGGATGATAGTTATTAGCCAACTGAATCCTTATACCTTGCGTTTCGAGGCAACGTGGGAAACTACGTATGACAAACGGGCAGCATCTAACGCCTTTATGATATGCGGGGTTCTCTACGTTGTGCGGTCCGTATACCAAGACAATGAAAGTGAAACTGGCAAGAACTCAATTGATTACATTTACAACACTCGGTTATTCAGAGGAGAATATGTAGATATCCCTTTCCCCAACATGTACCATTACATTGCTGCTGTGGATTACAATCCAAGAGACAATCAACTGTATGTGTGGAACAACAACTTCATCCTACGATATTCTCTAGAGTTTGGTCCCCCTGACCCCGCTCAAGGTAAGCATTCTTTATTATCTCTATTTCTTTAAATATTAGGTTATTTTAACAGAGTGCTTGCTAATGAAACTAGCCATCAGTGTATTTTGGCAATTTAAGTACCTGTTTTGTAATGAAACAAAACACAAAAATGGATTTAAAATTGTACCTGTGCCATCTTGTACCATAGCAACACACCCAATGGTAAGTTTCAGCTCCACATTACTAGGTTCAAGACAATCTATCCATTTGGAATAAGAAGCATGTTAGCATTGGTGTTTTTATCTGATTTTAGTCCTGAGTACAATATTTTTAAAAACTTAAAAACTATTTTCTGCCTGTGGCTGGGAAAGATGTGGTTTGAAGAACCTGATGCAGTTAGGTGCAGTAGTTCTCAGCGTGGATGCTGCAAAGGTTTGCATTTTACAAGTCTGCAGTTTGAGCCTGAAAAGAGGATTAGCCTCTATCTTTGTAACATGCTGTAACATCCCATAATTTCCCATTGGTGGAGCAAATGCAAGTCAGTGTATTCAATTTGAGAATAGCTATGGCTACCTAAAATACTGCGTTGTTATGTAAGCTGCCAACGAGTAGTCATTTGGGAACTTGTATCACTGAGGAAATGTCTCCAGTATGCATAACCGCGGGTGCACATACAAATATTAAATGCAGAGGATGTAGCTTTTGAAGACTGTTTTGGCAGTGGAATTAGGAAAAGATCCACACACACACACACACACACACACACACATACACACTTGTAAGCTCACTAAAAACAATTTGCATTCCCAGAATGTTATTTTTGTTGTAGTCTCCAACAAAGCTGCTTTTAGATACCTATTTTCTCGCATGTTATTACTGGATATCTCTCTTCAGCTGTTACAAACTTTTACAGTGCTACCTCAGGTTACATACGCTTCAGGTTACAGACTCCGCTAACCCAGAAATAGTGCTTCAGATTCAAAATTTGCTTCAGGATGAGAACAGAAATTGTGCTCCAGCGGCGTGGCAGCAGCAGGAGGCCCTGTTAGCTAAAGTGGTGCTTCAGGTTAAGAACAGTTTCAGGTTAAGTACGGACCTCCGGAAGGAATTAAGTACTTAACCCGAGGTACCACTGTATTACTTTCATTGCGGGAGACTGAAGGCTGATTGCACCGTAGGAATACAGAAATATTCTATGTAGAAGTATTTTATAGGAATGCAGAAGTACTGTATGTGATAATACTATATGGTCTCTATGTGGTTGTAATGTAGAAGCACTATGTAAATGTGCTATGTTGCCACATAACAAACGTCACAGGACCATATAATCATACAGTAGGAATGCAGACATGCTGTAAAAATGCCAGAAGCTGATTCTTACTAACATTAATATGATTTAAATGCTTGTTTGAAGCATTTAATTCATATTAATGTTAGTAAGAATATACCTAATGAATTCCATTGGTGTGTAGTCCTGTGACTGTTGGAAGGATGTTCTATGGGCCATGGGATATCTCAGTTATCATCCCTCAGTTAGAGAGACAGAACTCCCAATGCTGTAGACAGAAATCTGATGTCAGATTTCCTGCTCCCAACTAAAGGTTCTAGCACCCTGGCCCAAACATCAGATATGATAAAAAAGAGCTGGACCAGAGACATGCCAAGAAAGAACTAAGAAACAGCTGGTACCTGAAGGATCCCATTCTGGTCCCTTGATGCACTCCCAAACTAGGAAGAAATTTAGACACACTTTCTAACGGTGTCTAAATCTCTCTCATTTCTGTCCCATTGTTTCAGTGGGAAGAGGAAAGCATTAACATTTTTTTAAAAAAAATGAAATAAAATAAATAAAACACAGGAAATGGACAGAGGAATGCAATACCATTCCTACACTCCCTGATGACTCAAATCATGCAGTGTTTGGGATATGGTGGTTGAACCTTTGGTTTTTTGCTCCCTCCCCACATTAGGAATGCATCATTAGAAATTCTTGTTAAAAAAAACAACTTTAAGACTATGAGAACATTCATGCATATATTTTTTTAACGGAGGGGGAAATGGCTCAATTTTTGTCATATTTTAATAGTTAGTTTGTTGATGTGTACAGTGGTACCTCGGGTTACATATGCTTCAGGTTACGGACTCCACTAACCCAGAAATAGTGCTTCAGGTTAAGAACTTTGCTTCAGAATGAGAACAGAAATCGTGCTCCGGCGGCACAGCAGCAGCAGGAGGCCCCATTAGCTAAAGTGGTGCTGCAAGTTAAGAACAGATTCAGGTTAAGAACAGACCTCTGGAACGAATTAAGTACTTAACCTGAGGTACCACTGTATATCCAGTGCCTTTGTAAAGCTAAAGGATTTTAATACTTTAATATGTGATTTTGAGATTACGGTGAGAATTTTTCTAATTCATTTTAGATGAATTAATTGGATTTAAAAGGTATGGATTGTGAGGATGTGAGCTTTAGAGTTCATCTCAAATTTTGCCCTCCATCTTCCATGAGCAAAACTGAACTGTCAGTCATTAAGGAAAAGAAAATCAACTAAAACACTTCTGCGATCATCATTTATGCGGTCAGAGTTTATATAGGCTGCTTAGAGCGATGGGATATTTGAAAATGAGGGCATGAAGGTAGTATTTCTGGGCCTTTCTGCTTTGGGGAAAGGAAGTTGCCCTAACATGAAGTGCTTAATGATGTCATGGGGTCAGTGCCTCTGCAGCAGAAGTCATGGCCTCTTCTGTTGGAATGCCTAATTTGGGGCCATTACGGAAAACTCAGCAATTTTTGCCACTTCACTTGTGATGGGAGCAGTAATGATATGTTGACCTACTCAATGAGCCCTCTGTCTTTCATCTCTCTGCCTTGTCAGCGCCTGACTGCATCATAGCTTTCTACCCCAAAAATGGTTCAAACACTGTAGACTGTCTCGCCTTTTGAGTGAAACAAGTCCTTTGTCACATCCATCTGACTTGCCCTCCTGAGCTTAGATGTTATTTTCACTCCCAAGGCCGAACGTCATTCTTGACCCCAAACATGTGCGTTTTCCTGAGATAGAACAAGAGGTATTCCTTGTGTTCGCCATATTTCAGGGGCTGTGGCATTGCCAGAACTTCCCCTCACCTTAGCCCTCTTATGGGTTCTAAAAGATGAGATGAACCTTCATAGATACCAGAGTTTTCCTGCTGCACAGGTTCCACTTTCCACGAGTTGAAAGGCAGCAGGAATGACAACAGCAGATGAGGCTCTTAAATGTCATGTCCTTGATTTTTCCATTTCTGCAGTGCTGAAACTGTACTATGATATGATTTTGCAATCCCCTCCCAGCATGCAATATCCATCAGTCTTCATGCATACCTTCATGGAATATAAAATGCTGTTTCCAAACCAGTCCTTTTAGGGGCTAAAGTATTTCTGTTAGGTACAGCACAATGGCATGCTTCTGCATTGCATCATTTTGAGGATCTTATTGTCTTTGATTTTACAGCAGCTGACTGTGGGATTGGTTTCTTCTCTCTTGCATTTTGCTTCAGCTTGCTTTGTGATGACAAGGAGACAATGTGGCCACAGTCTAGCAAGGTCCTCTGTGTGTATTTACTGCGCCCACACACCAGACGCGGTTTTATTTGCTGGGTTTTCAGCACACCTTTTCAACACGTGCCAATGTGTTAGATACATGAGATGATCCAGTTGCAAACTTCATTAGCATTCTTTCCCAGCTTCCCCCTTCCCCTTAAATCAACCTATATCTATATAGCTGGTGAATAAACTATCACCAGGATAGTTTGCAGTGAACTCTGGACCCACACTGAGTAAGGTTTGCTCCCTCCCCCTGAATTTACCTAGTTTTGACGAATCAAGTTTTGGGGCAGATGGAGAGGTGATGATTTTACAGGAACGAAAGTTCAATCTCCCTTGCAGCTGAAGAACTAGTTAAATAGTTCTTTGGATCTCATCCTGTACATTTCTCAAATATGACTGAAAGTTTTCCTTCTGAATTTACTGATAGCTGCTGACCTACTTGCCAACATTTTCAGATTTGAGAAAAGTATACTTGTAGTGTATTCCTATCCAAAGCTTCTCAGAGATAAGTTCCACTCAGTTCAATTAGAGCTTCTTCCCTTGAAACGTTTATCAGAGTTTGCTTCCAAGGTCATTATCCTATCATCACCTAATTTTTTGTCTGTTTTGTTCTACTGATTTGCAACTGATATCCTGCTAAATTTATTGCCACTGAATTATCATTTATTTATTTCATAAAATTTATGTACCACTTGATTGTAGAAAAAACAACAACCAGTAAAGCAGTTTACAAAAAGATAAAACAATAAAATAATCACTAAAAAATGATAACCATAATTTAAAACATGCATGAAGTTAAAACCACAATAGAATAGACTAAAACAAATCAAAACTCACACAGACTTCTTAAACATCTGGGTAGAATTGCCTATTGATATCAGGCAGCTGCTTTCACTGAATTCTTCTTGGTTCCTGCCTGATATCAATAAATGATCAAGTTCTTATCGATATGGTATGGGTATTAAGTAGCACCTGTAAAAGTGCCAGTGGGCACATATGGGGGAAGGCAAATTCAAAAGTTACGAAAGGATTTCCAGCCATTGTGTGCCATAATTATCCATTTAGGTGTGATCTGGCACTTCCAGGGGGTACAGAGCTAGAAAGTGCAGCCAGAATGGTGGTGGGAAGCTGAATGGGTTGGCTGATCAGCTGCAATCTTCTTGAGACATATCCGTAAGGCATGCTCTAGCTGTGCTTATTGTTTTCATGTGAGAAACAATGCTGTCCCTCCTTAAACAGGAATGCTGTTGCGTGAAAATGCTCCTTGCCAACACTCTTCATACCAGAATGCAGATGGGAACTTTATAATCCAAACAAGAGTTATTCTGTCTCTCTTCCAATCTACAGCGCAGGCTGGACACAGCTATGGCATTTGGTGTGCTAGACACCATTGCAAAACTACAGCTCCTGGCCACTTGCGGGGGAAATGATGCTTCCTGGGAGCATCTCTACAGCGAGTGTGGGCCCATTTTCAAGTTATTGAATTGTTAGATGTGTTAAAATAAAGAAGTCCTGGATTCTCATCGCTTTCCAAGAGCATGTCCCGCCTGCAAGCCTTTCTCCTTTTCTACAATTCCAAGTCTGCTTGGATGATTGTGGTGCCACCTTTAGGGAAAGAAGTGTGGACTTCGCGACTCCACTCAGCTTTTGAATGGTGAATAAAAAGAGTGCTGAACTGGTGCCGTCTCTTATTCCAAGCAAATATGCAGAGCTTTTAGGAAACGATTTTACAAAAAGGGCACCCCCCAAATTACTTTTTTAAAAAAAGATGCCGATCGCTTTCCAGACAAAGCAGATGTGTCTCAGTATTGATTTTAATAGCCACATGGGTGGCACTGGAACAGCTGCATCTAGAGTAGTGGATGAAATTATATGCTCTTGTGATTCTAACCTCATAACTGGACCTCAGAAAGGAGCCATCGTGATCCCTTTTAGTGATGTTAAGCTGTAGGGCACAAGTGTAGCTTAAAATGAGATAGAAGCTGTCAAAAGTAAGAGGATCTGTGAGAGTATTAATTGCACTATTGTTGGTACAGATTTCTGTCGTCAGGAATGTCTTAATTAAGCACATGGTGTCACCGAATGTCTAAGATCTTAGTAATAAGGAAAAGCTTCCTAGATTCTTCTCACAACACCCCAAGATCTGAATCAGTAGTGGCTTCTTGACACTTTTTTTTTTGCAAGTGCTTGTGACACTTTTGTCAAACGTTAATTGAGAAAGCATCAAAAGCCTGGCTGCGTTATAATCAGAATAAAATTACCGAGGTTTCACACGATGTCAGGAGAGAACTTGCAGAGAAGATAGACAGGTCTGGAAAGGTTTTTCCAGAAGCTAGGCTGAAAAAACAGCTCAGCAGAATCGTGCACAGGCAGCACTCACTCAGACTAGGGGCAAGAAAAAACCCTGTGAGGCTCAAGATGTTTTTGGTTTGAGATAGAAAATAACCAGAAAACTATGATTTGCACTCAGCTAGAAAGAGGGAACAGCTATGAACAATCATGGTAAAATACCCAGGTTTGTATTAATTATTACTATCTAGAGCAGAGGTTCTTAGACTGCATTCCACAAGCTCTGCTCAAGATGCTCCACAGAAAGATTGTGGAACAGAGAAGAGTACTTGGCTCTGCATTTGATTTAGGGTTTTTTCTCCTGATGATGGAAGTCAAAGTTGTTTTGACCAGGGATGCTGGATTTAATGAACAATCTAACGAGGATCTGGTTCCAGGCCCTTGATTTTCATAGTATCACACTGTTTTTGATTATCATGCCAAATAAAAATATGCGCCTCCTTCGATTTCATCCAGAAGTTAAAAATGCAAGTTTTCTGAATTAGCATCACCCTACTGCTTTACATACATTGGGCTAAGGTAGCTTGGCCTAGGTCCTATTGAAAGTGTGATAAGTTAGTCTTAAGTTATTTTCAGTGGGGTTGAAGTACATCTACAATCCCAACTCCACTTACCCAGGAGTAAGCACCATTGCGTTCACTAGGACTTAATTCTGAGTGGACATGGCCAGGACAGCAGTGTTGGTGTGGCTCCATCCCATAGTTCCAACTGGTCACATTTTGTCAGCTGTGCCTGCGTGGTTTTCATTGGATGAATTTGGTTGATTGTGTGTTGTTTTCTATTGGTTATAGTTTGACACCTGTTTGGAAGGGGAATTGATGCTGGTTTCCATGCAGTATTTGATGTAAATAGAAATTTGTAGCTATTAAGGAATGAAAAACAAAATTGTATTCATATTTATGCAAGCCTGACCCCCCACTGGTTGCACCGCTGCATGTAAGCGGACAAATAACAGACTCCACATCCATCCACTTTGCTCACAAAAACAGGAATATCCATTATATTAGAAAGGAAAGACAACGGTTATTAAAATGCTAGTTATGTATGTACTTTGATTTATAGGAAAACAGCAGCAGTGGCGGAAAAAAGGTTATTAAGTAGTCTGCCAAGACCCCAAGCAATTTTTAAGTGACCCAGGAAAAAAAAGTTTGAGAACCATTCTAGAATATACATAAAATATACGAAACTAATGAGTTCCACATACAACACATGCAATCATAAATTCTTACGGACATTTTAGGCTCTTATGTTGGCATCCATTGTCCTAAAAATAAAAAATAAATAAATCCACACTGAAAGATTTGTGCTTCAGTTTTCTGTGAAATATGTTTCCCTCAAAAAGTATATGGAGATGATGGGATGATTAGAGCTTTTGCCCACTGTAGGAGTGCAGGAAGATTTATGTTAGGCTTTTATTTTGTCAGAACCCTTGTCCCTACTCTGAAAGAACTGGAAACTCCATCTCTTTTAAAAGAAAGAAACATTCTTTTCAAGTTCTTTGAAAAGACAGCCTTATGCCTCTCTCCTTGTTTGCATTTTGTGGTTAAATTCAATTTACATTCAAGAATATATGTTTTTGATAAGTTCTAGCCTAAAGACAGAAGAGGTTTAAATCGCTTTTAAAAAAAAGAAAAGGAAGAAAGAATAAGCCTTTAGGAAATAAGTGTCAAAGGGAAAATTTTAAACCTGAAAAGTGTCAGATCCAGTTGTTTCCAGAAGGCCTGACATGGAAAGGAGTGAATACCTGTCACAGTTTGTAAATTCCTCCAGGCAGGGACCTGTCTCTTCTTTGTTTGTAAAAGTGGCAGGCACACCTGTGGAGATGATGGAATAAAAAACTCTAAGTAATGAATTGTGTTGCTCCACTAGCCAATGTTGCTTTGAATTTCGCTGTAGCCAGCGGCACTCTAATACCCCAATGAACAGGCGGGCTTGCCAACTCTACCTTTTTTTGGAAGGAGATTACCCTGCCACTTTTGAATTTTGAATGTACCCTTTGATGGTTGGCCTTTTTTGTTTTGTTTTGTTTTGTTTTCCTTTTCATTTTGTTTTTTTCTCTCTAGTTTTCCTGGAAACCGTTATTTACAATTACGACAAGCTTTTCAAGAGCGGAGATGGATCAAATCAGAGACCTGTCCCTGCAAATTATGATAAGCAGAGCTTAATTTCACATGGGGAAACCCAGGTTTCTGCCTCCAAATACTGCAAACTTAAATTTATATATATATTATTCAAGGGAGAGAGCCCTCAAAGTGCCTGCTTTTCCAGCTGTTTCATATGTTTACACACATAAAGTGGACCTGTATAGCCACCATGTTGAGAGCAGCATGCACACTCCCAAATAATGGCCTAAATTCCCATGTCTACCTAGAACTTGAAGAACTGTAGGGATTGTGCTTTAAGTACTTGGTGGTCCTGGTATCATGTTCTGGCTGACTTTAGACAGTCTGGCAAAAATGCAACTTTAGGAGGCAGTTTAACAAGGATATAGCCTTCACATTCATCCTTACTGTTCATCCCCAGTGTTTGGAGAAGCACACTCTGTACATACCTGCACAATTCTTCCCCTAGATCACTGTTTCCCAAACTTGCATCTCCGTTGATAGACTACAGCTCCCATCACCCCTAGCTAACAGGACCAGTGGTGAGAGATGATGGGAACTGTAGTCCAAAAGCAGCTGGAGACCAAAGTTTGGGGAACCCTGCCCTAGATTATAGCATCTGACAGAAGTGGCTTCACGAACTAAGGGAGCAGTCTCAGCTGCCTCAAGAGTGGAGTTTAACTGGATTCTAGCAACTCTCAGGCAGCAGCGAATATCCTCTTCTTGAGCAAGCTGTTCAAGTGAGTAGATGCCCAGGCTATCTTGGATAAAACTGATTGTCTGGATCTATTTCCATGCCCAGTTTTGGCACAAAAGCTGCCCTGGTCACACTGATGGGTAGCATGCACTTATAGATGCTGGTAATCCATCCTTCTGGATCTCTCAATAGCCTTGTGTACTCAATACCTTGTGACCATGGTAATCTTCTAGACTGCCTGGACTACAGTGTTTTGGTGGCTCCTTCTCTGGAAGGGCCAGTTCCAGAGGTTGGTACAGAGAGGAACCATTCTTCACAGCTTTGGCATTAATACTACAGAATGCTGCTGGGTTCTATTTTCTCCCTTTTTAAAAACACGTTCTTGAAATTGTTGAATGAAGTCATTTGGAGCTGAGTGCAATCAGAAGCTGTTTATGTCTATCTCTATCTTACTTTTACACCAGGAATTGCTGCTACGTTAGGGCTTGAGATCAGTAGTGGACTAGGGAAGAGCTCAATTCTGATAAGGTGTACTTTTCAGGAAAGTGGTGTTCAACTTGTTCTGAACCAAACTGTGCTCTTCCAAAAGGGGCAGGTTTATAGTTCATGGTATGTATGCTCATACATACAACCCTGTCAGCTGAGACCCAGGCAGTATCAACAAAGGCTGGTACACCCATTGTGAAATCCCTTCTTGGACAAAGATAGCTTAGCCACCACAGTCAGAAAGGTCCTGCTTCTCTCTAAGCGTGACTATTTCAACAATTGTATTTGGGGCTGCAAGAAAACATAGACTAAAATACAAAGTCAAGGATGCTCATTTGTACCTGTCATTGGAAACACATTGTGCCATTATTTAGAGAGTTCCACTGCTACCAGATCATTTCCAACTCCCAACAGAAAGCGTAAGCACTTACAAAACCTCTGCAGCTTGGGACTGGGATAACTGATAGAATGATTCTTTTATGTCAACCAGCTTATGTAGTAAGATAATATTCAATAGCTGACTTCCAGATATTTTGCCCATCCAAAATAAAGTGGCTGGTGAGAATGAGGGGAACCTTCTCTGGGAGTCTCTGTGTTTGTGTATTTATGGAGCCTTGGTTCAGTGGAAGAGCACATGCTTTTATATGCAAAAGGTCTTGGGTCTCAGGACTGGAAAAGACTGCTGTCTGAAACCCAACAGGCTGCTAAAGAATGCAGGCATAACTACATTGAACAATGATCGGAATCTATAAGGCAGCTTCCTATGTTACACTTGCAGCCTAGTCTGATATCCTTTGGTATTTTCAGCATTTGAGGGATTTAAAAACAATGACTTTTATTCTGCTGTTTTATTGATGGTTGGCGTTTTCTAGCATTTATTTCCCTGTTGTTATTATTTTGCTGGTTTTATTCCATAAACCACCATGTAGATTATATACTAAAGGGTGGTACATACATTTAGAAAAAAAATATGATGCAACAGGTTAATACACCCGACTCCCCTGGAACAGCAAAACACGGTCACTCCTGCCATGTTAAAATGAGTAATATGACTGAGTGAGCTCATACACAAGGCCACTTGCCACACACAGAGGCTCCCCCCCCCATTCAGTCCATTTAAAGTGCAGTCGATGATTCTACGCCTTATTAATTATTGTATATAGAAAGTCTAGTTGTGATAATTATTAGTCCTGAGTGGAACAGTGTAATCTTCGGCATATACTAGGTTACTCTTGGGAATCTTACGTGCAATGGGAATGTTTTGTATGTGAAAAAAACCCTATGTATTTTAATTTGAATGTTGTCAGCTTGATAGAACTACCAATTACAGAACCCAAACCAGAAGTTTCTTGTTTAAATCCAGTTTTCTTGACATCAATGATTAATCTGTCTGTGTACTTGCCATTGGCTTAAATTAGTTCTTTCTTCACACCTGCTCTATCAAAATAGGGAAAGGGGAATGTTTAAAGGCTGAGATGTTGAAACACTAAAACAACACATGCATGCGAGGCTTTTTTTCTGTTTGGGTCTAATCAGGCATGCTGGAAATCTCTCAAGCAAAAATGACTGCCGGGTGGGAAGATGTTACAGTAATTATCTTGCTGTAAGTTGCAGAGTGGATGACATGAAGTTAGGGTGGTTTTTTGTGTGTAAACGGCCTGGTTATTTACAACCTACTTTTTCATTTTGGAATCTGTTCATTTGTTGCTTCCTTGTTTGTTTTGCTTTTCAAATATAGAACTTAGTTTTATAGTGTAGATTCTGCCATGTTTTCTTTGTTTAAAGGTATTCATACACATTTTATCATACAGAAATAAATCAGTATTAAGGCCTCTAGGGCAGGCTTCCTCAAACTCGGCCCTCCAGATGTTTTTGAGACTACAATTCCCATCATCCCTGACCACTGGTCCTGCTAGCTAGGGATCATGGGAGTTGTAGGCCAAAAACATCTGGAGGGCCAAGTTTGAGGAAGCCTGCTGTAGGGAGTTGAAGTTTTTAGAAATATAACTATTTGGTAGATGGGTGTGTGTGTGTGTGTGTGTGTGTGAGTGTGTGTGTGAGTGTGTGTGTGAGTGTGTGTGTGTGAGAGAGAGAGAGAGAGAGAGAGAATAAGAATATGTGCTGCCAGCAGTATACTGAGATTGCATTCCTGTCCACACTTACTCTATATTGCACTCCATGAGACTTTTAGTATAAATGCTTAGGATTCTTGGTGTTCCAGCCATGGAAAAGCTCCTTCTGTTTGCAGAGGGAGTGGGTATCCAGGAAATGGTTCCTGCCGGATGAAGAAGGCAGGTAGATCATTTTCACTGATTAAGAACACAGGGATACAAGTAGAGCCCTGCTAGATCAGGCTATCCAACATCCTGTTCTGATAGTGACCAGTCAGATACCTATGGGAAACCCACAAGCAGAACTTGAGTGTAATAGTGTTCTCCCCACTTGCGATTCTCAGTAACTACGATTCCAATATTTACCACCCCTAGCACCCCTAGCAGTGGAAGTAGAACATCATGATTCCTTCCCACTCATTCCCCACGCTGTTCCAGAGAGTCCTCCTGAGAAGCATTTTTAGCAGGGAGCAATGGGGGCTGCAGGGGTAAGGTGGGATTGGTGAAAAAGTCACACTATATCTGTCAAATTATTCTAAATTGTGTATTCCGCTATCTTGCCAGAAATGGCTCTTTTGGTAGCTAGGTGGCATATCTAGGTGGTATGAAGATGATGATGATGTTGATGATGTTACTACTGCTACTACCATCGTTGCTGCTGCTCACATATAATTTTTATCATCCAGTCATTTACCCAGAAAACCTGGTGATTCATTCTCATATATTGAATCAATGAGACTTTAATTTTATAAGGGAAATACAAATAAATGTTTTCACAACCACTTCTCTGGGTACTTCTCTGTGTAACACTGCTTTTCTCTCCCCAGTGCCTACCACAGCCGAGACCATAACTCCTTCCACAGAGCTGTACAAGACAACTGTGTCAACTACAAGCACCACGCCACAGAAAATTCCAATTAGCACAACATTACCTGGGGGGAAGGGGGATGAAAGCAAAGGCCCCAAGCCACCGCCAGCAGTATCAACGACCAAAATTCCTCCTGTTACAAGTTTTTTCCCTTTGCCAGAGAGGTTCTGTGAACTTGAGGTGAAAAGGGATATAACTTGGCCTCAGACTCCAAGAGGAAACATGGTGGAACGCCCCTGTCCCAAAGGAACTCGTGGTAAGACCTTAAAACTGGATTTTCAGCTTAAATAAACATTCCGGTGTCTATATCTTGAACCCTCTTTTCCTTAGCCTCGGACTATCTTTCTTATGATCTTGGCTGCTTGCAAGGAAATGGCACCTTCAGGTTTTAAGCTGTAGAGGGCATTGGAGCCTAGGTACAGAATTACATTCCAGCCCCTTCTCAAGGATTCCAGATCATAGGTCTTTGCAACAGACAGGACTTCAGCCACACTTGCTTTCTGCTGTATTTCTCATTATGAACTCCACTTTGGATGGTTTCCAGAAAATGCTAGAGCTTTTTCTTTTTCTCTCTGTTTATTCAGTATAAAGTCTGATATTTTGTCCTGGCTTTGTTAGCATTGCTTTTAATTGGCATCATTGCCTTTTGTTACCTCATTTTCCCACAGGCTTCCTTAGTCTCTTTTAAAGCGACTTAAGTACTGAAGCCCTAATCCAGTATTTCCCAGGTGCTTACGAAACATTTTTTTAAAAAATGTACACATGCACAAACAACTTGAACAGTCTTACTTCCATTTCATTTTTCTCATCCTTTATATAGGAACAGCTTCATACCTCTGCATGGTTTCCACTGGAAAATGGAACCCGAATGGTCCTGATCTTAGCAACTGTACTTCACACTGGGTAAACCAGCTGGCTCAGAAGGTGGGTTGGAAAATATTTTTGATATGATACCATGCCCATGATTACCAGCACAGATGCTTATGACAAACACTGGCAACGTTGCACGAGACTAAATCAAGTGCCCTGCCATCCCAGGGCTTTAATAGGGATGTCATGATATTGCCCACTTCAAGGGTTGGGGCAAACACACTTGTGGTTTCACCTTGCAAACTGCTGCTTCCGGCTAACTCTGCCTCAAGGCAAACAATGTTGGTTTCAGCCAGGTGACAGTTAAAGCAGAGGATGTGGCAGTTATAGGGCTCTCCTAGCTTTCAACAGAGCATCTTCTCCTTCCAAGAGCTACAGTTCCCACATCCTTCACAGGAAATGGCGCTGAACATCATATTTGCACCAAGGAAAAGGCTGTCTCCTCTGCTTTGATCTTTGCCTAGGTGGAGCTAAGGGATTTTTCAGCAAAGGGACACAAGCATGGAGACATTAACGGAACAGCCATTCATTGAGCTCCTGCTCTGTATTTTTGTTTTGTTTAATAAAGGGTGGTCTATAAGTAAAATGAGGGAAATTTTTAAAACACTGTATTACTAGCAGGAAATCCCTATGAAAGTTAATATGCATAAGAGAGGGAAAGGATGGACTGTTTCTGTCCTTAGCTATCAGCTCTTGTATCCCATTCTCGTTTCCTAAATATTTGAGCTGTACTGTCACATTCTGCCTGCCACATTGACAGCCTCCGTAACTGCTGGGGTGAAAAGCAAATAAAGATATCCTATGTTACACTCCCCACCCCACAAAAGAATCTGTGTTTCAGATGGACTGCCCTGTGCTGAAACCCAGCTCTTGGAGATTGCGGGTGGGAGGAAACATCACAAACAAACTGCCTCATTTCCCACCGCTTCCTCCAAAGAAGCACAAAGGGGGGGGGGGGAATCTCAAATGCCTGCGGAGATTGGTTGGTTTTGCTCCCTGCAAATGCAGAGCTCTCCATGCAGCACTTTATCATCCCACCACGGGATGAATGGTGGCCATTCACTCCTGGAGAAGAAAGCGAAGGCACTTGGGAAAAGGGGGCTCATTCCTTAGCCCTGCAGATCCCGGCGATTAAGAATCAAGTCTCCTACTATTTCCGTAGCCCCATTCTGCATAGAATTTGTTGGTCACACTGAAAATGTGATGGAGCATTGAGAGAGTAGAATGGAATGCTTGGAATTGACATGATAGATAGATAAATAGATAGATAGATAGATAGATAGATAGATAGATCACCATCAATGCATATAGCACTTTACTAAATCTAAGCAGTGTTGCATATTATCTCTCATTTTTTGTGGGTGTAGGGCAGTTGTTGCTTTTTTAAGGACAAAAGAACTTTGAAAGATAAAAAAAAAATGTAACAAAAAATAACCCACCTTTCTATTTAGAAATAAAGTGTTCTAAGAGTTAAGTGGCAGTGGGGGCATCACTAAAATACTTTAAATTGTCATTTCAGATCAGAAGTGGAGAAAATGCTGCTAGCCTTGCCAATGAACTGGCTAAACATACCAAAGGACAAATCTATGCTGGTGATGTGAGTTCTTCAGTCAGACTGATGGAACAGTTGGTGGATATTCTTGATGCTCAGCTGCAAGATCTGAAGCCTAACGAGAAGGACTCTGCTGGACGGAGTTATAACAAGGTAGATACCAACCTGAATAGCCTTCTCTGGTGTGCATTAGAACAACCCGGCCTTGTGGCTTTCTTTCTTTTCTCTTGCAAAACATCTGCCTGTATTTTGCACCAGTCCTTTGAAGTAGGGCACATTTAGGGTTTTTTTTTTGGGGGGGGGACCAACAAATTCATGGAGACGTGGATTCTGATGCTGTGTCAGAGTCCCCAAAGGCTGGTGGTACACGAGAACAGAATGTGACCGTTCCCATGTGGGCAGAAGGAATTGAACGGATAATGTTAATTATACTTTAGCAGCAGCCTGAAACAGAACAATGATTAAGGCATCAATAAGAATCAGACCTGTTATGTCCTTTGATCCTTTATAACTCTCAACCTGGGTGGGGGAGGGACTGTGGCAGGGAAAAATGAATACTCATTTATTTATTTTTTGCTGTGACCTTCTTACTAATGTGATTTGGGCTCCTAGAAGTATTTGACATACCAAACCATGAACTAACCTTAGTGCATTGGAATGGCCTTGTGCTGCATTCACCCCCTTAAAAACCCGCAGATTCACCTGGAAGTGATACTTTAACACACTTTAAGATTGTTAATTTTATCAGCAGATCTTATTTCTCCAGTTAGCATATAAGCGTTTGAACAATGATCAAGTAGTACTAATCCTATTACCCTTTTTTAAAAAAAAAATGTCTAACCTCTGATGTGTGTTTTTTGTCTTATTACCAAGCTCCAAAAGCGAGAGAAGACATGCAGGTCTTACCTTAAGGTATCTCTCCTGTGCTGTCACCTTGCTTCGTCCCTGCTTCAGTCACCTGCTGCCACGCTTTTACCCCCCTGCTGCATGTCCTTATGTATTTCAGTCTTTGATAATTGCGTACTGTGCCTTCCCCACAGCAATTGTACAAAAAAAGGTATTGGCTTTGCATGGGTATAATACCTTCAGAAAAAGCCAATCATAAATAATAAATCGATATAATCGATACTTCCTTTCCTCCTCCTTTTCTCAAAAAAAGCAGCCATGGAGCTTTTAACTGAATTGGAAATAAGAACAGTTTTGCTTCCTCGTGGTATTGTGCCTGTGGAAGGAAAACAAAACTGGCAATGGGCACAAATTGTTTGACATGGGAACACAGGAAGTTGCCTTATACTGAGTCAGACTATAGATCCACATAGCTCAGTATTGCCTACACTGGCTGGTAGCTGCTCTCCAGGGTTTCAGACTGGGGACATTGCCAGACCTGCCTGGAAATGCTGGGGATTAAAGTTGGGACTTTTCTGCATGCAGTGCAGATGCTACAGCCCTGCCCCCTTGCACCTGGGTTTTGTGTTTGCAGATCTGTGTATCAAAGACTGTGTAGCCATATCTAGTGGAATCCACTAATCACTGCTGCCTCATGACTTCCATTGGTTCAGTGGAGTTTGTGTGGCAAGAGTGTCTTATGGATTACATCCCATGCTTGTGCATGACAAAAAAACAAAAACCCCAACACATACACATGTTAAACTACCCTACATTTTATTTTATTTTATTTTTGTGCACTCTTGAATTCAGCGAGTTCTATATTGTGTGTATGACTCCAGGGAAGCGTGTGTGTGTGTGTGTGTGTGTGTGTGTGTGTGTGTGGAGTTAACAAAGGCCAGCTTTGATCATTTGAGCTACAGATACAGTGCAAACTTTCCTCATATTCTCCTGGAAGCATATCCTGTTTCCCATATACCAGGAGAGGCATAAAGATACTAAGGAACTTGGAATGTCTTGCAGGTCTTATTATGTGTATTTTGTTCTGGTTAATGTCAGTTTTTCAACTGTGGTGGGATGTTGGATGAAAAACGAAAGCCTGCTGCTGATTTGTTTTGAAACATGCATTCCATATGTCTTCGTAGTTTTTTCTTTTGCAATGTTACCAATTGGTATTAAAAATAGCAATTCTAAAAAAACACTGAAGCAGCGCAACACAGAATAAAATCAATAATAATAAAGCTTCTAAGAGATATAACGTTGTCCAACTGTTTAAGAACAACTGTTCAACTGAGAGCGGACCAGTTTATTGTTCACTCCTTTTCCTTAACCCCTTTCTCTGGAGTTACAAATCGTCCCACTCCACGAAGGAACTAGCCGTGATGAAAGCTATTACATCTGCAGAAATGCCAATTATGGTTGGAGCTTACCAGAACTTAATGCAGAATTAAACCATGGTTTCACATCCGGGGTTAAAAGGCATCCCAGTTAGTCCTAGCTGCAGACATAATATTTATCTATGGGTATGCATCTTACCAAAGGCCGGAAAAAGGTCCTGCCCAATCCCTTGGCTGGCTGTTGATTGCTTAACCATGGAACATGTTACATCTGCTCTCAGCCCAGATGACATTTTGCCCTCTGTTTTACATTCAGCTGCTGATAAAACTTTGGGGAGACCGAAGTGTGTTCAGTTTTATCAAGCGGTTTTGCAAGGAAAGGAGAGTAGGAGGCGGGGGGAGCAACATGTATCTTAAATTATACCATGATAACTGCTCTCTTTTAAAGCCAATGAGTGGGACGCAAAGCAAAGTCTGCTGAATTGGGTTGATTTCTTTTTTACAGTTGCATTTGCAGTTCACCTTTGAAGATAAATGTCATTGGGTAAAATGTAATAACCGTGTGTGTGCTCGCTACTGAAAATGTTTTGTCACTGTGATGGGGAGAATCTAGGGTTACGAGCCGGTCTTAAGTGAGGCGTTAATTCCCAGTGATTTATTTGAATGAGGAGGTTGAGCACACGCATAAATATTCTTCACTGAAATCAGTGGGGTCTCAAGCCTCCTTCACATTTTACTCTTGTAAAGGGGCAATATGAGTAGAAAGAGGCTCCTTCAGGCACCACTCCTGCCATCCATGTATAAGTGTGGATGTCTGAGGTGGGGGAAGCCTTTGCACATAAATGTCCGGACACATAGGCTTCCATTACCCAGAGAAGCCTACATTTGTAGGCTACCCCACATCAGAAGTCTATGCTAATGGCTGGGCACGTGTACATCTGCTACACGACCCCCTCCACCCTTTGTGATTATTATTGCTACATTTATGTACCATCCATAAATTCAGTTCTCTAGTGGTTGGTATTCAACTATGTTGTACTCAGAGTACTCCTGTTGCCATTGATGTACCTAACTTAGCCATGTTCATTACTTTCCACGTACCTGCTCTGAGTAAAACTTAATTTAATACAACTCATAGTTTAAACACACACACAAAATCCAATTATACAAATACAACTTAGCACGTAAAACCACCCCAAAGCCTGCACAAACACTGCAGCACAAAATCAGTTTTAAACTGGCAAGGGAAAAACATTTATGTTAGCAATTTATAGGCAGCTTAATGTAAAAACAAAAAACCCTCTCTAAGCAATTTACCAAGTTTTTTTTTTTGTTTTTTTTTTTTAAAACCAATCCATAAAACTGTAAGGCTAGAATACAAATAAGATGAAAATACATGTTGTCACTAAAAATCCATAATCGGAATACTAAAACAAAATACTGAGGAGTGCATGGCGGGCAGATTAGCAGTCAAAAATGCCCAAGCAAATAACTAAGCTTTTGATGGGCATCTAAAACACGTCATGGTTGACATCTCCCAGATTGTGTGGGAGAGGAGGCAAGGAATTAAGCATATTAAAAAATGTGCATGTCCTGGAAGAATATAAATGTCTACACTTGGCACAATGCGGGTGGGCACCAGGCAAGCCTCTCTGATGAGGATGTTCTGTGTATGGGGCACCACTACCAAAAAGACCTTGCTACCTTTGGACTGTGGTATTATGGCCTGGGAATTTATTCTAACTCTCCACCTCCCTCTCCAGCCACCGTTGACAAGAAATAGTGTCATTAAAGAGCTGACTATTTTAATGTGACCGAAGAAAAGCATCCAGTCAGACAACATTAAAAATATAAGGAGTGAATTGGGCTAATGGATGCATGCAGCCATCAGGACACGTATATACACGCAACACGAACTGCAGCACAGCCTTAATTTCTCGCTGAGATCATTTTTAGTAGGTCTCAAATGAGCTTCCCAGTTTGGCTAAGACTAATAAAAACCTCTTAAAATTACAAATCGAAAGCCAGCTGATGCTATGCAAATGAAGCAAGTCCTCACTTCGCGACAGAGGATTCATTTGTAACTCAGATCAGAGGCTCCGATCCGTATTTCTTGGTGACTAATGAATATGGCCTCTGCAGACCAATTTCTGTTCCACTCTATTTAATGGCTGAAGCAGTATCAGTGTGAGCAGTTTGACTCTTCTATTTCCCATTAGAGAAGAGGGGAAGAAAATCCTTTCATTCCACTCCAAAGTATCTCCCACCTGCCATTGTAGAGGCTCACAATTCAGACAGAAAGAGGATATTAAGATGGATTAGGCTAATTAATTTTGCTCCTGACAATAGAGAGTCCTGACCCAACTTTTTTCTATCCATTCAGGCGTGGAGCAGTGTTCTGGGCGCGACATCTTTTTATTTGTGTGACGCACTCTGTTTGCATTTCTATTTGTTTTCGAAATCAGCCAAATCATATGCAGATATAGATATATGTACCTAATGACACATTGTAACTAGGTAAATGGGACATGGTGATTCAGCAATCACCCACATTACGCATTAACATAAGAGCCTCTCTTCAATTGACGAATATCGTGTTTTCACTAAATTTCTCCTTAATTGCATATTGTTTTGTGAGCATCTTAATGTGAGTGTAAGTATGTGAGATCAGGCTGCTACTGATCATTCTTTGGTTCTGAATAAATGGGGAAATCCTCTGCTCCTGCCGAACTTAACTTGCACATCGGAGCCCAGTATAGCTCTAGCCTGGCTGGAGGAACTTTAAAATTAAAGCCATGAGGGTTCCCTTTTTATATGCTTCGGTATGCTAATAATATTCTTTTTCGCTGCTGCTCCAAGGCTTCTTATATCAATGCTCTTTGTTATACGGGGAAAGCGGTAGCCTTTTGGTCTTTAAATCACCGCAAATCATGTTGACAGTTAAATATTGTAATTGTCATCAGATCATGTTAGGGACTCTCTCCTGTTGCCTTAAGGCAGTAAGGCCTAATATTTTTCTACTGAATGCAGGCTATTGTTGACACGGTGGACAACCTGCTTAGGACCCAAGCGCTAGACTCCTGGAGAGATATGAATTCCTCTGAACGAGCACATGCTGCAACCATGTTACTTGATACCCTGGAAGAAGGGGCCTTTGTCTTGGCTGACAACCTCTTAGAACCAACAAGGGTCGCAATGCCTACAGATCACATTGGTAAGTGAATACGTCTTGAAACGCTTGGCATCACACCGTGGGAAGAGTCCACCAAGCCCAGTGGTTTGGGATGTCCATATATTCCACATTAGATGGAACAGTGTAATTTGCCCAATTATAAATATATTACATGAAAATAATACAGAAACCTCTGCATTTTAAAAATGGAAAACCATTATAGATTGATGTTCTGGCTATAGAACAGATAGCGACTAAGATTGTAACCCCGACAATTCCTAGTTCGATTATTTTTGGCTAACAAAATTAAGTCAAAGGACTTAGGCAAGTAACCTTTATCTTATTCTCATCTGAATTATGGAGCTAATAATGTTGGGCTACTTCTGAAGGATTATTGTAAATATTTCTGGATAAAATGTGTATGTAGCGCTTTGAACACTTTAAAAAATGTGCTACATAAATGATAGAAAATACATACATATTTTTCAGTCCTCATGGTAGAAACTCTTTCTCCTTTATACATAATCAGTTCCTAATGAATGTAGATTACTTTCAGGGAGAGCGCATTGCCAACTTTGGGCACATAGCACATAGACTAAATGTTTGCATTAAGCACAACTGCCTTCAGGTGAAAGTGTGTTCAGTGAGCCACGTCTCCCACAATACAAAATAGCCATGCTTTGCAGATTGCAAAATAGCTACCGACACTTTGAGCATAATTTATCATTTAAATGCTGGCAGGGAAATGAAACTATTATGTATTAGGGACATACAGGTATATCTTGTTGTGGTTAAGAAGGTTGTTGTGTATAGATGTAAAATGCCATTCTCCTTACGTCCTTGAGGCTTATACCAGTCTACATATTAGGAGGTAGAGCACACATATGTCACAGACATTTCAAGACTAGACTTTAAAATGGAAAAACTAATTTATGAATGGGAGAATGTCAGGTACGTGGATTTGTGAATGAGGTGGTGCATGTTTTTGTTGCTAAAGGTGGAAGCAGAGTTTGCAGATGATCAGCTGTGGAATGCTAAGGATGTCTACTCTAAAGTAAATTCATCTAGGTTAAGTGGGCCTTTGGCTGTGAAGCAAATCCCCTTTGTACCAGGCCTGGTGGGCTGGGGAGACGGATTGGCTTGAGGTGCCACACCACCCAGTCATCACACTGACTGCCACTATCAGCCTGCAGAGTGAGGTCAGCATGTAGAGTCTCCCCCACAATAAGCAGAAGTACCACCAGTGGAAGCCATGTTCCAGGAAAGAGGAGGTGCTGAGCTGGACCTCTTCACCTGCTGGCATCGGTCCTGAGCTTGGCTGGATCACTGCATTACCTCCAGGCTGCTGCAGCAACCTGCTTTCCCCCTCCTCCAGCCATCTCCCGTGGCCGGTGTGAGAGTTGTAGATGCAGCGGTGGGTTCCACCATTCTGTCACACCCTGCCCCTGCCCAACTAGTTGCTATCAACTAATGATTTTTTTCATATTTAGTTTATCTATTTACATTAATAAATATATACCCTTTCCCCACTCTAGAAAAATAGCTGCTGGTACTCACCCTGCTACAGTTTTTAACAAAAACAAAAGAGGTGCCATTGCTGCATACTCTTGAGTAACCCCTCAAAAAAAGCACTGTCCATATCCTACCTTTCCCCAGAGTTGTGCCCATTGTTATTACCTCCAGCACCCCTTTAATTTAAGTAGGTTAGGCTAAAATACAATGACTGAGCCATGGTCACCCTACAGAGATTTAAGCCTAGATGCCCCCAGTCCCATTCTGACAGTTTTAATGATCTACTCCTCTGGCTTCCTGTTGCTGAGAGATTAGGCATAGCAATAGCAAGTAGGACACAAACACTAAAAATTCATGCATCATGGCTGCTTTGGTCTCCAAAAGTTAAGTATATCTTCCAACTAAGAACTCTTGGGACTTTTGAAGTGATCTCTCTTAGGCTCACATTAAAACCAGGTTGGCTGTCATGTTCTTTGAACTGGCGTGCTGTTACTTTTGTGCATCTGCACTCGGGTTTGATTAAAATTTAAAGGAAAACGACTCCAATGCTACCGGTATGCATCTGTCATGTACAAGCAAGAAAATAAGCATCCCGAAAGGAAAAAAGGAAAAGGAAATCATCAGCCAAATCTGACCACAGAAAACAAAAACCTTCTTCTTGCTTTTTGTCCACCTAGTCTTGGAAGTTGCAGTGCTGAGTACAGAAGGGCAGGTGCAGGACTTGAAATTCCCCCAGGGCAACGCAGGAGGCAATTCTATCCAGCTCTCTTCGAACACTGTGAAGCAGAACAGCAGAAGCGGTATGTCTTTTGCAAACCATTTATTTTTCAGCTGTAGCAACTTAATTTTGGAAGGGTTTGCTGTGTTATAATAATACACCCTCAGCAACATTAAAAATAGCTAGTCAATAGCTCTCATTTGTAAATAACATTAGGCTGCCTTTTTTCTTTCTTTCTTTCTTTTTTTACTCGAATCAATCTTTCTGCACTAAAGCTGGGGAGGGCTAGGCTATTTAAAACATGCCATGTTATATAAAGTGACTATAATAGCTTTCTTTTCACAGGGTTAGCAAAGCTGGTTTTCATAATTTACAAAAGCTTGGGCCAGTTCCTCAGTACGGAAAATGCAACCATCAAACTGGGAGGAGAGTTTGCTGGCAGGAACAGTACCATCGCTGTGAACTCTGACGTCATTGCGGCCTCCATCAACAAGGAGTCCAGTCGCGTGTACTTGACAGACCCTGTTCTTTTCACCCTGGCACACATTGATGTGAGTTATGGTAATGAATTAATGGGAAGGTCATAAAATCAGCAAGAGCAAAGAGCAAAGAAGGGACGGGGGTGGATCTTTCAATTTGAATTTTAAATGTTGGACTAGGTCAGAGGCACAGGTTTGTTTAAGTCTACGAACATAAAATTAAATGAGCCTGGTTCAGTGATTATTAGAACTTAAGTGTATTCTTAATGAAAGCTAATTCGGTAATCAACATGAAAATGTAAATGGCTCTAATTTGTTCCTAAGTGAAAATTAACTCTTACCTTAGCAGCAGGACAGAAAAACACCAGCTCTTATGATTTTGCTTCCTTAATGCAGCAAAATTTTAATGGAACTTAGAGCATTTTGCTCTAATTCCATACTGTCTGCTAGAGCCCATTCACTAATCGTTCAGATAGGTTTTAGTCAACGAAGGAATCTAGTGCTGTTTTCTGCATTCTGCTTGATGCTAGGTTTAACTTCTCTGTGCTTGAACTAGTCAGATGTTAGTATTCCGACTAAACATCAGGAAGAACTTTTTGACAACAAGAGCTGCTCAACAGTGGAACAGACTCTTTAGAGTTGTTATTTTTAGCAGAGGTTAGATGTCCATCTGTCATGTATGATCTAGTTGAGATTCCTGTATTGCAGGGGTTTGGACTAGATGACCCTCAGGATCCCTTCCAATGCTACAATTTTATTTTCCCAGCTGAGATTTTCCATTTACCAAAAGAGAAGACTCTTAAAAAAAGAAAGGAAAAATCCCCTCTCTAGGTGTTTTTCCCCAGACCAGTTTTTCAGTTCAGTTTAATCTGAATTATTATGTCTAGTGATCCTTTAGACTTGATAGAAATTGAGAAAAGGAAAGTGAATTCGTTAGTAAATCCTCAAGTATTCAAGAAGCCCTTTAGAGAAACTTCATGAATCTACTGCTGCAGGATCGGCAGAAATGGCCACAAGTGCACAGTATGAACATTGAACAGCAAGTAGGAAACTGATTGATTAAAATTAGATCTATAGTAATGTGGATTGCACTTTGGCATATTTTAAACTATTAGACCCACTTTATAACTAGGTGGTAGGCTTGTTCAACATGTTCTTGTTGGGTTTGCTAATGCTGGGTACAATCCGCCGCAGTCTATCCTAGGTCACCTTAATTGCTGTTTAATGGTGTATGAACCTATGCCCCTTATTCAATTGTGCTCCAAAACAGCAAACCACAAAAATGTGGAGAATGTAATCCAAATTGTATTCTATGCCCATTGCGCCATACTTGTCATTTCTGGGTTTACAGTTCTAATTTTCTTTCATCCTGGTGTTTTGCAGACCAAGAATTATTTCAATGCAAATTGTTCCTTCTGGAACTACTCTGAACGGACTATGATGGGCTATTGGTCAACTCAAGGATGCAAGCTGATTGACACAAATAAAACACATACCACGTGCGCATGTAGCCACCTAACCAATTTTGCAATCCTCATGGCACACAGGGGAATTGCGGTAAGGAACAATGCCTTTAATCGGCAACCAAATGACATTTAGAAAACCCACTTTAACTTCTCTATGTTTGAACTATCTATACAGTCGGATGTTTGTATAATTTCAGGATCCTTCTGGACATCTCATTTCACAGTATTCCAAATATGACCTTTGTGTTCCATAGGTTCAGATGTAAAATGAAGAAAAGGAATGTGTCTGTTCAGCTCCTTATATTTAATGCTGGATGCCATTTCATTAAAGGAGCTCAAATATACAGTCATCCCCTATCATTATGTACCAATATTTTCTGCTTTTTGGCAGTTTTAAGTTCTCCGACATACTCTTGCTTTCTCAAAGCATTTTGTAGATTTCTGATAGGATTGCAGTTAAGACTGATTACTTGAAAACTCTGCAAATTCACATTGGGACTGGTTAACTGTTGACAAAGGGATGGATATTTACACCTTTCAAAAGCATACTTAAAAGGGAAGTGTGTATTCTGCTCTGCATTCTCTAGACCCAGGTAATAGGTATCTGGATGGCATCAGTTCTGAGGGAAAATCAAAAACTACCAAGAGCTATAAAGTACAAGTTCTTCTTTATGCTACTGAGCTACAGAGCCATGGAAATGATACTAAAGGATGTATGTTAATTTTCTCTTACCTGGCCATGAGTTGCATCATTGGCCAAGGAGCCTGACAGCATCTCCTACTCTAACTGGATCACACAATGAGAGTTATTCATCCATTCCATTTATGGAACATATGGCTTTTACTGAAGATCTCTAGTTTCCTTAAATTTCCTTTGATGACCTGAGCAATGCTTTATTTGTGCATTCAATACAGAAATTATGTTTTCCCTCCCCTGCTCTCCTTCCAAAACATCCCTTAGGCTTCAAATGTGGCATGTTATTGGAAATTAATAATAATAATAATAATAATAATAATAATAATAATTTCAAAGTTAGTTCATCTCCAGTGTTTATCTCTGTAACTGCCAATGGCTGTTGTGCTGTCCTTTGAACAAAGTTGGAATTTCTAAGTGTTAGCGACAAACATATTTTAGTTTTGTATTGATCAATGACCACACTAATTTTCTTTACTCTTCATCATTTCCAGTACAATGGAATGCATGGTTTACTCCTCACTGTCATCACCTGGGTAGGGATTGTCATTTCCCTTGTCTGCCTGGCAATTTGCATCTTCACTTTCTGTTTCTTCCGCGGCCTTCAAAGTGACCGAAACACAATTCACAAGAACCTTTGCATCAACCTCCTCATTGCAGAATTTATTTTCCTAATAGGCATCGATAAGACAGAGTACAAGGTAAGCTCTCTATATTTAACACACATCTGAAGATACCTCACTAAAAGGAATGGTAGCAGTAAAGTATTTGATGGCCAAAAGAAGTTTCTCAGTTGTCTGCTTTTTTGATGCAACCTTTAGCCGCTTTTCCCATGGACGGGTAGGTTACTCAGGAAATATGGCAGGCAGAGAAAAGGTTGAACAGCTAATGTCTGAAACTTCTCATTTAGATGCAAAGATGGAACTATCTCATTCAGCTCAGGAGCGTTAAGATTTTTAAAATTGTGATGCAGAAGCCCTCATTTTGCTTAGAAGACTGAGTTTACCACTATATATGGCTTAGAATTTACTATGCCACAAAGACTTACACCAGTTTAGATTAAACAACAAAAAATATTGATGCCATAGAAGGTACAGGAGGGTCCACTGGCACGCACAGGTGTTGCGTTGGCGACCTCTGTTTTAGAGAAAGCAAGAAAACATGCCTGTTCAATGTTGTTAAGTTGGGAACCAGTAGAAGCTTAATAAGCCTGCCAGAGAGTTTCTTGTCAGGATTTGTTTAGCATTTAAGCCACCTATTGACCAACAAGATTTTCCTTCAATATTGTGTGTGTGTTAGGGAGGGAGGGAGATCATAGGTGTACAAGTGACGACAATTCAGATTGAGGTATGGTAGTTTTTGTTATTTATGATCATTGTTCAAGATCATTTACTGTAATCCAGTGGAACAGATTTTGCAGCTCCATTGGGACGAATGGAACTAAGGAAACAGTTAAATGCTTAACTCCCAATTGGCTGCAGTGGGTTCTTAGATAAACCTGCCTCTTGTCCGGTAGGTGTACCTAGCGCCCCCAGATACAGGAGAATGTTACACAGAAATAATACATTCCTATCCTTAAGAGATAGAAAGCTATGGAATTCTTTTCCTTTGTGTGTCTTCATTTCTCATTTCAGATTAGCCTTTTCCTAAATCTCAAAGCATGAGGCTGAACCCATGGTTTTTCTAAAATAAGCTGCCCTTAGAATTGAGTCAGTCGGTAGGATTTTGTTCTGTACTCATCTACAGAGTGTGGCTAGTGATATGATAGCAGATCTTCCTAAAAATAGAAAAAGCAACGATATTTGATATTTAAAGGGAAATGGAATATTCTGACAGAGGCATAAGAATTTTCAGCAGAAGGTATAAATAATACATCTAGTAGCTGGGGCTCTTTATCTTCTTGTACCAAATCATCTGCAATATAAGCCTTACAGCAGAGTGTTAACATTGCGCTACCAAAAATTAATGGACTGCTTGCCACACTTGATATTCCATTGCGTCAAAGAATGCTAATAGGCACATGCTTTCCATATCTTAACTCACAGAGTGCAAGAGAGTAGAAGCTGTAGCTACTGGGAACACAATACAGTTTTCAGTAGTTATGAATATGAAGTTTTCTGTTGGGGGGGCAGTGTGTGTGGGGGGGGGGTTCAATTATTGCATATATAGTATGCTGCCATTACAAACCAAGCTGTTAACATCCACATTGTTTCGTTTTCTGAATATATCCGATTAAGTGGGCAGGTTGAAAAGTGTTGCACCTTGCATTTGATTGTTTCTTTTTCTTTGCAGATTGCATGCCCAATATTTGCAGGCCTCTTACACTTTTTCTTCCTGGCAGCCTTTGCCTGGATGTGCCTAGAAGGGGTGCAGCTCTATCTCATGTTAGTTGAAGTATTTGAAAGTGAATATTCTAGGAAGAAGTACTACTATGTTGCTGGCTACCTCTTTCCTGCCACTGTTGTTGGTGTCTCGGCAGCTATCGACTACTCCAGCTATGGAGCGCAAAATGCGTAAGTAATTGCTAGTGACCTGAGTGTTTCAGGCGATTTTTTGATTTTTTTTAAGCGTGTTAGCTGTCAGAGCCCCTGACAGACTAAAATAGCACCAGAAAGCTTTATTGGTACGAGAATGGCAAGGCTGTGTGCAAATTCCAATCAGGTCTTTTGTAATTTTCTAGGTTCAGAGAATTTGTACCCTGGAGAGGCAAGATTCTAAATTACCACCTTTCTTTTTAACACAAAAGATTGACCCGAAACAAATTGGGAGAAAAAGTAAATAACATTTTGGGCCTCCAATGAATATTAAGTAAAATAAAACAAAATAAAATTCTACTTTACTTAAAAGTATCTGGTTTGCTTTAACCCCCCTGCCCTAGTTTTAAGCTAACACTTCATTAGATTTCTTTGTTCAGGATGCTTTCTAGCCAGTTCTCTTTCTAGGGAATGATAGTGCAGTGTTTCTGCCCCAGTGGTTCACTTTGATAATATTTATCGGGAAAGAATCGGATTAAAATTAGCCCACTGTTTTCTATTTGTAAAAAGTAGGGATATTTATACAAAGTGACAGAAGGTAGACCCAAAAAAATAATAATGTTTCTGAGGGTTTATGTTGCTAGAGGCATAAATGTGCCTTCCAATAGAGCTTACTTTGTCCTTTGATGAAATTAGTTACAGTATGGGCAGATACTGTTGGAATACAAGCAAGCTGCTTGATTCTGCTGTTGATGAAAGACAAACGAAAGCAATTCAGTAGGGAGCTGTGCTATATGAAAAGTGAATCAGTAAGTGAAGTGAGTCCCGATAAACTGATGCGTAATTTAGTTTAATCCTGTTTGAGGCATTTTGTTTGCATTATGCTGCTCTGCAGAAGAAGAAGAAATATGACATTTAATCATTTTCTGAGTTGGTGTTCCTTGGGGATAGTCAAGTGATGGACAGCTAAAAGCATGTTTTAAATGCACAAGGAAAAGCTGTGTGGGGAGAGGGGGACCCACATTATACTTTTGCCTGGGTTCACAGCCTATATCAAATACTAACCCAAAAGGAAGCAGAGTTACTTAATTAAATACCAGGCTTTTTGTGGTTGCCCTGTACTTCCAGGTACCCCTTGGGGTTGATTAGCTGTACCACACAGGGCATCTTTTTAATGCTTGATGCTTTTCAACTTGTTGGTTGACCCCATTCTAAGGTGAGCTGTACCAGTGGCAGCATCATTATTTTTTTTGTTGCATTTCATTGAAAAGAAGTGGGGGGGGGGGAGAAGGTGGAAATAAATAAGCTTGAATGAGAAGCATTGAGAAAGGAAAATGGATGTGGCCTTGAGTTTCATTCTGAGGTTTGATAGGTTCCAGATTTGAAAAGTGTAAAATGTACTGTAGCACCACCATCAATTGGGGGGGGGGGGGGCGGGGCGTGCAGGTGGTTTGCAATAGTGTGAAGAAAATGGAGTGATAGGCAACAATTAATGAGCGTAAAGATGAAAGCAGGTGATCATAAGGAAGTCTTGTTGAACAGCCTTAGTGAAAAGCTCAATAAACAGACACATTCTCAAGCATATGCTAGTGTTCAGAATTACATCTCCATGCATTTAACTGAAAGAGAGAGTTGCACGGCTGATTTTCTCAACGTAGAACACTTATGGTGTGCTAATGCAGTTTCCCTTGGTGACCATGCCATTGAATGATGTTAATCTCCTCCCACTTGGCACTCCAAATCATGCTCAGGAATAACATACAAACAAGGAAGCAAGACAGCCAGTTGTGTATCCATTTTCAAGAATAGGTTTCATATGGATGTCCACATGGGGTTACTACTTAAAAAAAAGTCACATCATAGCCAGTCCATGTGAATAAGTCCTAAGAGATGTCTACTTTCCATTGGTAACATAGAGTGAATGTGCTATTCTCACGCCACTTTTCTTCTTTTTTTCTGTAACAGCTGCTGGCTCAAAGTTGACAACTATTTTATCTGGAGTTTCATTGGGCCTGTTACCTTCATTATTCTGGTAAGAATATTCTCTCTTTCCTTTCCGCCCATCTGCCTGCCTCTCTCCCAATCCACTTTATTTATTACAGTGGAAATGACCAAAATACTTTGAAAGTCAGGTTATATTTGCTGTGAAACTGTCATAGCAATAGCCTTTTTGGATAAGACCATAGGCCCATGTTCTCCAGCATCATCTTCTCACTATAACCAACCAGACGCTCATGGAAAGCTCACTTCTCGTGGGTTGTCTCCCCCCAAAAGCAACTGCTGATATGATACCGATACTGGAAGTAGAAGACAGCCATCACAACTTCTAGCCACTGAAAGTCTTATTTGTCTAACTGCCTTTTAAAGCTATCCAAGTTGGGGGGTGGGGCAGCGCCACGTCATGTGGCAGCAAATTCTACTATGCACTGTGTTCATTTTGTCTGTCCCAGTATTCAACACTCCAATATTCAACTTAATTGGATGACCTTGGGTTCCAGTATTGGGAGATACGGAAACCTCTCTCTGCTGTTTGTACACAAATCGGCGAATTTCGACCAGAGACTTTGTACAATTGTGATGGCATATGAATCACAAGTCTTAGTTTTGATTTGTGCACAGTCCTATCCCCCCCTTGAGATGATACTTTTGGGATTTCTGTATTTCCTTCTGGTTTCAGAGCCTTTCAGATATCTTTGTAGAATCATAGAGTTGGAAGGGACCCCAAGGGTTGTCTAGTCCAACCCCCTGCAATGCGGGAACCACAGCTAAAGTATCCCTGACATGTCATCATTTATTGAATATTATCTCTGTACCTGCTGAACTAAAGCAGTGCTGTTTTAAAAGCAGGACTGTTAATAGGCATTTATTTATTTATTTATTTATTTATTTATTTTCTTTTATTATACTTTGCTCTTCATCCAAGAAGTTCAGAGCTTTGTATAGATGGTTTTCAGGTGGTAGCCCATCCATGTACTTGTTTAGGAAATGACCCTTTTAATTTTAGCAGTTATCACGTGCCTTCAAACTATTCTTCCTCACACATTCTATAATGCAAATGCTAATGATCCTTTTGGGAGGGAAGGTATCATTTTTCATTTTACCAAACATCGCTGCAACATAGCTGATGTGTTGGTGCAAAATTCAGCCTTGTTCAAGTAGAGATTTATCTTCTTGGAATAGTCTTACAGTCTCAACCTTTAAGCCACAATATGTATTGAGTCGTACCCATGGCACCTAATGTCATTCTGTAAGACTGAGTTGCCAATCTTTATCCTTGATTGCCAGTTGAGTCCAGAGAAGGCAGTTTTTTTCTCAGCAAAACTGTACGTTACACACAGACAAATAGTATTTATTTTCCCCATCATGTTCATTGTGTTAATCATACTGTAAATCACATTATTGAAATGTTTTGAAAAACACTGTACATAACGCACAGAATTGAAATCAGTGGCTTGGCTTGCCCCTCCTCCACATTGCAGAACACTCCGTGATTGTTCCACAGTAAGTGAGATAATCTTGCATGTTATGCTTCCCCTTCCTGTTTGAAGCCTGGAGTGTGGCAACAGAAGTTCCGCCACATCAATAGCAGAGGGCATTGCAGTGTGGCACCACCACTCTGCTCTCCAGTTGGGATGTGTCGCTGCTGTTTACCAGGAGGCAGAGGAGTAGTTAGGCAGCAGTGAGCTGGTACAGTGCCCAACACACCGGAGGAACCAATCCAGTTCTCCCGCCAGTGCCTCTGTAGTGTGCCAGCCTCACCGCTGCCTCATTCCTCCTCTCTACCTCCCAGAAAGCAACAATGGTGAAACAAACCAGAGGTCAGGTGAGTGGTGCCAGGCTGCTACTGCTACTGCTTCCTAAATTATTAAAAATAATAATAATCCCAACAAGTAGAACTTCAGTACGCCAGGGAGAAAGTTTCTAGCCCATATTGCACACTTAGAATGCTGAGGACTGTGAGTGTTTTATGTATTTAAAAATTGCATCTCCTACCTGCAGCCTGAAGTACTAGCCCATTCTGCCACCTCATTCGCATGTAATTCTGTTGCAAGTGGACTGGTCACAGGCGTGGGAATAAAGTGGCTGAAAGTAATGTGAGAGCTAAAGTTCAGTGAGCCAGGGTCTTGGTATGTCTCCTTTCCTCTTTTCTTTTTTTCTTTTTTTCACAAAAATAACAGCATCATTTACTGTGATCAGTACTTTCTGTGGGGGTTTTTCTCTCCCCCCTCCCTCTCTTTCTCTGTCTTTAAATAACATTACACTTTGTGTGGGCCTTGGGCATTGAGGCAGATATTGGTGTTTCCTCATAACCAGGTCAGAGTGAAAATCGGGGTGAGGGACATTTAATCATATTGACCATGTACAGTCAGAGTCTACTATTATTTACCGGCCATGACATTATTATCCTCCTGCAAATCATTTAGACTGAGAAGTGAAAGGCCTTTGGGAGCAGTATTCCCAACTTCAAAAAATATGAAACAGCAGGTAGCAATCACTGCACAGTTCCTGGGAGTAATTCTTCTCTGGCAATTGCTTTGCCCTCTAATCGTACCGACCAAAGGAAAAGGGAGTGTAATGATTCGAGAACAGTGTAATGTGAACAGTGTAACTGCAGAAGAGGTATGGGTGTACATTAATATATATGCGCCATTCAAGAATTTACCATTACAATCCTTACAAACATATGGCGATGGTTGTATAACAACAACAGCTGCTGCTGTTGCTACTATTTAACGATTTATTTAGCCCCAACAATGTGCTGCAATAATCATGGAATATTTGTTAGCTGGAATGCAACTCTCAATGCAGAGTATGCTAGAGTCGGCCCAATACTGGGCTGCCTTCAACTAAATTATAGAGAAAGTAGACCTACTGTGTATGACTCTGTTAGATACAGCGCACTGAAAATGGAGTTTGTGTTTCTAGTCCTTAATAGAAAAGTCCTTAATGAGCTACTTCTAATGGACTTTCAAACTCTACATTATAGGTTGTGCCAAGCTTTTGGGTCACTATTGAGTATGAAACACAGAAAAACAACCCCTCATTTCTTCCTTACACATATGTGGGCACACCCAGCCAGGAAAGGCAAACAGCAGATAGTTAATTCTATATTTACAAAAGCAGCTCCTTAGGCACACCGGATACCCACAATATGTAGTTGTCTACATAGCTGTTTTCAAAGTTTGTGTCTGGGCTTAGGTACCCTTGACTGATGTGAGTGCACATGCGCAACCTGACCCTTCTTGGATACAGTGAGCAGTCTCTTCCTCCACTTCCAACCTGTCCTGCATGCCCACCTCCAACTCTGACTGCTTGGACCCATCCTCTTCTCCTTTCCTGGCTCCTGGGTGGCACCCAACCCCAAAAATCTCTGCCCCTCCTCTCCTGGGTTCGCCTCCACCCCCTTGCCTCCATCACATATTCGTCAGAGTGTTTCCAGTCCCCCTGGAATATGTTCCCTTGTGCATAACTGTTATCATGTGTACACAGGTGTGTACACTGAATTAAGAACAATCACACAGTTTTAATTTACTGGCTTTAGAATTTGAGATCTTATTCTTTTCCCACCTCCAGCCCACATACACAAAATTGTAGACTCCTTTGGGGGAAAGACTAATACACCCATTAAGGAACAGTTAGATAAATTATAGCCTATACTGATCTTAATTGATAAGTTGCAGAAAATAAAAGCCTGAGTGTCGGTGATTTAATGGACCGCTATCAGCATTTATATGATCTTGAGGCTTTAGTCCATTGTAATTCAAGCAAAAGATTTATTTAGTACATTCTCAGATAAGATTCTGTGGCCATGATAATCTAATATAAATTTAGGCACTCATGATCTTGTTGAAACTGGCTGCTAATTTGAGGGAAGGAGATGGGCAGTATAATGTTACCTATTTGTTTTAAAGGAATTGGAAGAAAATTGTGTTCTTTGGGAATAGTAAGTGTTCAAGGGGAAATCTGCAACTGGATGTTCCATTGACTTCGTCCTTTTATCGGAATTTTTGATACATGCACCGATTTTTATATAAGCTTTTCTGCCTTCCTTAAAAATAAGAATTGGGCATATTGGTCAGAATTAGGATCTCATTGTTTTGAATGGGATCAAGCACCTGCAGTTCTGCACTGTATTTGTATTTCTGTGTTTCTTGATCACAGCCTTTTTATTTATGGCACGCCTTGCTGTTTTTTGCATTTAAAGTAAAGATCACTACCCTCCCTTTCCTTGCCATACACCCACCCACCCGATGCTTTCCCTCTTAAGGTTAGGTAGGCCCGCCTTCCCAAATAACCTTGCCCGTTCTCGGCGTTTTAGGAAACGTGCGGCATTCAAATCCTTGAAGGAGAGCGGTTGACTTTCCTTTCAGACTACGGGGCACCAGGGTTATTGTATCTATGGAAGAAAGCATGTGTGAGAGTAATGAGCAGTGGAACGCCATTAGTATGCCTGAAATGATTTAATGAAAGCTTGGATCATGACACGTCAGGAGCTGTTCTTATCATTTGGACAGCTCCATCTGCATCCTTAATAATTAATTAAGTTCAGGGAGAGTTCAGCTTTGCGCACTCCTTTCGAAGGGCTCCTTCAGACAACACTTCTCAGGCTGCCAGTCCCAGAGAGGAATAGGCTTCTGCTTGGCTAAGAGCAAGGATCTGCGAGATAGAAGAGCAATTTTAGAGCTTGCCTCTGCCAGGTAACAAAAGCTCCAGGGAGGACAAACAGGGTCAGAACATGTGCAGTTCAGCTAGGTTACCTCAGAGTGGTGTTTCTGTTCTTCTGTCTTATCATATCCATGTCAGCACTTCAGGCTGTGTGGAATGAATTTTAAGCTGCTAAGCTCAATGTAATTCAATTGAGCAGCTTGATGGCTTTAATAAAACAAACAGTGCACTCTGGCAAACTCTGGTCAGAAAAGCCCACGATTTTGACTTTTAGTGTTTTGCCTCTTTTCGCTTTAATATAATTCAAGGAGGTTCGAGGTTGGTTAGACGTGTCATTTGTGCTGAGCTCCTGAGAGAGATTCTCATGAGCCTTAGGAATCGCCTGCAGGAAGATGACTGACCCAAAGCGTTCTGGATGTGGTTCTGTTTCATGAATAGGGAAACATATGATCTCTAAAGAGATGACATTACTTCTCCTTAGTGATACTGTCCATCCAAGACAAAGCAACTTTGCAGCGATAACATAATAGGCATTGGGATTTCATCCATTGGTCATAATATTGGCAAATCCTCAGTGTGAATAATGGAAGTTTTAGAAATTTAGGCATAGTTCCTGTGCTGGCTGTATGGAGAGGGATGTCTAATACTTTATGCTTACCACATCCTAGAAAAATGAATTCACCATAATGTGATAAACTTTCGTGATTCAAGTACATGTTTCCATAACTGCAGATGCCATGTCAGCAATACACCATTCACTTGTTTATTAGTTTGGTTTATCTTCATTTGTATGCCACTATTTGATTATTCAGAGTGACATATAGCAAATTAAAATGACCACTTATGGTGGAAGCAGGAGAACTGAAACTAACCCTGAACTGAAAACCAGTTCCCCACTACTGCCACTGAAGAGGTGATCAGCATAAAGGTGACATTGTGCCAGGTTGGGCTTATTACATCTTGGTTTTGTAAGCCTTTTTTCCATACACATTGCCTCTTCTCTGCCCCTTTCTCAATTACACCAGGAACACTTCAATCAACTGTCCTTTCCCATTACATCTGAACTGGGAAACTATGGTTACCAAGTTCTCAAAACACAGCTTGAAGTTGGTTTAAGATTCTAACTTTTTCTGTACCTGGTAACCATGGTTTCCCAGTTCAGACACAATGAGAAACTATGGCTAAGTAAATGATGTATTGCTTTAATTGCATCGAGGAAAGGGGTTGCATATGCAGGCACAAAGCTTGTTCACAATGCAATATAACAACGTTTATATCCAAAATATCACTATCCTACACCACACCCAGTTTCACTGGTGCTACCGGATGGGCCATTTAGCATTTCAGATGGCTTTTGTATAATAATAGTGCAGTAGTAGAAATGGTTTTGTTGACTTTATTTTACAGAGGTTATAACACTGTACTGTTTTGGGAAATTGTGGTTTACAAATAAAGAAAATACAGACAATGTATGTATTGTGCTCTTGTGCCTGGCATTTCATGTATGGCTCATATTGTGAGCTAGGACTAGGCATGCAGAAGTCTCCTTCTCCATGCACTTCGCCCTCACTCAATAGGTCCACAGTTCTCACACCCTTTGAGAGGAATCATTAATCACAAGAAAATTACAAGATCATTTTATAGTGTTATGACAGCAGAAATCTTTCCATGAGTCAGTTTGAATCAATTCCTTGAAGGAATCGATTCAGTGGCTTTCAAGGCGCACACAGTATTAATGTTCTTTAAGAAATTAAGCATTTAAACTGTCATATATATATATCACCCAATCACACCTTACAAATATGTGTGATTTCTTAGATAGCAATGAGAAGAATCAGGAGAGTGAGGAATAAGCAAAATGTTTTCTTCATAAAAATTGCGAGTACAAGTCGTTTCTTGTAAGTGTATGCTCTTCAACAAGTTCCTCTGCTCTGCCCCTTTCTGCTTTCTGTGTTACATGATATTATGGCAATCTGTCCGAGTTCGTTTACCCCTTGTTTAGAGGTGATTTATCTAGAGGAGATGCATTTTCCCAGAGCTCTCACCTACCATGGTGATGTTCTTACCAGGTGTTGGTGTTTAATAGCAAGAAAGCGAATACTTTTCTAATGGGTACTTGGAGCACAGCCAAACCAGGACTTCTGAATATTGCTTTCACAGAGTGAACTAGTGTTCTTTGGTTTGCTTGATGCTTTAAATTATATCATATTTCACAGAGATGTGGCGAACAAGTATCTCATGCTCTGTTGTCATATGTCTTAGTTACTTTGCTTTAGAACTACAGTATGTTGTATTCTTAAAGAGACTTTCGTTTTCACTTACCATCATATTACAGGACCTTTATCAGCTGAATCAAAGCGCAGTGCTGCTTCTTCTGCCACCCTTTCTCTTTCTTTCACTTTCTATGCCTAAGCAGACATTCATTTATTTTTTATTTTTTATATCAATCAATAAATTTTATTGTTTATAGCCAATGGCCATCACAATACAATATGAGCACAAATCACACAGCTACAAAACAAAAGACACAGTTTGCTCCAGACTAGGAAAAATCTACAATGTCCAAAATTTAGGAACATTCCTTCTACTCAGCACCTCTAGGAATTGGCACTATTTAGAAATGTTGCCCTTATCTTTCTGGTTTTTATTTATGACCCCCCCCCCCCCCAAGGATTCTACTACTTTGGGCTGATTCTTTTGGCACTTTCAACCACGTTCAAATCTGATTAGCCGTCTACTGGTATGAGTAGCATGATATCATTGACCCCAGTTATGGATAGTGTTTGCTGTCTTGGGGGGGGGGGGGGGAGAGAGATGTTTGCTGTAGGGCTTGCTTCATACACCATATTGGTTTCCATAGCTGATACCCACAGGGATCTGGCTGATGTTATAGCATCTATGGCAATCCATAACTCCTGCCAGTGAGGAATGCAGTTGGAAGTAGCAATTAGGGCCACTATTCCAGCACTAAACATGAGTAATGAAGTCATGATCTTGGACACTCTAGTACCAACGTAGAAAGCAAAGCTATGCCAGCAGAAACAAGAGATATTAGCATAGCAGCATGGACAACCACATCCACAGTATCCATGGAAATCTTGCACCAACACCGGTCACAGCCAGGCAATTTAGAGTGACTTCAGGGGTGCTGTGATGCTATCACAGAAGCCGTTCCACCCCCCACCCCCCAGTGCATGAGCATGCTTGCAGGAAGAGATATTTGTGTCTCAGAAGCATCCATGACTCACTGGTTAGGAGGACAGCAGCTGACCCCTGCAGCCACAGTGGCATCAGCAGGATTTTGGATTTCAAGGCAGCCAAAATACAGAATCTGAAGCAACCTGAAATCATAACACTTTTTGCCAGAACCAAACAGTGCCCACTCCAGTTAAAGCAGGCAGCCAGTTTGTATAACCCAGAGTGTAGAAGGCTTGGGTATAGAAACTACAGGACGATGGCCTCACTGTCCCTTCCTCTGATAGAATGCTTAGTCAATATTCATAACAATGCACATAAAAGATGTGCGTTACTGTCTGCGTAAGGGTGCAGCCATTTTGCAAGAAGGGAGAAAAGATCGCCAATTCTGCTAGGAAGAATACACAGCAAAACAGCAAGGACAAAAAAAGAAAGCATTGTGAGCTGCCTGGTTGCTATAGAGTACAAAATAAATGCATTATTTACACTATGGCTTTACAGGGAAGTGGAAAGGGCAGTCTTTGAGTCATTGCTAATTCCTGCAGTTGCAACAGGGGATCAAACTGGCTTCAGTTTAACTCCCAGTATTGGTTGTAGTTTATTGTCAAGTAGTTCATATGTAAACAAGGTCATTAACATGCCGAAATTATTATTTTGCTTTGGGTGTCCCATGCTTACTATAATCAATTGTTCTTTCTCCGTGATAATAACAGCACCAGCATTTGAGATGAGTTTGTTAATGTGAACCAGATTAATTTCACCTTGAGTTTCTATTCTCTTGATGGCTTATTCTCTCTCTATAATGGCTTATTCAAAACCTGGCTAGTTCAGAATTCCCTTGTTTTATTACACATTATTTATATCACAGGCATGTAAAGAATCCACATACAGGGCTCATTCATATGTAACGCTTAGTTTAGTGCTATATGATTGAGTTGGAATGAACCCAAGCAAAACATCTGACCGCGTTCTCCCCTCCTTCCTTCTCCTTTTCTCACATGGCAAGGAGGAAGCCTGGTTGGTTGTTAAGTTCAAACCAGGGGATCTGGTTTAAAACAAGCTCTGCTAAGTTTCCAGAGTAGCCAATTTCAGACCATGAATTGTTAAGCTGTCAAGGCCAGGCTGCACACTGATGAGTGGGTAGGGCTGCCATACGTCTGGATTTGTGGGGTGTGGGTGGGTGGGGGTCTTCCTAACTTCCTACTTTTTGAAATATGGCAACCCTATGAGTGGGGCCTCTCTGTTGTTGCAACTGCCTCATTGGGTGCACTCCTAGGAGTAGCTGAGAAATGCAGGACCGATACACACATTTTCCTAACTTGTAGGTGTAGTTTTGACATTCCTTGCCTGACAGTTCCGTGACAGAAGTTGGCTTGTTAAACTAACCAGCGTTTGTTTTAAAACAGGATCCCTGGCTGAAACATAAAGGCACACCAGGATTCTTCAAAATTGAAACTAGACCCTTTCAACATTGTTCTGCTGGCAGCATTGCAGGCGTGCGCAGTTGCACAAGTCCAACGCAGTGCTCATTCTGGCTCATCCACAAAGCACTAAACTTAGAGGGGAACTGCTGCTCTGAGTAGGAGACTTGGGTTCAGGACTCCCAACTTGAAGGGCCATTTCATAAACTAGGCAATGGCTTACCTCGTCACCACCAAGTGCAGACTCAACAGGGAGCAGTAGCCAGTATTCACACTTTAATTTTTTAGACGGACACATGAAGCATCTTCGGTGTACATTTAAAAAGACATTGAAATATGTTTCCTAACGTTCTTAAGCACAGGAATGTTTAACATTAGGCAGTATGAAGCACAAATAAACTCAAACCAAAACGTCAAACCAAAATGAACAATATTACAAGATGTGCACTGAGTGAGAGTGGCTGGGCTTTGGCCATTCTTGATCTAATCTTTCTTTGCAGCCGTTTTGTGCAGACTGTTCTGTTACCAGCCCCAGAATAATTTGGAAAATAACCACTTTTTTTTACTTTTTTTGTTTAGTCTAGAGCATCATCATTACCTAACTTGTTACTTGAAGTAGTTTAATTTCATTGCTATCTGTTTTGACAGCTGAATATTATCTTCCTGGTGATCACACTGTACAAAATGGTGAAGCACTCAAACACTTTGAAACCAGACTCTAGCAGGTTGGAAAACATTAAGTAAGTGCTTTGTGTTTGAATCAAGAACTGTGATTATTTTTTCTGATTGTTCCAACTGATTGAAAGCTCCCCCTTTCCATTAGCAACACAAGGCTTTGTTTCCCAGCACCCACAGATGTCAATTAGAAGTAAACAGCACCAATCCTGCTCTCGTCATATTTGTTGCTATAATGATACAGGCAACGCTTGAAATTAAATAACTTCTGCTTGGAACAATGGCCAAGAATTTGTTTTGGTCCATTCATGGAGATTCCTCAGCAATGTAGCAAGTTCATTTGCATTTAAAATGCAGCTCCCAAACGATGTTCCTCTTTGCATGGCTGGTTTTGTTCTGCTGAGTATGTTTTGTTAAATTATTTTCAGATGCTAGTGATTCTCAGCGGTTTCCCCATTCATAATCCCACTCCCCTAAGAGAATTTGCTTCTACTTCTTTTGTTATCTTGAAGATTATCTGTTGCTTTTCATGCAAATTTAACAAATATTTACTTTTATCCTGTGAGTACACAAGAATCACAATATTCCCTTTCTTGAAAGTAGAGCAATGGCTTAATATTCTTAATGAGAATCTTACAGTGGTGGATCATGCTTTAGGTCAGAGATAGGCAAGATAAGATTCCACTGTCCAGTTCCAGCCAAAGCATCCATTATGTGGGTAAAGGGAAGGAACAGATTTCTGGGAGGGAAGCCTTTGGGTTGGTTGGGTGGGATAAACACTTTGGACTTACATTGCCTACCCCTGCTTTAGATCATTCTATATTTAGACTAGAATTGTTTTGCTAGACTTAAGAGGGACAGCACTTTCCCCCCTAATCATAAGCACTCTTACTTGGAGGTCAGATCCACTGACGTCATTGGCGTTCCCAAGTGAAATGTGCTTAGTAGTGGGCTCTTGAATTGTCTTTGAATGCAGAATATGGCAGGGGCAGATTTGCAACAAAGCTAGCATTACAAACTAGAAGTTGCTTAGATAGGTCACAATATCAGCTTCATTGCATGTTGCATGTTAAGAGAGAGAGCTAATCTTTAGCACCTCTCTTTTCTTCCTTTTCTTCTTCTTTCTGTCTTCTCATCCACACCAGTAATTACCGTGTTTGTGATGGCTACTATAATACGGACTTACCTGGGTAAGATAGAACCCTACATTAACAAATTTAAAGCATGACTTTTTAATTTTTAATTTTTTTAAAAAAACAAAACTTTACAAATTTGGACAATTTTCTGGATTGTCCGTAATTTTAATTAACAACTTTGGAGATAATCTAATTTGCTAAACTATTTCCAACTATTATATGCTTTATATTATTTTAAACTGCTTGCGTCTGCACTTTGAATTTTCTAATTTTAACTAATTTTTGTATAAAATTACTAAAAATGCTTTCTTATTAATTTCAATTTAAATTCTGTCTAATGATTTTGTTTCTCTTTTCTGCTTATAATGCTTTCTAGCTATGAAGATAATAAGCCATTTATCAAGTAAGATCATTAGTTAGATGTGGAATGCACTGAATAAACCCCTTTCCCCTTCATTCTGTGCTGTCCTCTGCAATTTCTCCCCCCCCCCCCCAAACTATTCATGACAAAATATCCTTCAAAGACTTTATTTTGTGATTAAATCCATTTATTTGTCACATTTCAGTAAGGCACTTTCATATGAAAGTTAGACTATCTAGTTTAGCAGAGTCTTCAAACTTTAGGTTATCAGCTTTTGATCTGCCATTTAACTTTTGTGTATTTGTGTTATTTGTGTATGTGTGTGTCAGATGCAAGCACAGTTGTTAAAATATGGGCATCCATTAGTGGTTAAAAGAGACTTTCAAATCTCCAAATATACACGCATACATACAGATAAAGCAAAGGGGACCTGGTACTAGAGCATTGCATTTTAAAATAACTACCGCTGCTGTTTTCATTGGAAACTAAAACGGAATTGCTCTTCCTATAATAGATAAAAGGTTAAAGCCAATAATTTATAATTATATATGACTAAAAACCTAGTAAAAATAAATTGCAGCAAGGAAACTTTTAATATGCAATTTTGCAATGTGCATTTTTTTAAAAACAAAACAAAACAAAACAAAACGGCAGTGTTACTTAAATTGCTTTTCTTTTTCAGGTCTTGGGCCCTAGGTGCATTTGCTCTCCTGTGTCTTCTGGGCCTAACATGGTCTTTTGGACTGCTTTATGTCAACGATGAGACCATTGTGATGGCATACCTCTTCACAGTATTTAATTCTTTCCAAGGAATGTTTATTTTCATCTTTCATTGTGCACTCCAAAAGAAAGTGAGTCATTGCACATATACACTTCCTCTGTATCTCCAAAATATTTCCAGTATCTCTTTTTTAAACAAGGCATTATATATCAATAGTGCATAGACAGGTGGAACGTAGCGCTCTGTTGTTTAACTTGTGATCCAGCTGCCAACAAAATTGCTGTTAGAAGTCCTGATTGTTAGGTTACTTTTACCCATTCTTCTGCATTCTTGCGATACTCCCCCTAGGTGGCAGTGTCACAGCCGAAAGTGAACACACGGCAATAATTGGGATTGTCTGGATGTAGTTAGTCCCACGTTACCATGTTTAATGTAGGGGAATCAGAGCAGAATTCTACATGTGCCTGTTCCGAAGAAGATCTCAAATGAGATCAATGGGGCTATTTTCCAGGCAACTTCTTACTAATCCTAGTGCCAATGACTTGCAAGGCAAGTTGGGCCATAAACTAGACATGTAAATGCACCTATCTTTAAAAAAAGCTGCAAAGCCACTTAAGAACATGGCCATAGCGGGGGGTGGGGGTGGGCAGCTGCCCTCCCAAATCAAATAAATCAATAACAATACTTAACTAACAGAGGTTTTCCCCACTAACATGAAGCCCGGCTTTGCCCAAGAAAGCAAATAAATAAATAAATGGAATCAGAAATCATTCTAAAAATGGATGGGTTTTGTTGTTCGGCAAACATTTATGGCCTCTGTTATGCAGCATGGAACAAATAAGTATATTGTGTTTAACTATTAAAACAAGGTAACAGCAGTTCCTCTCTGAAAAGTATTGGTGGACGGGGAGGCACTGTTAGCCACTGATCAACCCCTGTAGCACATCTTTCTTTTCATTTGTGATTTTTCTGGCTGATGGTAGATTTGTTCATTATGAGGTGAAGCTTTTAGCAAAAGTTGATCCCCAGCAGGGCTCTTTTCTATCCATCCTCCAAGAGCAGGATTGTACTTAGATATAGGTAAAATACTATTTATAATCAGCATTTTAAAGAGAACTGTGAAAATCAAATTACTGTTCTCACATTGGGATCCCTGATTCATAGGACATTTCATTAATTTGAGATCATTGGATAAAAGGCATGCTGATTATTGGCTGCTAGTTTGATAAGAGTTGAATCAGAAGTAGCCTTTTGTATTTGAAATGAAGTTGGCATTTCATTATTATTTTTTTTACAATTGCTATACTCTCCAGTTTGAGTGTGGCTGCTATGATACAGGCAAAGTGATTTGCGTCATGAAACAGGGAATTGCCAATTGGACAGCAGGTATTTCCTCTGAATTAGAGGAATGGAATGAATATTTGAAACATTTTAAAATGAAAATAGTGAAGATACAAATGCTTCCTAGACTAGGCTATTATAAAACAATGTTGTTGTTGTTTTTAAAAAAATAACATCAAAAGGCAAATTGCCTTTATTCCTTACTCAAATTATGCATTGTTTTTATACTACGTTGCAGTAGTCAGAAGCAATATTAAGTGCCAGTTGAGCGTGGAAAAAGCTTAACCTTCACACAAGATGTTTCATACCTGCAAGAAGCATTCAGGCTGCCGTTTAAGCTTTAAAAAAGTTTCAGTGTCTTTCCCTGGATATCATTCTACTTCTGTATACATAGCTAATGTGTTCTTTTTATTCTGTTATTACTAGTTGGCCACTAAATTGAACAGAGAAATAGAATTGTGAAAGTGAAAACTATTATGTTTCTAGTCCTGACAAGATGATAGTGCTGTTACTTCCTTCAGTTTTGAACAAGCTGTAATTTAGAAATAATGACAGTGGAATGTGCTGCACTGACAGATAATGTACATTCACAGCAGTATAGACATTAGGCAAAAATCAGCCCCAGGGGGTGGTATTTGGGAGGCAGGGGGAATTAAAAAGATGGTGACAGTCGCTGGTCACACACACACACACACACACACACACAAACACACAATTTTGCAGCTTATATAGGAAACCCATACTATGCCCATTCTCATCCCTGGCCTAAATTTCTAAGGCCATTAAAATCTTTTAATCTGTAATCCTATATAAACCTGAGAGTAAGCTCCATTTAAACTGAACTGGACTTGTTTCTGACTTGACATGCATAGCATTAATCTTATTTCCCTTGGGATATTAGCACCATTCACTTAGCTTTACCTTTTTGTGAACTTAATCACACTAGACATTGAAATACAACTTTGTGCCGTCCAAATAAATTCAATCCCAAATATGTATCCTTGAAATTAGCAGTGTAGCTCCCAGTAGTGGTCAGTGGGGGTGGCAGCACTTACCTAATCTCCCATCCCCTAGGTTTACTGTGGAGGAGCGAGTGAGGTGGGCATGATGCAAATGCACCAGTGGGAGCACCAGACTGGCTCCACCGATGCATTTGCACCATGGTAACCTCACCACTGGGCTCCCCATAAACCTCGGCTGCACTGGTGAAGTTGTTGTTCCATTTCCCAAGCCACTACAACTATGGTGCCCAGCTGTCTTCATTGCTCTCGTTCCACTTTGTTAGCCAACAGATCTGCTTGGCACAGACTGTCTCTCTTCAAGCCATAAGTGGTCACACCAGAGTACGTCTGGAATTGTTTTCAGTGTACTGGGAAAACCAGTCGAGACACAACCTCCACCTGGTCATGGTTCAAAGCCACAATGGAATGTGAATCATGGGGGACATTTTGTCTATGATTTCCTTCTACCTGCAGTTCCCCAGCTAGGAAGATAACTAGAGAAAGGATAATTGCAAGGCATAAGAGAGGCAAGGATTTTGTGATTCACTGACATGCTTTTAATTTTGTAAAAAGTTAATACATTTTTCTTAATTTTCTTGGAAATATAAAATTGGCCCTGTTTCAGAAGGCCTTGTTTACCTTTGATGTCTGCCTCAGATCTTAGGAGCAGGTAGGCTAGAAATATACAGATAGATACATACAGAAATAGATTATTTAAAAATGAAAGCATGAATATTTATGAGCATCGTTATTAACATACAGGTACGTAAGGAGTACGGCAAGTGCTTCAGACATTCGTATTGCTGTGGAGGATTGCCAACAGAGAGCCCACACAGTTCAGTAAAGGCATCGACTACAAGAACTAGTGCTCGCTATTCCTCTGGCACTCAGGTAACAAACATTTTGACAGAACCTTTTAATGACAGCATCTTTTAATTAACCTTGCTTATAAAAAGCCCGCTGAGATGCGTTCCATTCAGATGCACTAATTGTGTTCTCATTATAACAGCCTTGATGACAATTGCATGCTTTTTTTATATATTCTGGGCCTGATTCTAAACATTCCTTCAAGGTTGAGCTTGATACTAGTTATTTTTTAGTTTTTTAAAAAAAGAAGACACTAACAACAAACTCTCTTATTGCAGAGTTTATAAGCAGAGTTAGAGCTTACTTATAGCCAGAAAGTGGCCAAGAGATGTGATTTTTAATAGCGTGTATAGTCAGCAGTAAGTCTGAGACATGCTTAATATAAATCAGTTCGGGAGACTACATGTTTCACAAAAGACTTTCCATTTTACAAAGGTAAATATAACCATTTTCAGGAAGTTTTCCTTTATGCATAATAATACTACAAGTAGAGAAAGATAGTAACCTGATTGGACTGCCTGTTTGATCAGTGACACTAAAGATAAATACATTGTTACCATTCCTTTGAAAAAGAAGTCCAAACATTTGCTTTCTGTTAAATTTATTTATTTTTAATGCAACTAAAGAAGCAACCAACAAATGCATTCAACCTTTTTCTTCGTGTAGCCTAGGCCAGTTCCCTTATCAAAACGCTGCAGCTCCACAAAACCTTCCTAAACTTTAATGCCAGAGCTCAGCTAAAAGAACATGCATTAGATGACTTTCCAGTCTTAATAATTAAGTGCATTACTTCCCTCTACACTTTGGGATTGAAGTTAGTTGCAACTCAGCCTGGGCACAAGACTGTCCAGCACTAAGTGCTCAGGCTGAAGAGAAAGATACCCAGCAGCATGAACCAACTGATGTCCTAAGTGGCCACCAAAGAACCAGAAACTAGTTTGAAGCCAAGCGTACCACAGCCAGTTCCATACTCCTCTCCAATACTTTGGTCGTAAGAACATGCATCGCAGCAGGCATGACAGAGAAGTTGGTTAACAGTGCAATTCTGTGCATGCTGACTTGCAAGTAAGCCCCACCGTGTTCACTGGGTCTTACTCCAAGGTACGCTTCCGTAGGATTGTAGCTAAATGTGCCAGGTTGCCATGTAAGATGTGACAACTATGCCCTATTTCTTCCGTTAACAGAGCCGAATAAGGAGGATGTGGAATGACACTGTGAGAAAACAATCTGAATCATCCTTTATCTCAGGTGATATCAATAGCACTTCAACACTTAATCAAGGTCAGTTGCTGGACACATCACACTCTAGTTTTGTTCTTTCGGCGGTATTTTTTTCAAATTAGAATTTAGGAGAATTGGGTTGCAGTAAATAAATCAAATAAGCAGATGTGCTCTGGGGTAGGTAGGTTAAATATCTCAGCATTGGAATGGAAGCAGACACACACACACACACACACACACATACACAAAATGTATAAAATTATAGCTCAACTCTGTCTTGAACACATTTAAAACTTAGTTCCCTCATGCTCTTTGCTCAGGATTGAATCTGACATTCTTATTCATGGAAATCGTATTTAAATAAGTCTCATCAATAATTTAAACATAAAAGCAAGAACATAATTTTAAACTTTTGCTAACCTTTGTAGTCTAAAACTGAAACAGAACTATACCAGCACAGTGACATTGTAAATGCATAAGATTTCCATTATGCGGACATTTTGCCTGTGAAATCAAATTGACATCAGGTCTATACAAAAGACATCTGCAAATAGGGTTTCCCCCACAGTATAGTTTTGATCATATCTGTAACGTACAGCATTTGTCTGCCACATGACAACCTGAAAAGAAGGAAGGTAGGGGAAAGCCACAGAACAGACTTAAGATGTCTGGTCACAGTTTTATCACTATAACTCAGATTGAATGTTCTCAGGCATTCAAGACTTCACAGAAGTATACTAAATGATTATGAAGGCTACCCATGCCATCTCCAGCAGTAAACTAACCAAAGCTTCTCATCCAAATCTTAATATATTAATAGACACTTTATCAAAAAATACGAATGTACAACTATGTACCCCCAAAAATCTCAATCCACAACCTGCAGTATTATCTATTTTGTTAAAATCCAAATTGAGATTATAGGGAGGTTTTTTCTTTTCAAAAAAGAAAAAAGCCCAATAAATCTAGGTTGATCCACAAGAAAATTCCAAAATCCACAGTTGATGTTGTTAGCTATAAGGCGTGCATCTGGAGTCTTGATGGATGTTTCAGTTCCTTTACTAGGACCAACTAAAATGTCAGAAAATAGTGAGCAAGCTTTCGTATTCCTCAGACTTTTCACCAGGCCAAAAGTTGCACAAAGCAGGGAGTGTGGGGAAAGTGGGACAGATATGGAAATCCACCTTTGGAATAAATCTAGATCTGCTACCCCCAGTCTAGCACTGTCCATGTGTTTTGAACTAACAATCAGCCCTTCAGCCACAGCCAGCTTTTCTGGCAAACTGAAAATGCTACTAGAGTAGGGGACTACTGTGATTTTAACAAGGAAAAAAACAACCCAATTACAGCCTCCCTCTCTGCCTTCCTAGAGGAAGTAACCTCTTATCTGTATCTCCCTGATGCCACAATAGAGAGTTTCCATTCCTTTAGGAATTGGTGTTGGGGTAGTGGTGCCAGAAAGTCTTTTGTTCAAAATCATGGTACAACCAAGCTCAGATGCTTCTTTCTCCGTAAAGAAATAGGAAATAGATGTAGAATAGCTGCTGGCTGACATTTATCCCTGGCAAGCAACATCTGCATAGGCCCCAAGCCAGATTTTATTTTATTTTTTAATGGCGTGTGAATAGAACATATAGCACTTCTTTTTGTTGGAAGAAGTAGAAAATCGTCCATTGTCTGACTCGTTGTACTGCCAGCATCTCCTCCAGTTTCCTTGCAATTCTAGGGTCTGCTGTATTGAGCTAGCTAGTTGGACACAAACAGCAAGTCCCATTTGGAAGCTTCCACTAATTTCCGTGAGTTTTTGTGTACTGGGACTTTCCCTATAAAATGTGCTCTGAACTTCTAGGTAGCCAGTGCTGCATTTTTCAGTTAATAATAATAATAAAGACCATGACCTTTGAGTTCTCATAGCCAACACACTAGAGTTAGAGAATCGTTAGTCTTTCCGCCACAGCGCAGAAATTAAGACAGAGGTGGGGAATTATGGTAATTAGCTGAAATTGCCATGTGGTGTAAAGTTTGCAATGTACAGCATAGGGGAAGATTATTTGAATTGCACTTTCTTGTATTTAGATTGCATCTTTAAAAAAAATGTGAAAATCAAATAAATGAAACCAAACACCAAATAAGATTAACATAATCTGTCAGTAAAGCAATTCCCTGAACTGCAGGATTTTTGCTACCTACAGTAATAATATTTTGAGTAGTGATAAAGGCATTAATATTTAAAATGTAATATCTGCTGCTATTGCCACAATGAGAACCTAATCAATTTAAATTTTGTATGTAAATTTTTTGGCTGCTCTCTATCTCATTCTGGACATGTAATATATTCAGACAACATCCACCTCTCCTACCCACTGTCACACTGCTCAACACAACGGCACTTTCGCCTTGCTTGTGTATATATGATGCATTTGGGCCCACAAAGACTGCACTATAATTCCATCTCCCCTGACAACTGTATTAATTTAAGATACCCAAGATCAATAAGGGTTTTCAAATGCCTAGTTTTTAACAAATTGCTTAGAAACTTTCTCTGCTTCTTTAGAGGGCATATGCAAAAAGTGTTGATGCATTGGGATTGAAATTGCAGAAATAAGCTGTTTGCTCTAGCTTTCAGTGTGTTCATTTAAGATTATTGTTGCAGGGAGGACAGACATAACTTAAACATAACTCACTTAAAAATCCTAACAGATAGTGTTGCAGCATGAATCCGTTTCTCCCTTAAGAATTTATGAATGATTTGCCCTCAACTCCAACCCCCACCCCCTCCATGCCTCCCCTTAAGCATGCGCTCCTTTGCATATAACAAGAAAGGCTTCATGCAGCTTGCCATCACTTACCTTTGGCTGAAGAGGTTGTTTTTCACTTGCTCTCTCCCCCCCCCCCCCGGGCTAAGTTAGTAATAAACCCTGTAGGTTTCCGAGATTGACCGGCGTGGCTCTAAATTAACACAATTTTGATTTCTCTATTACGGCACCTATTACCCATGCTTAAGGTTAGAGACATTAAGCTGTAACATCTTGAAATAGAACATTGGTCTTTGCGTTTAATTGCTATTCTTGTTTTAACAGTGATTTTGTATAAATTAGCAAATGTCATTCTTAGCAGGTGTTTACTTTGGGGATTTGGCCAGCACCTGTGAATTACTGAAATCTAACTACATTTTCCCTCTCGTCCTTCAAATTAGTAGTTCAAATACATTCAGAAATGTTCGGCTGAATCAAATTTGACAAGATATACACGACTCATGATGACATTTTTGTAAAAAAAAATATATACTTTATTGGAACTGTCAGAATCAAATTAAGGAGCTGATGTCTCTCTTTCTGTTTCTTTGCTTTAGGAATGACTGGCAATTACCTACTAACAAACCCTCTTCTTCGACCACACGGCACTAACAATCCTTATAACACATTGCTCGCTGAAACCGTTGTATGTAATGCCCCTTCAGCTCCTGTGTTTAACTCACCAGGTGTGCCCACACTTTGGGATATGTTGCTTTTGCTTTTGTTTCTTGTTGGTATTTTGCTCAGAGCCTCCGTCGGTTAATTTGGCCGGAGACCTAGAATTGCCGTCCATATATTTCTCTCTCTCCGTCGAGAAGTACTGCTGATAACGCCAGGCTTGTAAAACTGCACTATATTATAGTGATAATGCCTTTGCCATAATAGTATTTGCCAATAATCCTCCCATGTTTTTAACACAGGTGGCATAAATCTTAATATACTATTACAGGACTGACACTCCATGGTCCGAGAGCCCATCTTCAAGATATATATCACTTAGAGGTATCATGTCTATGCAATATAAAATTAATCTGAAGCTTGCTGAGAAACAATCTGCTTACGGAGTCGATCAGACAATTAAACACACAAAGAGGCATATTGACACCCGGATCATCCTGGTGTGGGAAACTGGATCCGGAGTCATATTTAGAGGCAAACTATAGTATAGTGCAGCTTTATAGGAACTCCCCATTCCCCCTTTGGCTAGAATTAGAAGAACATCGTTTATGTGGGATGCACAGTCTGATCCTAAGACGTATTTGCTGCACCAGCAACTATGTGCTTAGGATGGGGCGTACCTCCTGCTCTGCTATGAGCAACTGTCTCCTAACTCGACACTGCTCTGATGCATTATTTAGTTGCCAGTACATTAATTCAGCGCTGCGGGCAGCCATGGTAGCATCAGGATGTCAAGGCTTTATTACTAACCCTACCTTTGTTATACTATACTATCCAACTGCTTTTCTTAACTTCTGAGCCAGTTCAAAAATTAATGCATCTTTATTAATTATTAGTGGAATAAGCCATCAAATATACTAGCCTCGAATGTAATTGAAATTCTGTGTTAAGAATTTTATACTTTGTTATATATATATATATATATAAAAAGCTGTTGTTACATGTCAAAGTTCCTTATTCTTTAAAACTGAACTGCAGTTTCTATGTTCATTCTCGTGTTTTCTTACTTTCCTTATGCTTTCCTCTAGCAACCTACAGAGAGACAAGTATGGGAGTAAAACTTAACTTTGCCTATCAAATGTAAATTTTTTCAGCATGATTTTTAATGGGCACAATTAAAATATAACTAGCGGTCATGAAGTAGACTCAGCGGGCAAGTGGTTCACAATTTGAAAAATGAAATATTTCCACGCTCAAACAGTACATGTGTACTGCTTTTCGGAGAACAATCTAAAAAAAAAATCAAATATCAAAAATCTAATCACAAGAGGTCTGTAGCAAGCCCTATTGGTAACTTATGATATCCAATGCTGAAATAATTTGCTGCTTAAAACCAGAGCACAGTTGAGCAGAAATGCTTAATAATTGACTTAACATTTCCACATTCCCACAGTAATCTTGCTACAGGCTATGAAAGACTTCAAGTGAATTACCTGATCACGGGCAACTAAACTTGCCTCTTTGAAACTGGTTGAAGTACATTCAAGTGTGCTTAACTCTGCAGTATATCATAGAAAATTCATTTTGGATTATTAAATATGCTTCAATATCTCTTTAATAGAGGATAAAGTATTAGATTATTAAAAAGAGAGAGAGAGAATGCCTTCAGAGGGGAAATTAATGCCGGCATGTGGTCCAAGTGTTGCCTCTCTCTTATAAATGCCATATGTTTCATATGGATAAAGCTTTTGCAAGAAAGAACTGGGAACATATATGAAAATACCCAGCTACAAAAGTTGTTTAATCAAAGCCTAGAGAGGCTTTCAAAGAATTGCTATCCTTTTAACTAATTCAGTACGCATGGATGGCTAGAACAACACAATACAAGATTAGCTGCAGTTATTCCACTTAAAAAAACAACAACTATTCTTTGACCAAAGAAAAGTCACTTTTGGGCATCAACCCAATCTTTCTATCTTTATAGAAGCAACTTGAATTTTCTTGCTTAAGCTGCAGCTTTAAGTGCAGTCTGAAAGTAAAACAGGAAACGTTCTTAGAGGCACACACAATCTTTTATTTCTCTGTAAAAAACTCCAAGCCTTGCATGTGATGCAGCAGCCTCACAGTGGTCAGATCCATTCCAACAACAGTATTTCATTCTTTCTTAATTTCCCCCCCCCTCCAAACATTGCTCTAGAATTCTAAAAGCGATTCTTCTAAAAGTTCACTAACAAACCATCTAACTTTATCCATGATACATGCCATTCAGTTTCTTTCATAGCTTTCTTTTTCTTCTTTGCCTGGGAAGCACTGTGATGTCTTAGTTTACATGTCTTTTGTGTCTCCAGAAAAAATGGAATTTCTTTGTATAGAAAAAGAGCATGTCACCATAAAATTCCAGTCGCCCCCCCCCCTTCTTTCCAAAACTTCTTTTCATCTTTCCTGCAGATGTATCCAATTTCTCCATTTCTCCAGCAGTTGAAAGATATCGGCCCTGGCTGATAATCTCCTCCCATTCCACAGCTAATATCTCTTCTTTGGTTAATTTCTGTGACCCATGCTTAGAGAAACCCTTGACATCTCTGCTTTTGACTTCCATACGCCCATAATGTCTGTGGGCCTAACTCTTTAACAGACTATGCTGGTTCATTCAGTGCTGTCACTGTGACTGATGCAAGCTGCAGGCGAACTTTGACCTCCTAAAGCCTGCCACCGTTGCTGGCGGAGAGAATATTAAAACGCAACCAAAAATTAAAAATGAACAAAACAAAAATCATATTAGGGAAAAAAAGAGAGCTGTTATTGCTAGTAATCTAATTTGCTGAACCCTTGCTCTGACTAAGTTGCTGAGAAGCTCAGTAATTCTTCATCATGTTACAATAAATCATTTTACTTTCTTTTATATATCAGCTACTCTTAGGCCAGATAGCCTGAGCAGACAGACATGATGTGAGTTGTCCAAAGTGAGTCATTCCACCTGCTGTCTTCCGTGTTGTTGGATGGTGCTTGTGGGCCTCAATCCCTGTTAGTGTGAGAGGTGGCTGTCTGTGCTTAACATGAAATCTATGTACTTGTCCATTTTTTTCCATTCTTTTCTTTCCTCCATCTTCAGATAAATAAATAAAAACCACACACACAAGAGGAAATGTTAGAAATGCTATATATTAAAATAGTTGCTTGCCAGTTACGTGGGTTTATTGTTACACATTTGCCTTCTGTTTCGTATGTGACCTGATTCCTTTTTTTCTTTTTTTAATTTAGTGTTGTTTAGGACAAATTATGTTGCGTTCATTCCCCTCCCCCCCCCACCAAATCATGGTGTTCCACTAAAAATATAAACGTTGATGAATAAATTGCTTTGCATTACATATGCAAGCGCATGGAGTGACCATTCTTTTCCTTGAGGGAAGAGCTACACAACTGGGTGCTAAATTGTTGCATTTGAACCTTTTCCATTTGTTTTCAAATTCCTAAATTCAAAGTATCATTGACGCTCCACGGAAAAGCAGTATTACTCTGTAAAATTCTCTCTCTCTTCTATAAGGTGCGTAACTCCTTACACTTTTGGGGAAGTCCCGTCCCCCTCACGTTCCTCGAGTCTTACTTTCAAGTACAACTTTGTCCTGAACCACATTAAAGACCTTTATAGAATAAGAACGTTGGGCTCTGGTGTCGGCAATAACCCGAAGATGTCCCTTTTCTGTTTCAGGACATTCACTGAACAATGCCAGGGATACAAGTGCCATGGATACTCTACCGCTAAATGGTAATTTCAACAACAGCTACTCTTTACGCAACGGAGACTACAACGACAGCGTGCAAGTTGTAGACTGTGGGCTAAGCCTGAATGACACCGCCTTTGAGAAAATGATCATTTCGGAATTAGTACACAACAACCTGCGGGGCAGCAGCAAGAACCACAACCTGGAGCGCACATTGCCAATCAAAGCTGTGATCGGTGGGAGCAGTAGCGAAGACGACGCCATTGTAGCAGATGCTTCGTCTCTGATGCACAGTGATAACGCCGGCCTGGAGCTGCACCAAAAGGAACTTGAGGCGCCTCTGATTCCCCAACGGACTCACTCCCTTCTGTACCAGCCACAGAAGAAAGTGAAGACGGAAGGAACAGACAGCTACGTGTCCCAGCTGACGGCCGAAGTTGAAGACCACCTCCAGTCCCCCAACAGAGACTCTCTGTACACAAGCATGCCCAACCTCAGAGACTCTCCTTACCCGGAGAGCAGTCCCGACATCGAGGAAGACCTCTCTCCCTCCAGGAGGAGCGAGAATGAGGACATTTACTACAAGAGCATGCCAAACCTTGGAGCTGGCCATCAGCTTCAGATGTACTATCAAATCAGCAGGGGCAATAGTGACGGCTATATAATTCCCATTAACAAGGAAGGATGTATTCCGGAAGGGGACGTTAGGGAAGGACAAATGCAACTAGTGACAAGCCTTTAATAGTGTAGCAAAGGAATACTGAAGGCCACATTGCAAGTATTAAACAGACTTAATTGGCCCCATGCAGGCTCCCTCATATCTGCTCGAAGCGACAATTTCTGTTGTCCCTGTGGTTTCTCCCGTGTAAAGGAGACGACTGGACCTTGCAGTTCTGTGAATTTTTATAAAACAAAGCTTTGTATATACACAGAGTATACTAAAAGAATTATTTGTTACAAACAGAAAAAAAAGAGATACCATCAAGGTATTTTAAGATATCTTGCTGCTGACGTAAAAGAGATTGTGAAACACACACACACACACACACACACACACACAACGTTCCAGCCATTTTACTGCAGCAGTTTGTGAACTAAATTTGTAAATATGGCTGCATCATTTTTTGTAGGCCTGCATTGTATTATATACAAGACGTAGGCGCTAAAATCCTGTGGGACAAATTTACTGTACCTTACTATTCCTGACAAGACTTGCAAAAAGCAGGAGAGAGATTCTGCATCAGTTTGCGGTTCACTGCAAATCTTTTCCATAAAGGTAAAGATTGAAAACCTGTCTAACCACTAGCAATCAAGCCACAGGCCTTATTTCATATATTTCCTCAACTGTACAATGAACTGTTCTCATGAAAAAAAAATGGCTAAAGAAATTATATTTTGTTCTATTGCTAGGGTTAAATAAATAAATAAATAAATACATTTGTGTCCAAACAGAAATATAATTGTCATTAAAATAATTTTAAAGAGTTTGAAGAAAATATTGTGAAAACGCTCTTGGTTGCACATATGCTACAAGCTGTCCGTCCCCCCGTCCCCCTTTTACACTTGGTTCATAGTAGCGTAATATGTTAAGAAAGTTCTATCCATTTTCACTTCTTTTTCACTGTAAACAGTGCTCTGCTTTGACGTTAGTATTTCTTCTTATGTTTTAAATTTCTTATTGCCAAAAGAACATATATTTTTTTCCGGGCAGAATTCTTTTAGACGCCAATTAATTTCATGCCTTGCACACTATGAAATTTGGGTTGTTGTTGTGTTTTTTAAAAAAAGAAAAATCTATATCCAGTTATAAATCACTTCCCTTTTCATTCTTTTAACTTTGAGGAAGGCTGAAAGGAAGGGAAGTGGCCAAAGGGACAGACATACTAGTGAATCTCAAACAAACTAATGAATTAAAGGTGCCTGACCTTTTTAAGCTAAGAGAAAACATAAATACTCTTCCATATTCCTCCTGCCTATATTTAGTAATTAATTTATTTTATGATAAAAGATCTAATTAAATGTACATTGTTTCAGGGTTTTTTTGTTTTTTCAATCCCTTTGTGTAAACCTGTTAATAATGAGCCCATCACTAATATCCAATGTAAAGTTTAACACCTGTTTGACAGTAAATAAATGTGAATTTTTTTTCCAAATAGGTAAAACGCTCTTTCTTACATATGAGTCATAAGCTCGATTATTCACCGTGTGAGCTGGCTAAATTCAGCTTAGCATCACTCCCTTACAGTTCTCAATTTATATGGAGAGGTCTGGTGTAGGAGCTGCCTATATATCTCTATTGAATAGAGGTCATTGCTGCTACTTGATATTCTAGTCATAGTCACATATGATCAAGATCAGAAACATGAGCTCTGTTACAAAAGTGTTCGGCAGCCTCCTCCATTTACATAACAGATTTTTTTAAAATTCAAATAGGAATATGATTTATTAAAAATAAAAAAGGATGCAAACTCTGCAGTAATATTTCAGGCAACTGTAATTATATGGCTATAATTAGTGATAAAGATAAGCTCTTGTCGCAGGGAGAGAAAAAATACTAATATCGCAGCATTTATAGGAGTGCCGTAAATATTCAGGGCCTTGCAAAATATGGTAAATCACAGCAGTCTTTTGTGCTATGCAAATTAGCGTTTCTGTTATTACTACTATTAGCAGATGGGGAAATCGAGGCAGGAAGCTGATACTTTGCCCAAAGCTTTATAGCATGAAGCGGGATTTAGTTTCAGATGCACTACTTTGGAACTGTCTGTTCATTCCTTTTCACTAAATTGCCCATAGATTACTTGAGATTCCGGGTTTTCATTTGCAAAAGCTTGGATTTAAGTATTATACTGATTTTTTGCTAAATTGTTGCAATCTTCCCTCCCTGCTCACCACTTTTGTTGTTGCAACCCTGACGGTTAGAAAAATCAAATTCACACAGGTACTTTTATATATTCATTTTGCCACACCCTGCCAGCATTTTCCTTAATTACAGCTATTTGGTACAATCCACCGAGAAGTTCTGCAGAAGCGCCATTGTCTTGCGTTCCTCAACTTCCCAATGGCCTTTACATATTGATTAATGGGATTTCATCAAAAGAAAGCTTTTGTGATTTATAGCTGCTATGCATGCCTAAGGAAGGACCAGCAAATGCACATTGAGTTTTATCATAAGTTAGGGGTTCCCCCATGATTGCTTCAGATCAGAATGATTTCCTAAGCTCACTGGGCCTTAATTTTTTTGCAAGGAAATCAGTAGCACCCTCCTTGATCTTTACCTCCATGTGCACTTCATAGCCAAAGTACCTAGTGGCTATATGGGTAAACCATGGGTAGGCAAACTAATGCCCGGGGGCCAGATCCAGCCCAATCGCCTTCTAAATCCGGCCCGAGGACAGTCCGGGAATCAGCGTGTTTTTACATGAGCAGAATGTGTCCTTTTATTTAAAATGTATCTCTGGGTTATTTGTGGGACACAGGAATTCATTCATTATTATTTTTTTCAAAATATAGTCCGGCCCCCCACGAGGTCTGAGGGACAGTGGACCGGCCCCCTGCTGAAAAAGTTTGCTGACCCCTGGAAACCATATAGGTCATAAGCTAGAATTACGACACAGCTGTCATCTGTGCTTAAGGGCCTGGGAATCATTAATATCCAAGGCATCTTAGATGAACATCTTTGTTGGGAGGACAACCTGTTGTCCAAGTCTTTCTTCGTTATGATAAAGTCTTTCTGTAGATGCAACCTATGGTTATTAAGTTTTGCCATATTGTGGTATGTGGGGAATGCAATTGGAAGCACATTGCTTGAGCGTTAGCGCAGAATGTTAGAGGCACATGATGCAGTTAGCAGATCTGGTCCTGTGAACTGCCCAGAATGAATTCACATAAGTCATGTGTTGCAAGGTGCCCTGAGCTCTTTGGGGCTAACAACAAAGTCCAGCTAATAAATAAAGTGTACTTACATCATATACAACTGGTTTCCATGAGCCTACAAAAGAGAGAAAAAAGACCATTCATTGGAATCTTCACCGCTTGCTGTAGCAGTCAATACCAACTGACAACGAAAGAACTATGTAAAGGAAGTAAGCAGATAAAGGCTTGAGAATTACACAATTCTTTTGTTAGCTGTTTCTTATTACGACAATTGCTATTAATTATGTAGAGAAATTATCAATATATATGATGCTAAACAAGATTAAGTTAAACATCCGTGCTAGAAGCTAGATGAACAAAAAAGAACAGAAAAGGAAGAGTGGAAAAGACAGATGGAAACAGGTAAGACCAAACAGAATTTACAGGCATATTTAATTCATAAGAGTTGTGTTCATTTGGTGATCACTTATTTAATGCTCTATTACTCATTGATTGTTTAGGATGCTAACCAACTGAATAGTTTCTTTTTGCCACCTTTGTTATAAAGAAATCTGCAGTTAATCTGATCTGCTTAAAATACTCGGGGCCTCTACATTCTTATTGTTGTTGTTTTTTAATTACACAAACCACCATGGATAAATAGTGCGAGAAAATAGCTCTGCTACAGTTTTTGCAGAATTTATTTATTGCCATGGGGCTGGGATGAGTGCTCTGGCGGTACAAGGAAATTCGGAACTAAACAAAACGCTCAAGTAAAATTCAGAAAATGGAAAGGGAATGATACATTGCTTTGCTTGGTGTGTAGATATGTGGTTTTTAAAAACCTGGCATTCAACGATTACAAGAGCGCTGCAACAAAGAGGGAGTATGCATCCACAAGGAATCATTGTAGTTTAAGGACGAGGACATCCGGCTACTCCTTGCTAATGACTTTGACATTAGTTCGAGATCTTGTTTGTAATCTATGAAATGTATTTGTCACCTTTTAAAGAAAAGAAAAAATCATCCATGGAATGGAACCTTATTCTGAAGGCAAAACTCTTAATAGCCACAGCATATCTCGAATTGGGGGAATCTTAACCAGGATCATTTAACTTAGTGGGAAGACAAGGAAAACTAAGTTATGTAGCAACATTGCATAAAAACAAACAATAAATGCAGCATGGAGGCAGGAAGACTATAACTGGTTGTCATCTCAAGAATCGTAAGGGTGGAAATAAACCACACTGTAGCTGGAGTCACATGGCCGTTTATTTCCTTTTCATAACTTTTCCCTAACTTAAGTTCCACATTATATTTGAGCTTTCAGATGATGTGGTCACTTCCATGTTACTTGCTTCCGGGGGCGGGGGGGGGGGAGGGGAGGGGAGTGTTTGCAAATAGTATGAAAATGAGTGTGATATATTCCACAATAGTTCACAAAAAGACTTTCACTGTGTGTGAAGGCTCAAATACAACATGAAAACTAACAGTTTTGTGAAAATGGAATAAACTTCCATGTGACTACAGCTTGTGTCCTCTGAGCTCCTTGCCTGCCTCACCCTGCCATTGCTTGGTTGGGGAACAGTATTTCACAGGCTTTGTTTCCGCCTCTTGCTTGCAACCACACAAGGCGGCCGACAAATGCAACTCAGTGCTCCCCCAGTAATTTCCACCGCCCAGGCTTTGCCAAGCCAGTAATGGGCCCTTTCTCTTCAGTGCAGGCTGGCCATGGATATAGAAGGCTTTGCATTACAAAGACAAAATATTGTGTGGCACTTCACCTTTCCCTACCTCAAGTCTGTGTAACATTAAATGAGCTATGAATTGTAAGGTACTTTTATGCTATAGTGTGTCATAGAACTTCCAAATGTTTTATTTTTAAAGGTATTTTATTCATGCCAAAGTATGCCAACATCCCTTTTGACTCTATTACGTCTCTGCTTCTTTTCAAACACTGACCCTAACAACCATTATGGACAGGCCACTATCCCTATGGAACAATGGGCTAATATTGAAAGAGTCTGAACATCTACTTTTTCTCCTTGGCTTAATTGCCTGAAGGAGGTTTTTGTTGATTGGGTTTCTGCTGCTATTGGTTTCTGTTAAACTGCAGTAACTCTGGATTGGCTGCTCATCTCATTAGCTGCTGGTTTTGTTATTTTACCTGTGATTATATTCAGGTCTTTAATTGGAAGACACCGTAAGGAAGTTTACTCCTAAAAGATGGCACAGTAATATTTTAATAAACAGGCAAGAACAGAGGAGCTGCCATAGACCAGGACAGAATATTTCTTCATCTAACTTGTTATTATCTACTCTTGACTGGCAGCAGCTGTCTAGGGCGGCCTTCTCCAACTTTGTGTCCTCCAGATTTCCTGGATTCCCAACCCCCATCCACCCCTGCATGGTCAGTGATCAGGAATGATGGGCGTTATCAGATAGATCAGGAGGGCACCAGCTTGGGAAAGGCTTTACTAGGGCTGCAGGTATGGTTTGCCTCTCTCACTCACTACCTGGTCCTTAAACTGGGAACTCCAGCTATTGAACCAGGTATTTTTCTGTCTACCATCGAGCGAAATAGCCTGTTCAAAAGCCCGCTGTGCAAAAGTATTCGTTTTACTACAGGCATAATTCTACCTGCTTTGGAGAAACAGAAAGATCTGACCTTGACCTCATGGAAACCCTGAGAAAGATGTCTTTGTTTGCTTAAAAAATTGCCTTTTAATGCGGCTTTAGTGGCTACATTAGTGACACACAGATTGCTTTCAGTGTGCTATGCAAGATTGCTTGCCATTTATTTGGAATAGCATTCTTCATCCATTTCTATTTTCATAGTGTTAAAAGCCTGCACCTTGTGTGGCAATCGGTCATTAGCGATTTTTGAATGAAACTTTACAAGGCACGTCTTGCAGGAATTCTGTAGACAGTCCTAGCTGTAAGCTTTCTTAATGGAGTCGAACACTTCATTCCCCACCTGCACAGTGGAGGTAACATCTGTTTATAACCTCGACTTGGCGGAAGATTATTGCACTTTTACACCCTGATGCAAACTGGAGAAAGCAGTTGCCAAGGAGGCAGAAGCATATTTCTGAGCCATTCTAGTAAATGCTGTGAGAATGGTAGGCAGCAGCATGGGCACCCCAAACAACACAAGCAGTGATGGTGGTTTGTCCCCATTGGGACTGGTAGGTTGGAAGGCAGGGAGGCCAACAGGCAAAGCCCAGAGCCAATGATCAGCAAAGCCAGAAGCCCATAACGGGGGAACCAACTAATTTAACCCCATCTGCTTCCCCCTACAAGGACAAAACTCAGACTGGGGAGGTGGAAGGGGCACCCCTTGGGCTGGCTGTAAGCAAAAAGACAGGCATGAGTGCAGACTGAGATTAACCACATTCGCACCATATATCTAAAGAAACAGCCATGATTTCTCCAAACGATTTGGGGAGCTGTAGTTTGTTAAGGATGCTGGTAAGTCTTAGAAAACTCCTATTCCCACCGCAGAGCTACAATTCCCAGAGTTCTCTGGGAAGGGGCATTGATGGTTAAATCACTTTGGGAACTGCGAGTTCTGAGAGGGGAACGGGGGTCTTTTAGAAACTCATAGCACCCTTAACAATTTTGAGAAGTAATTATTTGGGGGAAGCCATTCCTATTTAAAGTGGTATGCTGCTGCTTTAAATGTACAGTGCTTAAGGGCCCATAGCACTGGAAGGAATGTCAGAGGACTCTAGACCCTGCTGATGCAGCAATGCCACTACTACAGCATCCTTGAAAAGTGGCAATCCAATCTCTGCTGGTTTCAAGTGGTATCATGGTGCTTTCGATGTATGACATGAATTCTACCATTGGTGAGGAGTGTTCTAATTGCCCCTCTCACCCCTATTTCCCTTAGCAATGCGCCATGCCTCATTTTCCTTAGTAAGGCTTTTTCGATGTTCTGAGACAAAAGAACACCTATTCCCCCCTCACACAAACTTTGTTCCTCAAGGCTACTGACTCCGAGGACCATAAAACAGGCTGCGATTCTATGCGTCACTGACAGGAGTTGGAAGCAATGAAACAGAACCAACCTTAGCTGTGTTTACCTGTGTGTGCTTGCACAAGCATTTAAAAATAGTTCTCTAAGAGGCTGCCTTCTGCCTATGCTATTCACACTTGCAATCAATGTACAGGTGGCACCAGGGTACCCCCCAGATACAACAACAATTCATTCATAAGCGCATTTATACAAACCGCGTGAAGTTCCGGTGGCTGCATCTCAGAAGAGATACTGTGGAACTGGAAAAGATGCAGAAAGGGGCCGCCAAACTGAACAAGTGTCTGGGGGGAAAGAGTTATAATATTTGGGCCTTTTTAGCCCAGAATTAATGGAGGATAAGGTGGTTTTATAGTCACAATGGATATAGCCTCCAGTACCTTTGTTGGTGGGTACTATTACTCCGAGTACTAGTTACTAGGGAGAATATGCAGCCGAGTGCTAAGGTGTTCTGTCCTTGTCAGCTTCTCATTAGCAACTGCTCAGCCATTGTGGGAACAAAACCCTGTTGGTGTGATCTAGCAAGCCTCTTATTTCTCATATCTTGAGTTGCATACTTTCTTCTATACATAATTCATTCTGCTTCTATTACAGTCATACCTTGGTTTTTGACAGTTTAATCCATTTCGGGAGTCCGTTCGACTCCCGGAACAGTTCAAAAACCAAGGCACAGCTTCCAATTGGCTGCTGGAGCATCCTGCAGCCAATCAGAAGCCACGTTGGATGTTCGGCTTCCGAAAATCATTCAAAAGCTGGAGCAATCACTTCCAGTTTTCGATCGTTCAGGAGATAAAACATTCGAGTTCAAAGGCGTTCGGCTTCTGAGGTTCCACTGTAGTTACTAGAAATGCTAATATGCTATACAAAGTCCCATCCCCTAATTAGGGAATATTTTCTTTTTAGCAGCAATATTTCACCACGCATTAACCACACAAGAATATTTATGCAATTGCCAAGAGGGCTAGAAACTTGCTGGGGGGGGGGGTAAATGAAGAGTGAAATCTTTTGGAAGTCGAACATTGTGAAAATGTGCTTTTTGGTAGAATCTTACAATACACAGAATGCTGAGTGTTTGCCTCGTCTTTTTTCAATACATGATTCATGCACCCAGTGTGGCTGAAGAACTGCGCCATAATGATTGAGTCTCATTAAAATTCAAAATTATGAAATGGTGTCTGTGTCAGTGGGTCAGGGGTGTGGGTGTGTGTGTGTGTGTGTGTGTGTGTGTAAGGAGGAGTAAAGAAGGAAGCATATCTTTCAGACCGCACTATTGCCTGGGATTTTGCCATCACTTCAGGGACAAGTGCCTGGAGATGAGAAAATGCCCCATGCTGCTTATAGTTAAAGAGGGCTCTAATTACATGCTGTCCTGGTGATTGTTCTATGGAGTGATAGATGCTGTATTTAAGTACATTTCATCTAACAATTTCTGGGGCGATTGTGAATTAGAAAATCAAGGCCGACTTGCTCACAGATTATTCTGTTCTGGCTTCTGTGCTCTTTGTCTCCTTAATTCATGCTCCCTCTAGCTTGCAATTTTAATTAGCACCTGCTTCCACCGCATGTGGGTTATGGCAGACTGTGTCACTACACAAAGCCGTGGGAATGTCAGGTTCCATTTTCTACAGTAAGTTGCGATCCCAAGACTTGACACGGAAGAACCGCGGCAAACATCTGGACCTAAACAGTTAAGGGATTGTGGTGACCACGTCCCAGACACGAGAAATACATCTGCATGCAGCAGTGGTGTGTGGTCAGTGGACTAGGGGGACTAGGCTAGCCCCCTAAATGTTCACAGTAAATTAGAGTATTAAAAGCCTGCACCTTCTTCCCAAAGTCTAGGAAGCTTCTGCCTAGCTTTAGAGAAAGAGGTACGATGCTCACATGTGCAATGTTGGGAGGTCACGACCTCACACACGTGACATCCCTCCATCACCCTCACAAGCTGGCACCTCAGGTCCTAATTGTTCCCCTATAAAATATTTCACCGCTGGCATGCAGTACCATTCAGATGTCCGGTGCCTGTCATACACTTGCGCCCTGAAGCAGTGAGACTGAGCCACCAGCATAACCATTCATGAGTTGCCAGCTGTTGGGAGTAGAAGTGGTCCTTAGGGACACAGGTGGAGCTGTGGTCTAAACCACCGAGCCTCTTGAGCTTCCCGATCAGGTCAGCCGTTCAAATCCGCATGACGGGGTGAGCTCCCGTTGCTCTGTCTCAGCTCCTGCCAACCGAGCAGTTCAAAAACACACCAGTGCAAGTAGATAAATAAGTACTGCTGCGGTGGGAAGGTAAACGGCATTACAGTCATGATGTTCTGTTGCGCCAGAAGCGGTTTAGTCCTGCTGGCAACATGACCCGGAAAGCTGTCTGCGGACAAACGCCGGCTTCCCCGGCCTGAAAGTGAGATGAACGCTGCAACCCCATAGTCGCCTTAACCGTCCAGGGATCCTTTACCTTTTACCTTTAGAAGTGGTCCTATGATGGAGAAGCACAAGCAGAGGAGGCGCCTTACAAATTGGTATTGATTTAGGATTTATTCTGCAGGGGGAAAGATCCCCCAAAGCCAAGCGTATTTCAAAGGCCCTGAATCCCAGAGTTTGTGTCCTTCAAGAAAGCATCTTTCTAGAAAGAGTATCTCAAGAAAACTTATTCTTGAAAGGAGAAAGCTCCAACATTCATTGCCCTTGAAGAACATTTTAATAATATCGGATCAAACCTGGAATGCAGATTTGAGCTTTATTGTTAATGTCACTAAATTCCTTGCAATGGTAATTTCTGTTCTTTCCCCCGATCTAGATTCTCACCTGTAGGAGTTTATCTGCTGTTTTCCCAGCTGTGTCTTCTGTACTCATCTTCTCCCGCTTTCTTTTCCTGTGCTAGTTTTGGAACTAACATAGCTTTGTTTGTTAACCTTAACGGACGGACACACTGATAATTATTTTCTAAAATAAGAAATAGAGGAGGCGGGGTTTAGGTGCTGTTGTACAGCCAACATTTCAGATGAGCTCCTTGAATTGTAGAAGTTGAGGCTTTTCTTTCATTTATTTCTACTAACTCTAGAGTCAAGAGTTTTTATTAACGCATCCTTCAATTTCGAATCATGCTACTTTTATGTTCGTTTTTAAAAGCTTCATTTGATGGTAAATGTTCAAGAAAAGGTTATTGAGCTCATTCAGGATTCTCCCCTCTGTGCTATCCATTTACCAAGACAGTACTGATAGTTGAATAACTGGATTTTATTTTTTTTAAGCAAGCTAAACTATAATAAATTGCATTGAGTCTTCTTAACAAACAACTTTAACCTGAAGGCATTCACTTCTGTTAAGTAAATCTCTTATCCCATTACCTTTTAAAACACTTTTTTAAAAAAATAAAGGAAGAGATTAGGAAACATCCGCTAGGTTCCAGTGCCTCAATGATGAGTTGTATCTCTTCTTTCAGACTACCTGCAGCAGTATTGAGACCATTAATATGGCACGGTTTGATCTTGAGGTGCCACTGGGCTGCATGCCTCAAGAAGAAAATCAATAGAGCAGACAGAACGGATGAGATCCTAGATTCAATATTTTGTTATCTAAAGAGATCTGGGAGGGAGGAGTTTGTGAGGGTACAAAACATGAGAAAGTAGCCACACTGGAAGTTGCCTTAGGAGCCCAGACCACTGCTGTATGCACGCTGTGACTCTTCAGGATTGAATCTGGGACCTTCCCATGCCAAACAGAAGCTGTACCACTAAGCTGCAGCCCTTCTCCAAACCTCTTGTGGTGAAATTCTTGTGTGGATTTTGTGGTGCTGTGTGCGGCGGTAAAATACCTGCCAGCAACATGCCAGCAAGAAGGCTGTCTGAATGACAAGACTATTCAAATTTGTTAAGACACAGAACGGAGAACTGAGTTGGTACTCAATATCAGGCTTGAATCCAGCATAGTGCTAAGTATACATCCTCTCAACTCAAGGATTTCCACTTGTGAAATGGGACTTTCTCACTTCTTCTCAGCCTGTATGCGCCCCATGTCCTCCCCAACTCTGCTCCAGATTGCTCCTGAGGACAGATTTTGAGGGAAGTGCAGGACAGTTACTTAGTGCTATGTTGTATGCAAGCCACATGTATTTTACAAGGCTAGTACAGTGGTACCTCTGGATGCAAATGGGATCCATTCCGTAGCCCCATTCGCATCCTGAGCAGAACGCACCCCGCGTCTGCACGTGCGTATGTCGTGATTCACCGCTTCTGCGCATGACATCATTTTGAGCGTCTGCACATGTGGCAAAACCCGGAAGTAACACATTCCATTACTTCCGGGTTGCCGTGGAACACAGCCTGAAAATGTTCAACCTGAAGCATATTTAACCCAAGGTATGACTGTACCGTAGATTCAAACCTGCCTATTTTCAGCTTTCAGCCACATCGCTATAAACAGGGACCAGCAACCTTTTCCAGCCATGGGGCAGTTCACCGTCCCTCAGACCATGTGGTGGGCTGGACTATATTTTGGGGGGAAAATATGAACAAATTTCTATGCCCCACAAGTAACCCAGAAATGCATTTTAAATAAAAGCACACATTCTACTCATGTAAAAACCACTAGGCAGACCCCACAAGTAACCCAGAGAAGCAATTTAAATAAAAGGACACATTCTACTCATGTAAAAACATGCTTCTGGCGCAACAGGACACCATGATGAGTGCCAGAGCACACAGAAATGCCATTTACCTTCCCGCCACAGCAGTATCTATTTATCTACTTGCGCTGGTGTGCTTTTGAACTGCTAGGTTGGCAGAAGCTGGGACAAAGCAATAGGAGTTGACTCCGTCATGAGGATTTGAACTGCTGACCTTCTGATTAGTAAGCCCTAGAGGCTCAGTGGTTTAGACCACAACACCAACCGCGTCCCATCTTTAAAGACAACATCATTAGTCATCCTCAAGCTGCCAACCTGTTGAAGCTTAATGCACACAGTTAGGCTCAAAACGGCACATTATGATTCTTAATCCTATGCCCATTTATTTGGGTTTAAGTCCCACTGAACTCAATGGGACTTGCTTCTGAGTAGATATACGCATATGGTGTTGTTATGTGGATTAGTAGTCTGCTGGCCATATTTATTAAATTTATTTAAAATATTGTAGGCTGTCCTTTAGGGTCAAATCCATTCATAACAGTATCCAGCACAGAAATTGAGAACATGATCAATAACAAAAAAACCAAAGGGTTAGGGATGCTTGCTGTTAAACCTCCCCTCGGTCCTTTTTCATTTAAAAATACCCTCCCCCAAGCTATTACTTCATCTTTAGAGAAAGGAAGATGTGTATTCCTCATATCCCACCACCCTCATGCTAATTTATGAATGAAAAGGCAGCTTAGTGAGTACAATTCTGACGTGGAAAAGAGCCTGATGGGAAAGGGCTATGCCTGCTTGCCCACTTTTACTGCCTGGAGCCTGCCCAGGCTGCTTTGAGTTTGAAAACGCAGAGGAAAGAATAATGTCACTCCATTTAATGCACAGTTTGAGCCTCCGTTTCCTTTATGAGCCTCAGCCAGAGTTCGGATCCCAGGTTTTACTTTCACCTCAGAGTTTGTTCTGATAGCATGCCAGCAGCCAGCTTTCATTAACGGAACTTCTCACACAAGTGATGTAGACAGACACACACTCTCCGAAACCTCCCTCTCCCTGCTGACCATAACATCTCTCATTGCCTAGGTTACAGACTGTTCCCCACCTAATGTTCCTTTCTAAGTATGACGCAGCATTTCAATATTCTGGATGATTTCATGGGATCTCGTCTATGACCAAGGTGACATAGGAGACTATTTCCTCCCTGTGGACCTTGATAGGGATGAAATGACATACGGGTTGCAGGCAAACAGCAAGACAAACCAAACAGCATTGCCTCGAAATGCCATGATGTGAACCTCTCCAAAAACCACTAGTCACCCTAGTATACAAGTTGCTTCCACGGCAGGAGGAGGAGGAGAAAGCTTTGGGCTCATCCATCCTGACCCTTTGGAGATGTGGACATTTTAATAAGAGCTGGAATCTACACACATTATAGCCAGAAGCCTGATCACAGAATCATAGAATTGGAAGGGACCCTGAGGATCACCTAAGTCCAACTGGCTGCAATGCAGGAATATGCAGCTGTCCCTTACGGCGATTGAACCTGCAACCTTGGGGTTATCAGCACCATACTCTAACCAACTGAGCTATCCAGGACATTCCAATCCAGCTCATTCACATACACACACCTATTTCATGTGATGGGCGTGCTGCATGATCAGGATATTTACAGGCGTAAACCCTGGTTCATATTAAAGGTTCCAAGTGTTTGGTGGGGAAGGCTATGCAAGCCTCATGCAAGGCTCTGCAAGTTCATTACCATGCATGTACCAGTTAGCTCAAGCATCATGACCCTCCAGATTGTGGTACCTCTAGCTTCCGTCAACTTCGATCACTGGACATGCTGGCTGGGGATGATGGGAAGTGGAGTTCATTGCCGTCTGAAGGACTGCATGCCCTCCACCTCTGCCTTTGATGCTAAGGCTATGGGCGAGCCTCACCTTTAAGCAGATGGAGAGCAGATGGACTTATTCATGAGTGTGGTTCTCTTCTCAGATTTATAAAAGCATGATTTATTGCAATTTGGTTCCCCCACCCACCTCTTCCACTGTTTTAACTCCCAGCCCTGTTGTTCGGGGAATTATAATGTGTCTAACGGATACAAATGTGAAGTGGCTACCATTCTGAAACTCAGCAAAACAAAAGCATTTCCAGGTCACCCTTTCAAGGGTTTCATTCATTATAAAAGGTGACATCCTGCTGTTCCTGGGGCATCCTGCCCTTGAGTCAGCTCTGAAGGATTGAATGCAAGGCAAACAGAGATGCCAGCAGGAGAGCAGAGTAAAATAAAGAGCTCAGCCTGGCAAAGATTAAATTAAAATACCTGCCTTTCATCAAGTTATGTATTCAATTTGTTGAATTAAAGTTATACAGCTCATTACATGTCTCTTGGCATAGCACTGCTTGCAAGAAGCAAACTCAGCACCGGAGCCACAAGGAAATGGGAAAAAGGCCAGCGTTGCTTTTAATGTTCAAAAGCCACGAGCGGACCCTCCAGGTGTGGGAACATGGAGGAAAGTGGCCTCAAGGCCGTCTGACAGCCAAAAGAGCAGGAGCTAAGCAGCATACAGATAAACAGATCTGCCTGAAAACTCAGGAGAGCAGTCCAGCTCGGGAGAGGAGCATATGCTTTTCATGCACCTTGGCACGAAGAACCAGATGCACAAATATAAGACGGGGGACACCTGGCTTACCAGCAGTACATTTGAAAAGGAGGATCTAGGGGTCTTAGCAGACCACAAGCTTAACATGTGTCAACAGTGTGATGCAGCGGGGGGTGGGATCTAATGTTATTCTAGGCTGCATCAACTGAAGTATAGTGTCCAAATCAGGGAAAGTAGCAGTACCACTCTATTCTGCCTTGGTCAGATCACACCTGGGACTCAGCTACATTAGTAAAGAAAAAAGTGTTTTACATGCGTTATAACACTGTGACACCAGATGGCGCTGTAGGGTTCCATCTTTCGCCAACGTAATTTCCGACTTTGAAGTTTACAATGCGTTTTCCTGAAATGCTTTTTTGATGGGTCTAGTTCAAGCCCTGGAATACTATGTCCAATTCTGGGCACCACAAACAACTTAAGAAGGAAGCTGACAAGCCAGGATGTGTGCAGAGGAGGGCAACCAATATGATCAAGGGTCTGGAAACGAAGCCTTATGGGGAGCACTTGAAGGAGCTGGGTATGTTTAGCCTGGAAAAGAGGAGACTGAGGGGAGATAGGATAGCCATCTTCAAATATCTGAAGGGCTGTCACATGGAAGAGGGAACAAGCTTGTTTTCTTGCTCTGAAGGGTAGGACTCGAATCAAGGGCTTCAAGTTACAAGAAGGGAGATTCCAAAGAGCATTCTGACAGCAAGAGCTGATCAACAGTGGAATGGTCTCCTTTGGGAGGTTGTGGACTCTTCTTCCTTGGAGGTTTTTAAGCAGAGTTGGCTGGCAATCTGTCATGGATGCTTTAGTTGAGATTTCTACATTGCAGGGGCTTGCCCTGCAACTCTGCAACTCTGTGATTCCATGACTTCCAGAGGGGTTGATATAAACCCCTTGGAGGTTATCAAGATGAAACTCCAGCCTTATGTTATATGTATCTGAGCAAATGTGGGGTCAATTACAGAAGTGTGAGCACCCACCTTCTTAGTGTTAGATTGCTATGGCACCTTTCCTAAGTGGCGAGAAGTTCTGGGGGCTCAGCGCTTTCCAGGATTGGTTTCATTTTAAAGGAGGTCGCAGGAGGCGTATGGCACTTTGGAATATATGAGATTTGTTTACAGATATGCAGGTTGAGCAAAGGAGGAAGCAAACAAGCTTACCTACTCCAAAAAGCAAAATCCACTGCCCAACTCAGCTTTCCAGAGAGACACCCTTGTGTCTCTACAAGCTGCTCACTTGCAGACCCTTCTACATTCAGCTCAGTTCTCTTCCTGGGCCCTTCCCCCCCCCCCCCGAGGATCATCTTGTCCTACCACCTGCAATTCAAGAATCTCAGCTAAAGCACCCATGAGAGATGGCCATCCAACCTCTGCTTTACCTCAGTACGTTTATCTTCATACATGTTACTTGGGCTGGAAAAATGCATTTGGAGCATTCGGAACTGCATTCAGAGAAATGTGACTTTCAAATGATGGCAACATTTTGGTTCGCACATGGTTTCATAAAATGCAAATTATGTAAGTTCACCATTAAATGCAAACTGAAACCCATCCCTATTCACAACACAGTCAAAGAAGGCCCTTTTCAATTTTTTCCCTGATACAGTCATACCTTGGTTGTTGAACGCCTTGCGACTTGAATGTTTTGGCTCCCAAAAGCCACAAACCCAAAAGTGAGTGCAAACGTTCTTTGGAACCTGAATGTCCAACGCAGCTTATACGGCTTCCGATTAGTACATGAAGTTCCTGCAGCCAAACAAAGCTGCACCTGGGTTTTTGAACTTTTTTGGAAGTTGAACGGACTTCTGTAATGGATTCTGAACCAAGGTTCAACTGTATTTACCAATTCCTTAGGCTGTGTGTGTACATAAAGCTGAAGAAAAGCACTTTTGTTTTCCCACATTCATTCTCCCTTTGTCCTCCTTACACAGACACAGGGAAACTTGGCCCTCCAGATGTTTTGGGACTACAACTCCCATCATCCCTAGCTAATGGGACCAGTCCGTAGTCAGGGATGATGGGAGTTGTAGTCCCAAACATCTGGAGGGCCGAGTTTGCCTATGCCTGTCCTTACACTTCAAACTTTCCCTGTGACTCCCAGCAGCAGCCTCGGGAGAAGCAGAAAGTGTCAACCAACAGCAAAGGAACTCATCTGCAGCTAAGACTTTGTGTAGGCATTTCGGGGAGCAGGGGAAAGAACTCAAAATGCCACAAAGGGCATCTAGGCTTTAATACACCAGATTCATGTTAAGACATGGACAAGGCAACAGTTAAGTCTGAAACAGCAACCACAACAAATCAGTGGTCAGAAGGAAAAATAAGCACAAACTCATAACGTCACTGCAAATGCGATCATCGCAAAAATATTTGCAAAGAAAGAATTCCTAAGCCCTGAAGGTACAAGCATATCGTTCTTCCATCAAAAGTTTGCTTAACTTCAGCTCAGGAAGTCAGAAAAGTGCCTTCACACACTGATCCTTCCCTTTTCTCTCTTTTTCAAGATACAATCCAGAAAAAGTTACCTCTCATCCTTTACCTACTCAGTTAAGAGTTAGGCAGACTGCTCTGTACCTTAATGGTTTGGGCCTCACCGCGCATCTCCGTGGCTCTCCCCTGCGTTTCATTAGCTTATCGCGCCGCAAACACTGTTCCTCATCCCTGTGTTCTTTTCTGCAGCTCGGCTGGTAAATTTAATGCTTATTGCCTAATCACATTCCTCTCAACAGGTGAGGAAGGATAAAACAGCTGGGGGAAAATGACAAAATATTGTGCACATTTTCTGGTACGTAAGCAAGCTGGCTCCCAACTTCACAGGCAGCTACTCCCAGCAGCTCCAAAACTGCAGAAAAAAGGGGGAGGCTTGACCAGAAGCAGTCAATTCCCACGTAAAGGTTAGTGGGAACTAGTCAGCCCCAGGAACAAAAAACAGAGGCGAAGTTGTCTAAATGCCATGTTTTGTGTTCTCCCATTGTTAGTACGGTAATATGATTTATTATCTACTCTTCACCATAAGGGCCCACATAGGATAACAACAGTTTAATACTACAAAATGAAAAACAGCAGACCTTCCAAGTATCCCATTTTCCAGGGACAGTCCTGGATTTACAGAAGTACTCCCAGTTTCTGATTTGACCCCGGAATGTCCCACTTTTCCTTAGAACGTCCCTATTTTCATTGGAGAAATGCTAACATTGTATGGAGTTATCCAAATCCCCGAGCCATCTGAAGGCAGCCCTGTAGAAGAAAGTTTTTTATTTTTTTACATTTTTTAAATATATGTTGGAAGCCACCCATAGTGGCTGGGGCAACCCAGTCAGATGGATGGGCTATAAATAGTAAAATTATTATTATTATGGAATAGGATGTCCCTATTTTCATCAGAGAAATGTTGGAGGGTATGACAGTTTGGGACAAGAATAGGGTGGGTCCAAATATCTCAGGTGTCAAAGCCGTTGGGACGTAAAGAGGTGTGTCTTCAGAATATAATGCAAGCTGCACAATGAATATGGCAGAAGAGCCTCTCTGGGGTGGAAATTCCACAACTTAAGAGGCTGCCACAGAGGATGCCCTCTCCTGACTTGTCACCTTCTTAAGTTCTGAGAGTGGTGGAACAATCAAGAGCAGCCCTCTCTGCTGATCTTGGCACCCAAGGGTGTCTGTAGGGAGGGAGGTGGTCTTCAAGATACTTTGAGACTAAGTCATACGGGGGTTTCAGAAAACTAATGTGAGCATCTTGAATTGGACCCCAAAACTGGAAATCAACATTTGCCTGAATATAAGCCGCACTTTCCCCCCCAAATTCCGACCATAGAAAGTTAAAGTGTGGCTTAAATTCACGACCTTGCAAAAAATTACTTTTACGGTAAAACGGAACAGGTGTGAGTGCCTTCAGAATTTTAAGGGAGCGGCTTATATTCAGGTATTGTCTTTTTTCTCCCCCCCCCCTTGAATTTTGAAGGTGCGGCTTATATTCAGGTGCGGCTTATATTCGGGCCAATATGGTAGCTGCTTTAAAACAGGGCCTTTGTGAGTTCTAAACGTAACCCCAGCTAGTCATCTGGCTGCTGCGTTTTCGACTAGCTGAAATTTCCACGTAAGGTAAATGTAAAGGGACCCCTGACCATTAGGTCCAGTCGTGACCGACTCTGGGGTTGCAGCGCTCATCTCACTTTATTGGCCAACGGAGCCGGCATACAGCTTCCGGGTCATGTGGCCAGCATGACTAAGCCGCTTCTGGCGAACCAGAGCAGCGCATGGAAACGCCGTTTACCTTCCCGCTGGAGCGGTACCTATTTATCTACTTGCACTTTGATGTGCTTTCGAACTGCTAGGTTGGCAGGAGTAGGGACCAAGCAACGGGAGCTCACCCTGTTGCGGGGATTCGAACCGCCGACCTTCTGATCAGCAAGCCCTAGGCTCTGTGGTTTAACCCACAGTGCCACCCACGTCCCAAAAATTTCCAGGTAGTTGCCTTCAAACCAATGGTCTTATTTTTATTGACCAGCTGTCTCTTTAGGAGGAAACAGTATGTATAAAGATACTAGAATGCTATGCACATAACAGAATCCTTGAATGCTTAAATCCTTGGGTGCTTAAAATCCAAAAATCCTGCATTAAACATAAAAACTTTCCTGCCTGAGACAGCTATACTAACCAGTGGATGGCGGGGAGCCATGCATCATGGGAGCTCAGCCCAAAATCCCCTTTTCTACTCACTTTCCCTTGTTGCACTCTGCACATGCTCTTGGGTACTTTTGGTCTAAGGCACCCTTTTGTGGCTGAAACTTTGGGGGCGGGGAGGGAGAAGAGTGAGTGTTGCTTCGTTTCTATATTGGTTTTGTGAGGAACCAATACGGATGTGGCGCCAAAGTGGCAGCAGAAGGAAAAATCTGCAGTGTGCAGATCCGCTGAGAGTGAGGCAGTTCCCAAGTCACAAGGGAGAGATATGAACAAGCTGAAAATACTCACATCCTCATTGCTACACTATGCTTCAGGGGTGGGTGGGTGAAGCAGTGGTGTAGCTGCATATACACTGTGGAAGCACTTTGCAACCTCCCCAGGAGAGGTTTTTGTTTTGGTGCAGTGAAAAAAAGAACATGCATCTGATTCAGACCAGAATTGGGTGTTTGATATTCTTAAAAAAAAAATGTGTAGTCTTTGAAAGTAATGAATGAAGCGACCCTTGTCCCAAGACTGTTAGACAAGCTGCAATTTCCAAACAGTTTCACCAAACAGCTGTGCGTCTTGTATGATGCAGCTAAACACCTACACACTTTTCTCTAAGGCTGCATCTGCTAACATGTCTGACCTGTGTGTCTTGAGGACATGAGCAAGAAAAAGTGATGGAGGGGGCAGCCTTTGGCTGTCTCTTGTGATTTCCTCCTGCACCAGCATTTCACTCAAACAGGTCTTCAAGCCACTTTTTGGAACAATTCATGTTTGGCGATTCCAGATGCCAAACATGCCTGAGATTTCCAGTGAAGAACATGCAATGTGGAAACCAAAACAGCGCAGACAAGCCATGGAGCTGTGATCAGTCATGGCTGCCTGACATATGTTCCCCACAGTTTATTTCTTAGTATTTAAAGAAGAAAAATATTCCATATTTTACAATGTTCCTATGTTTGGATGCATGGATTTATTTACTATTTATTTCATAAAATTTATACACCCCTTGATTCTTTAAAAAACAAAAAACGCAAAGCGATTTACAAAAAGGCAGAATCAGGAAATATGTAAAATAGATTAAAATGTACAGGAAGTTAAAATACTATAACAGATTATAATTCACATTAGCCTTTCTAAGCATCTGGGTAGGCATAACAAGAATGTCCTTAGCGGGTGCCAAAAATCTAGCATGGATTTATTGACTGCTGGTTTAAAGATCAGAATTAAGGCTATTTCATGTGGGATCAAGTTTTACAAAGCTGAGAAACGGCAAGGTAAGGTTGATGCCCCCAAATCTGTTGACCCTCAATGCTCTGGAGCAGATTTGGGGATGGTGTAGGGGGCACATGGGGTAAGGAGGGGAGGGGAAAGCCCCACTGCACAAGTGGAAATCGGTCCACTTGTTTAGTTAAATACCAACCTTTGTGTATTGCTAGAGGAAAGCTCTAGTGAGTTGCCCTGTGCCTGTTTCTTGCTTACATCAGCAGTGGGCAGAATGACTTACTGATACACCATTTTAATAAACTTATAATGACCGGCACCTGTTTTTACTGCTTACCTTAACCATAGGAGCTCTCGTGCGCTTCTATAATCTGGGCTGCTAGCAAGGAAAAAATATTTTCCTTCCCTCTCTCCCAAACTCTTGATCACAAACAAATGTTTAGTTTCTCTCTTCACCACTTGTAACCTCGTTCTTGCATTTTTCACCCCTAATAAGCGCTATTTCATGATGGCAGGCGAACACTTTTCCTCCTCGGCTTAGATCAATACCTGTCTGAAAGTATTTGTTCACCAAAGGGGTAAAGCTTTTGCTCCTTCTCCCCAATGAACTTTTGCTCTGCTCTTAACATTACTTGCTTGTTACCTTAGATTCCTCTTTGTCTATTTCCTGAATGCTACTTGCCTCCACAGGGATTGTTAGAGAGTTAAAGAAAGTAAATATGTGTGTGTGTGTGTGTGTGTGTGTGTGTGAGAGAGAGAGAGAGAGAGAGAGAGAGAGAATGAGAATGCCTAGCACATTCTTCCTGTGTCTAATTAAAGGATTCTGCCAGCTATGGAACAGAAAGGCAAAATTAAGGTTTAATTTTACATTCTAGATACAAACCATGTTCCAGGGGTTGTTTACCAGCAGCGGAAAAGAAACTGGGAGGCACTGATCAAATGGGGATAGGTTACACTAGCTGTTCATGTGTTTTGGACAGGAACAGGAAGATAGGCACAGTGGTAGATTCTGCACAGAGATGTTTAGAAATTAAAGTAAGTGACTTGCTCCTGAAGTCACCTCTGTTCAAGAGCAGCCTTTGTGGAGCAGTAAAATTATTTGGATGTTCAAAGAGAGTGCAGAATTAAGAGACGATGCTCAATAAACGGGGGTGGGTGGAGGGCAAGGTTAAATCGTTCTTCAGGGGCTTGTCAAAGCGCTGAATTAGAAAGGAGCAATCCTGCCAATTTCCATTTCTCTCAGCTTCTCATTTTTTCCAATCTTCAATCCTGTTTTCCACATTTCCACAGCAATTTGAGGATTATTATAATATATAAAAAATTCTAATCCTCATGAAAATTCATCAGCATTTTAGTGTTAACTTTTCCTAATAAACACATATTTTTAGGTGGTTTTGGCACTTGCCCCCCTAGTATAATGCATGTTTATATATGCTATTTTCATTAACAGGTGCACTTTAATGCATGCTTTCTCCTCATATATGCATTTTTGAACACTTCGGTTGGAGAACTATAGAACATTTCACAGAAAAATAGCTATGTTTGGTTCGAGAAGTGCAAGTTACTTTGTTCCTTATCAAGAGGCAAACAAAACTGAATTTCTCATGCATCCCTAGCACTGAGCAAAACCTTTAACCTTCGCCCCTGTTCCAATACTGTGCATACGCATGAAGATTATGCCAAACACAACATTTCTTTGAAGACAGATGCCAGTTAATACCACATTAGGCTCCTCCACACAAGGCGAGATCTTTGTCACATCAGGATCCACCTTGCATTGAGGATTCCTATATGTATATGTACATTTTTAATCTTACTTTTTATCAGAAAAGATTGACCACTCACATTGTAATATTTCAGAGCAGAGTACAGAAATGCCAAAAATAATGCAGTTAAACTAACAACACAGCACATGAAGGTGAACAGTTCCCCACCCAGTGCAACTTTTCAGGTCCAGAGGCACGTTTGGAAATCAAAGAAACTGTCACGAGCGCCACAAAATACCCATTTAGCAGTGGAAAAACTTGGAATTGTTGAGATACAACATCCCCAAATAGACTTCCACCTCCAAAGCAATTAAAGCGCAACTTGGGGGGTGGGGAGAGGGAGAGCAGGAATCCCTGCTACACAAACAAACAAACAAACAAACAAACATCCCCTTCATTTTAAAAGAAAAGTGTGAACATTGGGCAAGAAATGAAAGGGGCTCTGAGGGCACTGTCAACCCATGTAGAGTCACTTTGCCTGGTCACAGAATTGGGGCTGGGGGCTAGTTGGTGGGTCTTTGTGGCCTCCTCACACATTATTCTGATGCTTGAAAGGGCTTGCCCAAATTCTCCTTCCGTCTCTTCACAAACTGCACACCTGAATCTCTTCACATAGACAAACTTTACCTCAGCCTCCTCCCCTTACCTGATGGGTGTGCTTCACCTTCTCCAAACCTGTTCTGGGTTTACTCACAATCCTCCGGAGCGGATTTGGGGAGAGTACATGGTTGGGGGGGGGGGGGAGGCAGGAGGAGAGGACTTTTATCTCCTGCACAAACGGAAACTCTATTGCTAATGGAACTGCTTAACTGGATACCACCTTGAACTCTTTTTGCCCAGGCAGGCGCATTACGTGACCCATGAGAGCAGCAAAATAAAAAGGCTGCACAATGGTGATAGGGTAAAACCAGGCCAAATCTTTGACAGCAGCAGGCAGAGTAAGGGTTGGCATGGCATCAGGCCCCAGGATCAGTTCCTCATTCCACAAGGCCCATGTTGATGGAATGGATCCGCCCCAAACTCGTTCCATGGGTGTCGGCCAGCGTCGAACCTTGCCGTGGTGCAAGCCAAGCAAGCGAAGTCTCACTGGGAAACACGGGTGCAGATTCCTAACAGGCAGATATCCCAAGTTTGGGGGTGCAGTTGTCAATCGTCCCCTTAGCCCCCCCCCCAAATACTATGTTGATCCTGCCCAATGCCATTTCCACCACAGTCCAACAGACCTACCACACAGTCCAACTCCCATCAACCTGCCCCCAGAGCCAACCCTGAAGACCCCAACAAAGATCTTCCAACCAAATGTCATTGCTACTTTACGACAAGTGAACTCTGTGCAGGCAAAACAAGTTTGAAAGCTTAAACCTGACCAGATTACCATACTACACCCCCCCCCGTGCCAATACAACACACACCGCTGCCTAGGTGCGTTGCCACTGCGCCACATCCACCTTTTGTGGGGCCCAAGCTCCCCTCCAATAGCGTCCTCACAACCAAGACGACCAGGAGATGCACATTTCTAGGGGGCTGCCAAACCACCAAGCAATTTATTTATTTTTTAATGGCCAACTCTAAGTCAACAACACAAGCAGCCAGAAGCATTGAATGTGTTTGGAAAGCACTGGAATAAACTCACACCACAGCAGTTAATTCAGTTTATATTACCAATGATAGCATACAGCCTCCCATCAGATGTCATGGAAATAAACAACTATCTGAATTTTAGAAGGCATCTGAACGCAGCCCTGTTTAAGGAAGTTTTTAATGACTGGTGTTTTAATGTGTTTTTAATCTTTTGTTGGAAGCCGCCCAGAGTGGCTGAGGAAACCCAGCCAGATGGGTGGGGTAGAAATAAATTATTATTATTATTATTTTCATCATCACTTCAGCGCTAGATGAAGAATTAAAATTGGCCACCAACCGTCCTGCCCCACCCTGCAATTGCTGGTTAACATACCAAGTAATAGAAGAGAAGTCCACCTGCAGCTCGTAAGACAAAACGGCTGTGAGCTCCAAAGGAAGCAGCCTTCTTTATATAGGCTTTCCTCCTCCTCTTTGCAGCAAGGGCTCATGGGATAGCTTTTTCCCATGAACCCATTCTGCACAGGGAGAATAATTTCTTGCAATCTAGATTTTGGAAGGCTTAGTTTGGAAGCATTACAAGAACCCCTCCTTGGGGCAAATGTTGTAATAGCCCAGCCTACGCTGGGGGGAAGGGGAGAGCTGTTACCTTTCCTAAATAACAAGGAATGGGACAGATGGAAGTTTAAATAAAAATATAAGACATGCTAGATCTGTTCTTTCATCTGAGCATAAAAAAGAGGTGTGAGTTATTATGCTGAACTGCTAACGGAATGACTGCAATACAGAAATTCAAAGTCATGCTAAGGAGATTCTTTTGTCAGTGCAAGCATTTCTGCATGCCTGATAAATGATCTCTCCTTTTCTCCCCCTACATGTTGTTTTGGGGGTTCCCCTGACCCCCACCCGGAGCTGATTGAGGAGACACAGGCAGTACATGGTAGGGAAGGGGATTGGGGCCAGCCCAGTTCCACTAGAACAGCATTTCTTAAATGTGGGTCTCCAGTTGTTTTTGGACTACAATTCCCATCATCCCTGTTCTTGCTAGCTAGGGATGATGGGAGTTGTAGTGCAAAAACAACTGGAGACTGAGAAACAGTTTGCACAGTTCTCAGTGTTTGAGAAACACTGCACTTAGCACAACTATTTAGTTGAATCCAGCCCTTTGTTGTTCTTTAATTAGAAATCACTCACTGTGTCAAGACTTGGGGCTGCTCTCTGCAGGTTCACTCATCCAGGCAAAGGTCTGACAGTTTGTGGGAGAGTCCCTCACTTGCCAGAGGTAGCTTCTGTTATGCCTTGGACTCTAGGCACAAGTGTCCAGTTGCTCTGAACTCATGCAATTTCTCTCCCCCCACCAGGGCCAGTGCTGTTTATATACCCCATCTGAGGCTGAAATAGTCTGGTGAAGACTCAAGGCCTTCACCTCCCCATACACCTCTGATGGTGAAAACGGGGGGGGGGGGGGGGGCAAGTAGTAACTGCAAACATTCCAACAGCAATACTGAAAGGAAATGCTCCTCACCTGCTGAATTTCTGCCTGCCAGAAGGATGATAAATATAGAAACCTACCCCAGAAAGGAAGTGGGGGGAGAGATAGCAATGAATTCTTAGCTTTGAAGGAGCTGAGGGTGCTGGTCCAGGAAACATTTTGCTCATCCTCTTGAAGGCATTGGCAGGAGCTTAGCCCAACGCAGAAGAGCCCGCTGGCAAGTTACTGTGAGTGCACAATGGAGGAAACTTTAATGCCAATTTTATTTTATTTTCATGACTTTGAAAATGGGAAAAAGGCATCCCAAACGGGACAGGGGACAATAAAATGGGACAATCCTGGGGTTTTTTAAAGGGCTGGATGGCAACTCTAGAGAGAAGCAGCTTTTGTAAAGGGGTTGGAATGGTGAAAAGTGAACTTAGTAGTTGCGAGGGGCGGAAAGGTGAAGCTCTAGGCGGTTCATGTAGGGGGAAATGGCAGGCAGAGCGAGCAAGGGGCAAGCCTGAGTCTTGACATATTATTGGTGCTGCTGGCTGTGGCAGCTTCCCCAGCCTCCCGCTTTGCTCTCCTCCTTTGGGAAACAAGAACCCACTTTATCCTGATCCATTTTTGACATGGTGTGATTTGAAACTTCAACTAATTCTCTATTTGTCCCTCTCTTAAGTTTAATTTCCAGTGCTTCTGAAACTGACATGAAATGGGAACTTTTGGCAGTTCCTTCTTACACAATGAAACACATTAATTAATTCACTCTCTGCAGATTTCTAGTGGCAGTTACCCTTTTCATCTCTTGCAATGATTCAGATTGCAGTAATGATGGAGAGTACATCGTGCCCTGTGGATGAGCAGCGAGGATATTATATATATCTGGAGCTCAGAGATGCTCGTGACAATACGACCAAATGTATCACAGAACAACTGCTCTAGAATGCTGCTGATGGCAGAAGCTAAAGGGCAGGATTCCCACCCCCTGCCCCCCAATTAAACTCTCCCACAAAAAGACCCTTTGCAACAGAGAGGAGCAATGCAAGAACCCCAGCACTTTTGCAGATTCTGTTCACTTTAATAGGTCTCTTTGCAGAAGGACTTTCTAGTGAATCATGCCCAAAATAAATAGTTTTGAATTTGAATGAACATCTTTCCACATTGATACAGAATAACTTTTTTAAAAAACAAAAACTCTGCACATTAAATTATTTACCAGCCATTAAACTATACACAGTATTAACATTCCAAGGTGGGGGGTAATGAAAACATACATTAAAGCCCAAGTAGATAGTGCATCGGGAGGTTATTCCAGTCCTAATGGGATGTTTTTTTCTAGTAGGGGGTAAGATAATAAAAGCTCTCTGTATGCCTGTCTTTTCTAGTAGTCAAATGCTGTGTGACGACTCTCCGGTTTAATATTTAGAGCTTGTATCGAAAGAGAGGAAGGGAGCTGCCATTTTATGCATTTTGAGCGCGTGTCATAACTAGCAGCTTACAGACATTCTTTAGGGCATGATCCATTTTAAGCCCTGCTCAGCATGTCAACTTGTACCGTTCTCCAGTGTGACATTTACTGGGAAATGTGCAAAAAGGGGAAGAAAAGCAAAAGGAAACCAAGTGTCATTTATAATATTTCCCCTTGCTCTCTCATAAAGCAGGAGGCTGCTGCTTTGTCATTCCGGGCCCTTCTGTGGCATGTCTAACATGGCTGGGCTGGCCCTTTAGGATAACCATTTTGTGGCGACTTGGGGCGGAAGAAGGCTCCTCCTGATGGCCTGTGATTGCCCTGTGAGTTGTTCATGGGCAATAGCATCACCACTAGGAGAAGGCAAGTTCCAAAATAGCAACCTAATGGGAGATGATTGTTTTAAAAAGACCTGGAAGCGCTGTGTATTCATTGTGATAATGGATTCTTTTCTCTCTCTGGCATAAAAAGCAACTTGAGAAATAATTTCACTGTCATTCAGAATCTTGTGCCTTCTCTTCATGCAACTTTATTTTCACTTCAAAACTTTCACAGTTTTTCTACCATCCCCCCCCCATATATATATATATATATATTTATTTATTTATGTAATGTAATGTAATGTAATGTAATGTAATGTATTCTGCCCTTCCTACAAGGAACAGTGATGCATATCTGCTTATTCTCTCACCTATGCTATGTTGGCAGAATAGCTAAATTTCAGCTAGGAAGCCAAATCATGTGCAACACCAACTCTTTTCTTGAAATTAAAACAAAATCCAAACACTCGTTAAAGTATTCAACAACTTTTACTTGCAGAACATGTAGCTAAAGAAGAATTTATACAAAGTATTTACAGCCACATGCTGATCGAAACATAGGCTTGGTTTTTTCTAGTTGAAGATTATAGCTTCTTCCTTAAACATTCAAACCAACTGTGTCTTTCTCTCATTCCAGTACTTTGCAACTTGGCATTCTGTACATTACCCAGCTAGACCATTCAGTTCCTTCTGAGAGGTTTGTTGCGTTTCAGCTTATGTATTCTTTCATAAGGCATGAATTAGGTAGGTTCGCTTTCAAACCTGAACTCATTCAAATCTCTCCCACGTGATTTAACGTTTTTATCCAGCTGTTTAGTCTGCAGGAGCTACAGCAGCTTACGGTGCCCCATTTCACTGTGATTGCAGTATAATAGGGCTTCACATGAGAGCTATGTATGACAGTGGCTGCAATTCTTCGGCAATTTACCTGAATGTAAGTGCTATTGAACTCAGTTCTGAGTAAACCTGCATAGAGTTGCACTGTGAATCCACAACCACATAACGCCTTTCTGCTTTTAATCACCTTTCCCATCTCCCTTAAAACAATTTGTATTTTTTCCTCCCTGGAATCCAGCTATCTTGGGGGGGGGGGATAGTGTTTTTCCTTAAGGGGTTTTCCCTTTCCTGCCCTGTTCATTTCAATAGTGGAAGAAGATGTATACCTCCAAATCAGGGAGATGCAAATCTATCTATCTATCTATCTATCTATCTATCTGAAGCTCAACATCAAAAAAATGAAGATCATGGCCACTGGGCCCATCACCTCCTGGCAAATAGAAGGGGAAGAAATGGAGGCAGTGAGAGATTTTACTTTCTTGCGCTCCATGATCACTGCAGATGGTGACAGCAGTCACGAAATTAAAAGATGCCTGCTTATTGGGAGAAAAGCAATGACAAACCTAGACAACATCTTAAAAAGCAGAGACATCACCTTGGCAACAAAGGTCCGTATAGTTAAAGCTATGGTTTCCCCAGTAGTGATGTATGGAAGTGAGAGCTGGACCATAAAGAAGGCTGATCGCCAAAGAATTGATGCTTTTGAATTATGGTGCTGGAGGAGACTCTTGAGAGTCTCATGGACTGCAAGAAGATCAAACCTATCCATTCTTAAGCAAATCAGCCCTGAGTGCTCACTGGAAGGACAGATCATGAAGCTGAGGCTCCAGTACTTTGGCCACCTCATGAGAAGAGAAGACTCCCTGGAAAAGACCCTGATGTTGGGAAAGATTGAGGGCACAAGGAGAAGGGGATGACAGAGGACGAGATGGTTGGACAGTGTTTTCGAAGCTACCAACATGAGTTTGACCAAACTGCGGGAGGCAGTGGAAGACAGGAGTGCCTGGCGTGCTCTGGTCCATGGGGTCACGAAGAGTCAGACACGACTGAACAACTAAACAACAACAAAATCTATCTATCAAATTTTTCTTGTGGAGACATTGTCAGATTTAGCAGAGACCTTTATAGATTACTGTACTCATTCACCATTCTAACTCAACTATCCTGAGACTCTGCTTTTCCCTTTCCTTCTCCCCTTTAAAGTTCCTTTAGCTTCTCTTAAAGTGCCAATAAGTTATCAATAATCAATAAAGGCGAAGTTTAAGGCAGCCTCTTAATTACTTTTCACATCTGCAAAAGCAGTGTGTTTGTGTGTGTGTGAATCTATTGCCTCCATTGTCACTGCTGAAAGGGATGTCCATGTGAGCATCAGAGCTCACAGGATCTTAACAAATTGATGAACTTCAAGGGATCGATCAGCCACTTCACAAGTCATCTGGCGGGCTGGGGTGTGGACCCAGTCTTTAAAAGAACCTGCACTGATGCCTTGCTTTCTCTCTCTCTCTTTTTTTTAAATGATATTTATTGAGAGTTTTAAGATTACAAAGAAAAACAAGGGAAAAAAGAAGAAAAAAGAACAGATAACAATTAAACAATACAAATCGATAAAAGTCAAAAGCAAAAAGCAAAGGCAAAACACATAATGCATCAAAATCAAAAAGCAGAATTAAACAAAAAAAAAATTAAACGCAGATCCAGTATTCTCAAATCCTTAACTGTCATTACCTTATTTCATCGACCTCCTCACACCTCCCTTTTTTGTATTCTAGTTGTTAATTGTCTCAGCAAATCCTTTCCATTTTTCATAATATTCTGTCATTAAATTACCTTAATCTATTTTAGCCTTATCTTACCATAAAAACCCTAGAACTTAAAACTTAAATCTTATTTATACCAATTTCTCATAGCCATAGCATACTCTTACATAGTTCTTTTTAACATTTCTGCTAAAGACAAATAATTTCGTTCCAACATTTTTCTAATACTCATTAATTTTACAAAACATTCCTAAATAGAATTTTTAAAACTTTCTTCCAATCTTCATCCAGCGTCTCTTCCTCCTGGTCCCGGGTTTTGTCAGTCCTTTCTATCCCATCCATCTAGTTCATTAACCTGGTAACCTTATGTCCGAGGCCCTTAAGTCTCTTCCATGTCCCTTCCGCAGATCTTCTTCATATTTATACCTGTACTTTACTTTGTCTTCTGCTCCTTTCACTCGTGGAGACTCCAGCTTGACAATATTTTTGTCCCTTCTCGACAGATCAGCCCCTTTTCCATAGTCCACACTGAGCTCCATGTGGTATTTAAAAGCATGTTTCAAAGTCCCTCCAAGGTTGAGGACCCCCACAAGTCCAAACTCCTCCCGGCCCAACGCCAGATTTGAGAATTCAAAACATCCCTGCATAGGGGGGGTCTATCCAGCCCCCCATCTCCAAGCCGAACAAGACTCTATCTCTCCAAATCTGGCTTTTTCCAGGTTCATTCATCATATCCAACAACTCATGTTCCTGCTGGGCCACAGTTCCCTCCATCTCTGCCTCCCGGGGTCCAGCCACAACCTCCTCCCTCATCTGATCTGTCAGAGCACACTCCTGAATTAATTCCTGAGTGGGTTCTATATAGATACCCACTACCTGTCCAAAATTTGTGATCGCATCAGTCATCAAATCCGTCTTCTCATGTAACTGTTCCAATAAAGCACTTGTTTTGCAGAAAGCACGCACCAGAGCCTCCGAGTACATTGTTGTGCAAGGTCAAAGTCTAATCCCACGATCTTAATCTATTGCAGCTGCAAAACTCCCCAGTTCAGATTAATAACAGTTTCACAAGCTCCCTCTAGGGGAAGAACTTCTATTTGTATCCATCTCTCTCTCTCTCTTTTTTTTTAGCAGATCTAACAACAAAGTTTCCTTTTTCAGATATTTTGTCAATATTTTGTTCCTTTTAGCTGCGAAGGAGAACAATGGAATCACTATGTTTCTCTTCTTTTAACTATCTGTCAAAAACGTTTGTCTATAGTCAATGAACTTCCCAAAAACGTCTGTCCTGACACCCCGCTTCCAGGTTCAAGACGGTGGAAAATTGCTTTTCTTTAGACTCTCTTCTGCAGGTTTAAACGGTCCAGAAAAAATCCCCCCTCTCCTCCTGCTTCCAAAGGGGGTTCAGTAATTTTAAATGATGAAAGTTGATCCTTTACAAACGATTTTCTAAACTCTAGCTTGCCATGTCTTTGCTTTAATCTTTCTACAAAAAGCGGAAGGCTGACTTCCTGTTTAGACCTTCCCGCTTCAGTGCCAAATTAAAAGGAATTTCTTAGTCCAATTTTCCGTTCTACTCACGGGTCCTTGTTTAGAGTCCAATTGTCCAAATTTAACCTACTCACGGGTAATTGTTTTTATAGCCAGATTGTCACAGGAAAAAGGTAGCGCTCTCCGGTAACGGCTGTGCGGCTTCGCTCCACGGAAGAAGCAGTTGACTCTCAGCACTGCGCCGCTTGCCCCGCTTCGCTCCGGAGCCCGTAATTGAGTTCCTTTACAAATTGGGGGGGCGCGCAAGGTGCCCGCCGAGTCCCACGGTCACAGGCTTCACCCGCCTGTGATTTTTTAAAGGGTCCCTGCTTCGCCGTAGCGGAACAGACCCGATTTCTGTAGAGCTAGTCCCTCCGGATCAGAGGGAGTCCGCCATTACCGATGGCGCCACCCTGGAAGTCCGATGCCTTGCTTTCTCTCTGCCCTGTTTACATCTCATTCTGAAAGCAGCCAATTGACAAATGACTACTGTTGCCATCCATAAGATGCATGTTCTTGACATTCAGTAGAATAAATGCAACAATGTCCATTTAATTTCAAGGTGATTGATTTTTATTTTTATATTGCGTTTTTTCCTCCACATAGCCTCACACCCAGGGTATAATTACTACCCATAACTTGTCTGAGATTTTCATGGCTAATTAATTGATAAAGTGAGTGTTAAATTCTTTTCTTTCTCTCCCTCTTGATACTATATTAGCCTGTCCTTAAAACATGTAATTCAATGAAGAGCAATCTAGTGCAAATTTGTAATAAAGGACAGAGTTTCGGTTGGTTCATTCTCCTCCACTGAATTCTGAAGTCCTCTGTGGGCTTCTGGTTCACAGCTTCACTTCGCGAGGTCATCTGTTCTTAGAATAGAACTTGTTTCGTAGCACGGCTTCAAATTAAGCCAAGGAAAGGCCAGGGATCTTATAGGCCTAGTTTCTAACGAAGCTTATTTTCTTTAGCTACAACCCAAAGTCTTACATAAAGAGAAGACAAATTAGGAAGCTGAACTGATAAACAACAGCAAAAAATCAATACTACAGAAAGAGTCCGCCACCAGAAAAAAAATGAAGATTAAGTGACAGAGCGAAGCGAGGATGACAGCAGATAGACTGAAAGAGCCAAACAAAGCAAATGTGCTAGATTGTTTGGGTTAAATTAGGTCAGAATTTTAATGCTTCATAAAAACTGTGAGCACAAATATAACTTCAGCAAGAGATTTAAGTCTGGAAGCCACACCGCCAGAGGAAAGGATATAAAATAAATCCAGACTTTGTGAATGCTAAGGAAACAAAGAGCAGGTGAAGACATTTTACTGCAAGTAATTTGGTAAATTATTAAAGAAAATCACCCCAGCCACACATTTTGTAAAAATGGTCTCTCTATCAAAGCTGAGACAACAAAAACAACCTTGCCTGTTAGCTTTTATAAATCCTCATCCAAGTTCTGAAACTGGAAATTGGTCGGTATATGAATACTCATTTCTGTTCTAACCACATGTTTATGAATGGAGCTTTCAGAACAGTTGTGGGAAACACGGGAAGCTTATAAAAAAAAAATGCATTTGCACCTGTGCATGAGGACTCTGAAATTCGATTTTATAGGGTAGCAAACCAAGCAAGACAGGTCAGGAATAGGTTTCCTGGAAGCTTTAAAAATAAAAATAATAAAATGGTAATTACATCTCTTCTAAGGAAAAGTATACATACCCTTCCATGCTCTTATCCTTCATGAGACTCATTTAATTGGGTAGGTTATTATATTTAACATGGTGTTCAACCCACCTCCATTTTGCTTGGGTTTAGAGGGTCATAGAATTTTGTTGGCCAAATCAAATATTGTTAAAGGCAATGTTGTGATTTGAAATAATTTTTCCAACAGAGACAAGCTGTAATCAAGGTCACTTCAATGTCTGCTTTCATGTCTTCAACTTAATTTTGAACTCTGTTATTTTTACCTCGTTTTATCATGAGGTGGGGAATTTAAACCCGCCCACATATGTAAGGTTGGTTCTGGAGTTCAAAAGCTTAGTTATTTTGACAAAGAATGCGAATTAAACTTTCAGCACCATGAACGTATGGGCTAATTTAAGATAAATTTGAGAAGAGGTAAAATTTAAATTTCCAAGTGCAGTCAATTCCTCTTTAGTCATATTTTGCAGCTCAAATGTAGGTAGATCTCCCATCAAAGCAAACAAAAGTTTCTGATGTTGCGTCATTCCTTAGTCATCAACATCACTATCATGGCTGCTTTCAAATGCATACTGTCAAGTGATTCTAGAGCTGTTGTGTATAGCTACACAATAGGGCTTGGCCATCTGTTGTTGTTTATGAGTATAGTCATATCTTGGAAGTCAAACAGCTTAGTTCCCAAACGTTTTGGCTCCCAAACATCGCAAACCCAGAAGTGGCTGTTCAGGATTGCGAACTATTTTTGAAAGCCGAACTTCCGATGGGGCTTCTGCGGCTTCCGATTGGCTGCAGAAGCTTCCTGCAGCCAATCAGAAGTCGTGCTTTGATTTCCAAACGTTTCGGAAGTCGAATGGACTTCCGGAACAGATTCCGTTCGACTTCCAAGATACAACTGTACAGTGGTACCTCGGGTTACATACGCTTCAGGTTACATACGCTTCAGGTTACAGACTCCGCTAACCCAGAAATAGTACCTCAGGATAAGAACTTTGCTTCAGGATGAGAACAGAAATCGTTCTCCTGCGGTGCGGCGGCAGCAGGAGGCCCCATTAGCTAAAGTGGTGCTTCAGGTTAAGAACAGTTTCAGGTTAAGAATGGACCTCCAGAACGAATTAAGTACTTAACCCGAGGTACCACTGTACAGCCATTCCACCTTTCTCTTAAAGCACACACAAACACAGAAGATTTTCTCTATACCTTAAGGTACAAACTGGCTCGTGCCATTCCAAAAGGTAGCGCAATTAGTGCAGTGCATGTATCATTGAGTCTCTGCTCTTTTATTCTGTGGGTTGTATCCTGCTGGTGTGCCTCCACTCAAGGAAGGCAGCAGAGCCTTCCAATGGCAAAGCATAGACCAAGGCAACATTTGGTGATTCCCCCTCCCTCAGGAGTCCCTGTGCTAGGTCCCAAGCTGCTTCTAAGGGCCCCCCCATCTTCCAGACCAGGTTTGGAGATTGCAATTGAGAGGGGAACTCACTGAATCAAGGGGGCAAACTTGAATAAAATTTGGGTGGAGGGGCAAGTAAGCTCCGCCCTGCATAACTGATCACAAGATGTGGCACACATGCACTGTTTGAATGGAGTTCATAGGAGTTGGCTCCTATGAACTGACTATCCTATTCTACTGAAGGAAGGCTTCCCTGGATCAAAGAGCCTTCTGGCAATAGAGAGGGCACCAAACGGATGCAACCTAGTGTGTTTTCAGCTACTGGTACCAGTAATTCATAAACTTGTAAAAAAAAATAAAAATGCACTTTTATTACAATTTTATTGTTGTTTAAATTACTTTATTTGAAGATTTTTCCATTTTCAAACAGTGGTACATAACGATCATTTCGTGAACCACTCATTTCAAATACAGACCCTCCAAGTGTCCCTATTTTCCAGGAACGTCCCGTATTTAGAGAAGCCGTCCCAGTTTCTGATTTGATCCCGGAATGTCCTGCTTTTCCTTAAGACACTCCTATTTTCATTGGAGAAATGTTGAAGGGTACGGTAGGATGTCTCTATTTTCATTGGAGAAATGTTGGGGGGTATGGAGTTATTTGACTCCCGAACCGTCTGCAGGCAATCCTGTATAGGTAAGATTTTTTTTCATGTTTAATGTTTCATTGTGTTTTTATTTATGTTGGAAGCTGCCCAGAGTAGCTGGGGCAACCCACTAAGATGTGTGGGGTATAAATAATAAATTTATCATTATGGAATGGGACGTCCCTATTTTCATTGGGTAAATGTTGGAGGATATGCAAATACAGCCACAACCCTGTGAGTTATGTTAGACCAGTGTTTCTCAACCTGTGGGTCCCCAGGTGTTGTTGGACTACAACTCCCATCATTCCTAGCCAGCATGACCAGTGGTCAGGGATGATGGGAGTTGTAGTCCAACAACATCTAGGGACCCACAGTAAGTAACACTGGGTTAGACTGAGAGGCAGTGAGTAGCCCTAGGTCATCAAGTGGGATTAATAGAGTTGGGTAAATTGAAGCATTCTTGGGATATAGTTGCTGTTTGGTGATCCCAATGCAGGATCAGTTGTCCTGCCTGCTGTAGAAAATGCTTACTTGCATCCTCTGTGCTCTGCTTGTATATATGTAAATAGAAGAGGTATTACAAAAAAAACAAACAACCCTACTAGACCCTAGCCCTCTCTATTTTTTCTCATTTAAAGGAACTGAACCCTATTGCTCAGGCTTCCTCAAACTCGGCCCTCCAGATGTTTTTGGCCTACAACTCCCATGATCCCTAACTAACAGGACTAGTGGTCAGGGATGATGGGGATTGCAGTCCCAAAACATCAGGAGGGCTGAGTTTGCCTATGCCGGCTATATCTGCTAGGCTACACTTTTCACTGTTCAAGGAAGTGGAAAGCTGTTGCATTTGTACACGAAAGTCATGTTTTCTAGCCCTCTTTAAAAATAAAAAATCATCGTTCAATCAACCCCCCTCTATTAGTTCTTTGCCTTTTGGGACTGGTCACATGTCATCAGCTTTTAGATAAAGAGCTCATAATTATAGACTTATCTCCAAGACAAAAAATAATAATAATAGCACTATCCTTTTTTTTTACTCACAGATTCTTCAAGCAGTTTCACTTTATACCCTGACTCAACGCAGACTGGAGCGGGGAGGTTTTGGGGAATAAGCTGAACGCTGTGTCTGAATGCTTTTGTTAAGTGAAAAGACTTCAGCACAAAGTGGACTATTCACCAATAGCCACTTAAAATAGCGGGAGGAAAGATAAAATTATGCATCTTGTAATTAATATTTTAATTTGGCGAGGAAGGAGCTACATAGTGATTAAGCCTGTCTCTCCCTCTCTGATAATAATGAAGCCAGACAATCTCAAGAGAAGCTCTGTGGCGGAGAATGTAATGCCATTGATTAAGACCATGTTTCCAGGGTGGGTACTTCTTTTAAAACGAAAACCAAGCCAATTTGCTTGTGCTTTGGGATGGAAGGGGTGGCATGCCTTCCCCAAAAACTGTGAAAGCACTGAAGCGTCATTAAAGGCAATTAGATTAATCAAGCCTTTTTTGTGTGGTCCAGCTTTGCTTCTCACCCACAATAGCTGCTAATTGCTGCTTCATCAGCCGAAAGTTGTTGTTGTGCTTTTCAACAAAATACACAAATTTTTGGTCAATGTTGGGGAAGTAGTTAGCAGGATTCTACAGTTCTACGAACAGTTGCTTTTCAGCAGAGGCATCCTTGAGTTCAGTGTAACTTGGGGCATCATCTATACATGCTCAGAAACAGCCATGCACAATGGCTGGTCTGGTGCCAAGCTAAATCAAATGAAATCTATCCTTTCCTGTCTTTTTGTAAGCAAGTGTGTGCACTCACTCACTCTCCAACAATACCCTCCAACATTTCTCCAATGCAAATAGGGACGTCCTATTCCATAATACCCCACCCACCTGACTGGGTTGACCCAGCCACTCTGGGAAGCTACCAACATATATAAAAACATAATAAAACATTAAACATTTTTCAAAAAAACTTCCCTATACAGGGCTTCCTCCTGATGTCTCCTAAAGTTACTTATTTCCTTGGCTCAGGGGTCACATAACTCCATACCCTCCAACATTTCTCCAATGAAAATAGGGATGACCTAAGGGAAAGCAGGATATCCCGTGATCAAATCAGAAACCGGGACAGCTTCTGTAAATCCAGAACTGTCCCTGGAAAACAGAGACACTTGGAGGGTCTGCACACACTATTACACAGTCCAAGGTCTTAAACTGCTTGCCAAGCCTGGTGCCCAAGAGAGTTGAGTGAATGTAAGATACCACTGAATTAAGTCAAAGCCCGTTTAATCTAGCATTCTGTTCCCACAGTGGTTGATCATATGCCTATGGGAAGCCCATAAAAGGAACCCAAGTCCAATTATCATTAAGCGCAATGATTCAAAGACATTAAATAGAGCAGAGGACAAAATGGATGCTTGTGGGACTCTACAGCCCAAAAACCATGGAGGCAAGCAACAGTCTCCTAGTACTACCGTTTGTTAGTGATCCTGCAAGTAGGAGATCTCCATGTCATCTCCTTTCTGGCCTCAGGGTAGGAGAGGCAGATACGCTCCCCCTTAACTGCAGGGACTGGCAGTGATCTAAAAGGGGAAAATCTATACTCCCGAGATATGAAAATCCACATAGCCCCAGAAATTAATTTCAACATATTTTTTCTCTTCCCTCTTTTGATATGACTCCACAAGTATTCAACTTATATGGATTCCCTTTCCAATTACAGCTTCTGAAATTCTCTAGCTATGCAGTATAAAGCTCTCCTCCTAGCTTTGCCCTTCAACAGCAAGGAGGAAAAGATAAAGTTGAAAACAGGTAAAGAAGGGGAACTGTTGAAAAGAGTGATAAGAAATATTTTGCCATTATTCAGCAGAGTGTTTCTGCTGAGTAGAACAAATGCCTGGAAATGCTAAGAGGAACATAAGAGCCCCTAATGATAATTCATTGGGGGATAGAATATCGGAGATATAAACAGCTATTTCCACAGTGGTAGCACAATGGCACGTGGATTAGTCATGCTGGTCACTCGTGCACTGGTGTCAGAAAATCTATTACTTTAGAAACAAAGCAAGAAAGATAGGAAATTAACAAACTCATTGAAATAGGTTGTATTTAAGGTCTTTTCCTCCTTCATGTGTTGGCTTAATAAACTGGTGCGTTTTTTTCTTGTCAGTACCCTATAAACTGCAGGAGTTGTCTTCAGAGGTCACTGTGACTAGAGATTCTTTTGGGCAGGGGTGCTAAACTCCCAACTTTAAGGTCTAAGTAGCTCCGCCAGGCCTCCCTGCTTGTACTGAGCAGTCATTTTAAGGTAAAGGTAAAGGGACCCCTGACCATTAGGTCCATTCGTGACCGACTCTGGGGTTGCGACACTCATTGGCTGAGGGAGCCGGCGTACAGCTTCCAGGTCATGTGGCCAGCATGATTTAGCCACTTCTGGCAAACCAGAGCAGCGCATGGAAATGCCATTTACCTTCCCGCCAGAGCGGTACCTATTTATCTACTTGCACTTTGACGTGCTTTTGAACTGCTAGGTTGGCAGAAGCTAGGACCGGGCAACGGAAGCTCACCCCATCGCGGGGATTCGAACCGCCGACCTTCTGATCGGCAAGTCCTAGGCTCTGTGGTTTAACCCACAGCGCCACCAAGTGCTAATCACATAGGGAGAGCCTGTTGGATCAAGCCAGTGGCTCATCATCCTGTTCTCAGAGTGAGATAACCACGGGAATACATGAATGACATGAATTCAAAATTCATAAGTTCAAAAACTTACCGTATGTCATAGTGTGGTTTAATTTCTAAATAAGAAGCATGGAGCCAATCTTTTCTGAAAATGGTACTTGGTTCCGCTTACACAGAAGCTCTTCCCCTTTCCATAGTTGTGCAATTTTTTTGTGTGAGAAGACAATGGCGCTCTGCACATGTGTAATGACACACTTCCTTAAATAAGTGCTGCACAAGTCCTATAGTGATGAAAACAGCAAGCTTGAACGTTCTTTTGTAATTCAAGAAAATCTTTAATAAAAATTGTTGTTGTTTTTTTTTAAAAAATGCAGTCCTCCCAAGTCAAAATGTTACCAGCCACTGCTGATCAGTAGTGTGACGGGGTCTGAATTAACCAACCTTTTTCCAGCGTGCATTTGTTTTTAAATTGCCAAATACAATTCTGAATCAAAACTGGGGGAGGATGTGGCATAAACCCATCAGTATTCACAATGGAACTGAACATTCTGGCCCAGCCAAGTTTGTACACCAAACCAGGTAATTTACAGATCATTGCAACATCACTTCTGCACATTGCTGTTCTCAGCTGCCAATGAAAATTCACAGAGGATCAACTGAATTTGAAAGTATTGTTCATTGGAATCATTGGGACGTCTAAGCAGACGTGTTCAGTATCAGAGTGGAGAAATTAAGTAGCTTCGCTTGTTGTTCTTATTGTTTGGCAAAGCTCAGCCCAAGTTATGGCAGGCAGCTGCTCCTGTGTGGTTTTCACATTCTTCCAATGAAAGCTAGGAAGTGATGACTGATGTCTCATTTGGCTTTTATCTTTTGGAAGGAGATGATCAAAAGCTCTGCAGATTGGAATGATTTTATTTGAGGTGATAATATTTACTGCCCTTGCTAACATCTAGTATTTCTTTCTCTTTCTCTGCAGTCAATGTGAATTTGCAATGACTCAATCTGAGTTCGTACAGCGCAATGCCAGGCATATTTTACGGGCCTGCTGACATGCACCATGCTGGGTGCTCACCAATTTTTTCCCCTGATCCAAACTTGGCAACAGAATATACCGTTGACAGATTTCAGGTTAACTATTCCAGACTGGGAGTCATAAATAGTTACTATTGCCAACAAGAAAACAGATAAAATGCAATAAGACCCAACTGCAAATTCAGCAGTTGAATAGTCTTATTAATGTGTGCATATATAGAACTGCTTCTTCATTTAGAAAATATAGGTAAATTGGCTGGATCCAGACTTGCCATTCAGCGAACAGAAAGGCTCCTTTTTAGAACAGAAGAGACAGAGATCTAACAGAGGCTCCTGTTGAAGGAAGAGTGGAGGTGATTTTTCTTTTCTTTTTAAATTTCCACTTTCTCCTACAGACCCCAGTGCCATTGCTCGCTGTGTTCCAGGTGGTCTTTCAACTCTTCTTAGAAGTAGCCTCTGTCCACTGAGCTATCCAAGCTAGAAGCAATCAAAGCAGAACAACAAGGTTGAAGCCAGTCATCCATTAACAAGTGCAGAGAACAAAATTATCTTCATGGGCACCAGAACATTCATAAAGTATGTGCCAGTTGAGCATCTCTTGAGCAGTCGCAAAGCTGCTACCACAAAGGCTCCCTTTCCAGTTCTTACCTGGTTCGCCTTTGAATATGGTAGTACCTGCAGCACAGATTCTGATTACAGTCCCAAGGGAGTGGGCAGGTTCATATGGGAGCTGGTAGTTCTTCAGATCAAAATAGGGTTGGTCATTTGTCTTAACAATTAAGCAGTATAGAGAAAAGTGGGCAAGCATAATGTAAAATAGCAGAAGTACTGGTTGAGTACTATGACCTTGGCTTGTTAGTGCCAATAAATTCACAAGATTCTGCTTGCAGTGGATTAACATCAGCTTACTTGCCAGATCTCAGTGGGTGGGAGCACATGGCGTAGAGCAATTAACTTGCTATCCAAGTATTTTTGTTTAGTTTCCAAACTGAGGATAACATTCAGAAGCTTTAAGTGTTTGGCCCACTTGATTTAAAGTTACTCACTCTTCATAAGAAGACACCATCTTACTCCACACTGTGTTCCCAAGGGGTTCCAATTGAGATGTCATAAAAGTTCCTGAGACCCAAGGCAAGTGTTTTGATGCTTGGGACTCCTGCACCAGAGAAGAGTCACCCCACTTGACTTTTCCTTTCCATTTCCTCTTACATGGTGGAGGCAAATGTAGGGCTACAGAGGGAGAGGTATGTTAGGTCTCTCCTGCTAATTCTAACACCTGACTTGCTGTCAGCTCTGCCACTGCCAAGCCCTCATCACAGCTATTGCAGATAGATAATGGGAGGAGGAGTAAAACAGCTGCATCTGCCTCCACCACTGTCACTGGAACTAAAGCCATTTGCCAAATAAGGAGGCTGCACTCAGAACTGCATGGAGGGATAGCTGCTCATAAGGTTCGGAAGAGGGATTTGGACCTGACTCTGTGTCCAATGAATATTTTTTTATTTGACTTATATACCACCTGTTAAGTCGTGGGTTGACATAGCAGCCGGCACAGCGATTTCTTCAAGTAGCTCTTTATTATGGTAAGCTGGAATAGAACTGACTGCGAACAGCTCAGCCGGCCTGTATTTATAGGCAGCCGGCTGTCAACATTGTAACCACAACAGCCCAGAGTTCCCGCCTAAAATAACTGCCACGGACCTGAGTGAAAACTATCTACAGACCTGAGTGAAAACTATATACAGTATCCCCCTGTTGGCCCAGGGTGAAACTACACTACATAACACCCCTCCCCACCGAGATAAGGCGTTAGTTACAATCGTAATGGTTTCCTTATATACAGCACTACGCGTAATGGTTCAATTAAGCACAAAAGCATATCGGTTACATTTCCCATACTTAGACCAACAGTGATACCTGTCCAACAACATAGTCCTTTAAATAAGTTGGGCGCTTGGAAACTCTGCCAGACCGCCGGGGACTGGTAGCCAAGTCCGGAGGGCCACACAGTTCTCGCTGAGGCTGTGGTGCGACCCTAGGTGGCGTTGGAACCCACTCCCCTGGATCCGCTGCTGTGGGTGGAGCCTCCGCAAGTGGAGTGGTCTGAGTCTGTTCTGAAACGGCTTGGTTCGGCTCCACGCTGGCAGTTTGTGAGGGAGGTGTAGGTGGGGCCTCGCCATCTGTACGTGTCTCTTCTGGAGCCGCAAGCGCAGTTGGGGGCACCTCGGTAGTGTCCAAGTCCCCAACCCTGCGCCTAAGCTGGTCTATGTGCCGTCGCCACAAGCGTCCGTCTTCGAGTGTCACCTGGTACGAGCGAGGTCCAGTGACTCCCACTACTGTGGCTGGCACCCAAGGGATGTCCCCCACATAGTTCCGGGCAAAGACCTGGTTTCCTGGGACAAATGACCGTGGTGCGTTGGCACAGCCTGGGGGTTCAGCCACGGCAAAGTCTGGGTGTAGCCGGTCGAGCAGTGACCTGAGGCGGCGGCCCATAAGCAGTTCAGCAGGACTCCTCCCTGTGGCCGCATGAGGGGTGATGTGTTGCACGAACAAGTATTCGGCGACCCGCTCATGCCAGTCTCCCCGGTCCAGGCGCGCCAGTGCCTCTTTTGTCGAGCGCACCATTCTTTCCGCTTGCCCGTTGCTGGATGGATGAAAAGGTGCCGTTAGGGCATGGCGGATGCCCAGTCCCAAAAGATACCGCTCAAACGTGCCTGACGTGAACTGCGGTCCGTTGTCAGAGACAAGGACATCAGGACACCCATGCGTTGCAAACAGGCCTCGCAGCACCCGGATGACAGCTTCGGTAGTGGTGGAGGGCATCAGGGCGACCTCCAGCCATTTGGAATAGGCGTCCACCACTACCATAAAGGTCCGGCCGTGAAAGGGGCCAGCCAGATCGATGTGCACCCTCGACCAGGGTGTCTTTGGCGTCTCCCAGGTGTGTCCCTTAGCTGCCGGTGGTGCAGGCCTCGACTCCTGGCACGCTTGACAGGCGGACACCCAGGCAGTGATGGCATCGTCCATATTAGGCCACCAGACGTAACACCGAGCCAACGCCTTCATTTTGACAATTCCCGGGTGGCCAACGTGCAGAGCCTCCAGGACGCGCTGACGGAGTCCCTGGGGAATCACGACGCGGTCTCCCCACAGCAGGCAGCCCCGATGAGCTGAGAGTTCATGTTGTCTGGTTGCGAAGGGCTGGAACTCCGATGCAAAAGGCCCTTGTGGCCACCCCCTCCACACCCAGTTGAGCACCCGGCTGATGGTGCGATCCTGGGCAGATGCGGAGGCCACAGTGGCAGCCGATACAGGCGCTGCCGGAAGATCCTCAATCAGAAGGAGCGATGAAGCTGGAGCCGGGTCTTCCACAAATGCTGGAAGAGGGCAACGGCTGAGGGCGTCGGCATGGCCCATCGATTTCCCCGGGCGATGGATGAGCCGGTAGTGGTAGGCAGCCAGGAAAACAGTCCATCGCAGCATGCGTGGTGAGAGGACCGGTGGAGTTGGACGATCACCGGCGAGGAGGCCCAGGAGTGGCTTGTGGTCAGTGATGAGGTCAAAAGTCCTGCCATAGAGGTATTCATGGAACCTCTTCACTCCAGCCACAAGTGCCAATGCCTCCTTGTCGAGCTGGCTGTAATTCCGTTCCGTCGGAGATAGTGTCCTGGAAAAGTAGGCGAGCGGTGCTTCTCTTCCATCTGGAAAACGGTGACTAAGGACAGCACCGATGCCAAAAGGTGAGGCGTCGCAGGCAAGGACCAGCGGCCTGGATTCACTGTACTGTACCAGCACACTGTTTGAAGAAAGGAGAGCCTTGACCGCGTTGAAGGCCGCCGTCTCCCGATGACCCCAGGCCCAAGGCGTCTTAGTGCTAAGGAGTCGGTGAAGAGGCTCAGCCACTGTGGTTTTGTGGGGCAGGAACATGTTATAAAAGTTCAGCAGCCCCAGGAATGCCTGCAACTCCGTTTTGTTCTTTGGGGTGGGGGCCTGCTGGATAGCGCGGATCTTGGATGTGGTTGGATGAAGACCGGAGGCATCGATAAGATAGCCCAGGAACTCTACCTGTGGAACGGCGATCTGGCACTTCTCCCTCTTTACCTTGAGCCCGGCCTCCTGGAACCTGGTCAGCACGGCACGGAGGCGCTCGAACAGCTGCTGGTGTGAGTCTGCAGACACCAAGACGTCATCAAAATATGGTACCACGCCCTGAAGCCCTTGCAGGAGACGCTCCATAAGGCTTTGGAAGATGCCAGGAGCCACACTCACCCCGAACTGCAACCGGCGGCAACGGAATGCCCCCCGGTGGGTGACGATCGTCTGGGCTTCAGCAGTGGCATCATCGACTGGCAGTTGTTGATAGGCTTGGGCAAGGTCCAGCTTAGCGAAGACCTTACCCTCACCCAGGGAATGCAGCAGGTGTTGGACAACAGGAACCGGATAAGCGTGCTGCTGAAGTGCCTTGTTGATCGTGCACTTGTAGTCAGCGCAGATTCTCACCGACCCATCTGGCTTGACAGGCGTGACGATGGGGGTTTCCCACTTTGCGTGGTCAACCGGCTCCAAAACTCCTTGGGCGATCAGTTTGTCCAGTTGTTCGTCCACCTTAGCCTTGAGAGCAAAGGGAACCCGGCGTGGCTTTAGCTTGATGGGGGCGACTTGTGGATCAAGGCTAAAGGAGATGGGCGTACCTGTATATTGGCCCAAGGTGCCGTCAAAAACCTCGGCAAAGTCTTTGACCAGACCCTCAGTCTCTGCGTTAGAGATGCAGTTGATGCCGGTGACTTCCAGGCCGAGGGCATCAAACCAGTCTAGCCCTAGGAGGCTTGGCCGCTGACCTTCGACCACCACCAACCGGAGCAGGCCCGAAAAATCCTTGAAGGCGATCCGGAACCGGCCAACGCCTACCACGGGAATGTCGTTTCCCTGGTAGTCTCTCAGGTGTACGCGGTGAGAGTCGAGTTGCCTTTTGGACACTCTGGGTACCAGTCTTTTGATGGTGCTCCATGACACGATGGACAGGGCAGACCCGGTGTCGATCTCCATGTCACATGGAGCTCCTTCAATGAGCACCGTGACGTTCAGCTTGCGTCGCGTAGGCGAGTCGGTTTGGCCAATCGTGGTTCCAGACGGGCAGCGGCAGTTGGTGAGAGCGAAACAACTTTCCTTGGCAGACTGGAGTGAAGACTTGGACTTGCGAGTCGATGAAGGGGGGGTGTCAGACGGAGCCGATCGGCAGACCTTAGCGATGTGGCCCCTTCTGGAACACTTCCTACAGATGGCGTCTCTGAATCGACACTTGGCACGGGAATGGTTGCCTCCGCAGCCAGCACATTCCGGTTGGCCCTTGGACTTCTGTTGGAACTTCCTGCGCTCCCGCTTTGTCTGGTGCACGTCCTCGTCTTCACTGGAGGATGCCTCCTCACTGCTGGCCTCTTCATGATGCACCGGAACTGGCGCCCTAGCAAGACGCGGGCTGCTGGACTTGCGGATCTCCTGGGCGGAGCGTTCAGCAGCTTCTGAGGCCACAGCCTCCTCAATGGCTTTCTGTAGCGTGAGGTCTGGCTTGGCTAGGAGGCGCCGTTGCAGATGGATGTCCCGGACCCCGCAGACGATTCGATCCATCAGGGCATCGTCTAAGTCTCGGAACTCACAGTGCATTGCAGCCTGTCGCAGGGCGGTGGTGTAGTTGTTGATTGACTCCCCCTCTGCCTGGTTCCGGTGGTAGAACGCATGGCGGGCAGCAATCTTGGACGGCTTTGGTGCGTAGTGGTTGCGGAGCTTCTCTTGGATCGTGTCCCATAGTGTTGCCTGGACTGCTTCAGGCGCAACCAACGCTCGGGCCGTCTCAAACACCTCAGGCCCACAGAGGCTGAGGAATAGGCCCCGCTTCCGATCCTTTGATACTGCTGTCAGCTCGTTGGCTTGGAGGTAGCAGTCGAACCGAGCGAGGTAGGAGTCCCATGATTCAGAGGCTGGCGCAAACGGCGGTAGAGGCACAAGTGAAGCCATGATTCCGATGCCGGCGTGAAGGGCGATGGATGGAACACAGTGCTCTAGCCAGAACAGTCAGCTCTGAATTGGTTCTGCCCAGTGATTTCGCTCAGTGATTTCGCTCTGTGATTCAGCTCAGTGATTCAGCTCAGTTCAGAGGCTGGCCGCATCTGGCTGTGCTCTGATGTCCATCTATCCCATCCTCGTCGCCAGTGTTAAGTCGTGGGTTGACATAGCAGCCGGCACAGCGATTTCTTCAAGTAGCTCTTTATTATGGTAAGCTGGAATAGAACTGACTGCGAACAGCTCAGCCGGCCTGTATTTATAGGCAGCCGGCTGTCAACATTGTAACCACAACAGCCCAGAGTTCCCGCCTAAAATAACTGCCACGGACCTGAGTGAAAACTATCTACAGACCTGAGTGAAAACTATATACAGTATCCCCCTGTTGGCCCAGGGTGAAACTACACTACATAACACCACCCTTCATCCTAAGATCTCAGGGTGGTTCACAAGATAAAATACAAGGTAAAAGCACAAATAGTTAAATTAAAAACAACAAAACAGTAACACCTCCCATCCCACAAACACATTTCAAAGGCTGTAAAATATTAACTAGCCAAAGTCCTGCTTGAAGAGGAAAGTTTTCACCAGGCTCCTAAAGATATATAGTGAAGACACCAGACAAACCTTCCTGGGGAGAACATTCCACAAATGGGGAGCTGCTACGGAGAAGGTCCATTCTTGTGTTGCCACCCTCTGGACGTCTTGTGGAAGAGACACATGAAGAAAGGCCTCAGATTATATATGAACACAGAGGTGGTCCTTGAGGTATTGTGGCCCTGAGCCAATGATATCGTTATGAGTGATGGAAATGGCTTGGAAATACCAAAACATTTGCCAATGTTTTCATAAAGATAGTTCAGAGGTGCACTTAGATGACTCTGGATTAATGGTCTTCACAGTGGTGTCTCCTTAGATGGCTAATGTGTATTATTTCCCTTCAAATGATCTTAGTGGGTCCCCTCTCTTCTAGATGTAGGGTAGGTGGGCAAAATAGCCTTATGGGCCAAATTGGGAGATCTGGTGGGTGAAATGAGGCTCGCAAGGTCCCGTATCTCTGCTTTGCTTGCTTCAACATGTGGGTGACCTAGGCCTGCTGCTCTGGGTGACCTTCAGAGTGGCTCAGAGTTGGACCCTGGAAGTCTGTCCCCAAAGTCCTTCCCAAATGGCACCACTCAGTTAAACCCCAAATTGTGTATGTTTGTGTGCCCATTTGTGACCATGTGGATTCATCTGAGAAACTCATATCAGATGCCTGCATAAGGTTAATTACCATGACTAATAGCTGTTGATAAATTTCTTTTTGTTCCATATGCTTGCCACGGAATACCCCAGCACTCTGGGACCCTACTGAGATTTAAGGATCCCACAGTTACCTATTTTGGAGTCTTTCGGTCAATGCTGCCATCTGCTTTACAAGACCAAGAAGTGATTTTGAAAAGAAAATCCTACAAATGGGATTTGGTTGTGTGTTTTCACATATGTCCTGGAATCACACTTAATATGTCCAGACTTCATAAATCTCCTCATTAACAACTGATTAAATGACAGACCTGTCCTGTGCTAAATAATTTCATTTCACAAGACTCTTGTAAATCTCTACCCCCACAGGACCTGAATGAATGAATGTTCAGATACATATCTTATCTTGCCAGCAGATGTGTTCATTCATAGTTCTGTTCACTTTTCAAAAACCTTTCTGTCAATGGGCATCTTGAAAGATCTGTGGAGTCACGTATATTGCCAAGGAACAGAGCTTGCAAAAAACTCTCATTTTCTCTTTTCTGGTGGTCTGAGTCGCTTTGGCGATAACAACATTTCTACTTCTTATTGTCTTCCAGTTCATTGTTCGCATCTCTCATAAGTGCTACTATGTACCCTAAATACAAATAATACTAGTGATGGGAATCTGTTTTAAACACTTCTTATGCTGCTCTCTGGTTATCTATTTTATGGATTTCTCCAAGGAGCTAGAAAGAGTCATCACTGCAATTGGATTTATCTCAAATATAATGTTTTGAAAAAGTCCTGCCCAAGACCTCTGCTACTGTAATGGGGATGGAGAACAGGTAGCCTTTCAGATGTTACCAAACTCAAACTCCTGTTAGCCCCAGCCAGCATGGCCAATGGTTAGAGATGAGAGGAGCAACATATCAAGGACCACAGGTTCTCCATTCCCAAAGTATTCAGACATTAAATTAGCTCTTTAAAAAGAAGAAGTAGTAATGTATTGAACTGGACCATGGCAGAACATATTACATGAGTTTAACTGATATGTGGACCACTTAAAAATTTTTACCCTTTTGATGGGAATGTGGACTAATATTTTTGGCGTGTTATATAACTTGGCTGTGTGGTATGGGGTGAAAGGTATCCAGAAGGATACAGGGGCAGTAAAATGTCTTTTAATGCTAGTGATGGAGTGGAAGGAAAAGATATGAGAATCATTTTGGAGACCTTTGCACATAGAGTAAATTCACGTTGAAAAAAGAAGATCATGGGACGTCCTTTCATGTAGAGTGAAGTAGGGGACACAATGCCAAGAATCCCCTGGAATTGCTTTGTTCTCTGAGGGGATGGGCCCCCATGGACAGTATCTTGCCTAAGGGCCCACCAAAGCCAAGAGCTGACGCTGTTCCACAGGCAGTGTACATAGACTAGAAACCTTGTTTACAGGCATAGGATACAGGGGTAGATTGTAAAGGATACAGAATCTGGTGTTTTCTGTGGAATCTGTTAAACTAAGTTGACAGAAAGGGCTGACAATCTGGTCCACAGATTGCTCAAGAATGATGCCCCTGGGTTATAGAATGGTGGAAAAAATGCAAGATCTTTCATATCGAGCAGGTTGTATTGCTGTTCAGCCGGGCTGCTTTAAATGTCTGAGAGGCTCCTTGCTGAAGCCAGGCAAGATTTTCTCATTTTGAATAATATCTGTTTCATTTCCTGCTTCTTTTGTACTTCTTCCAGCATCCCATGGCTCTTGTCTGTCGTCTTTTCACCTGATCCTTTGACCCTTTCTTAAGAGTTCCCCTACAGTTGCTCTGCGTCTAGCTAATGTCTTCCTGACACGTCGGATGGCTTCTCTAGCCATACATGGGGACTCTCTGACCTCAGCTCTCCTAGGCTTTGTGTGATGCATTGCTCCCCGAAGCCATCTCTAGCGCTTCTCATTTTCAACATTTCTCAGGCAGCTTCTTCTTGACATCTGCTCCAGCAGATCTCCAAAGGGGTCTTGCGCAGTTGAGTTGTAAATAGCTGACTTTTGTGTAGAAGACGGAGTGCCTCTGTAGCTTTATAAATAACACGCCGTGCATCCCAAAACTACCCCACTGCGGTCAATCCAAACAAGCCAAAAAGGGGATCTGTTTAGATCATCAGCTTTTCCTTAGTTGACTGACGAAGGAATGGATTTGGCACCCCTTTTTCAAATGGCAATTCCATCACCTGTAAAGCAGTAACGTCTCAGATCCGGACTGTTCCTATGAATTTGATTCCATAAGTATTCTCGGTAATGGAAGGACAGTGGATCCTTCGCTGTTCTTTTATTTATACAGACTGAAGGTGTTTGCTTACTGGCAAGAATGCAGTGCATAAAAGGGTAAGGTAATACGGGAAGCTTGGCACATGCTTCCTGAGCCCAGATGGATGCTGAGATAAACAAATATGTACTGCATTTGTTTCCCCAATCTTTTCTTTCCTAACTACTTCTTCATTTTTTAAAATTATATTTCCCAACTTACAAATGTACAAAACACAGACCAAACACTGGCCCAATGGCCTCTAGCTGCCAATTCATTTCTGGGCTCAATTCAAAGTTCTTTGTTTTGACTTATAAAGCCTTATGTGGCTCAGAACCCCAATATCTCAAGGGCTACCTCTCCCCACACAAACTGACCCTGGAGCCTGCTGTTGTCATCTGAGGCCCTTCTCCATGTTCCCTCCTCTGGAGGAGGTTCAGAGGTTGGCAACACAAGAAAGGGCCTTTATAGTGGTGGCTCCCTGCTTATGGGATGCTCTTTCCCCAGGGAGGCTTGCCTGCCACCATCTTTATCCATTTTTAGGTACCAGGCAAAAACCTTTTCATCTGAGCCCCTTTTCTGCATGCCTCTTCAGAGGTCAGCGACACAAGATTGTGGCCCATTTCAGTGTCCCACCCTCGCCCTGCTTGTGGAATGGCCTCTCTGGGGAAACGTGGTTAGACATTGTCACTGTCAGTTTAAGCACCAGGCTAAGGCATTTTTATTTACCCATCCCTTTATTACTTAAGCCTACCTCTACAAGGGTAGAATAAGCTCAGTTTCTATACTTAAAGCAAACCACTCAAACCATATTAAAACACCTTCTTATTTGGGACTAGAACCTCTTCTTCACCTTTGTCTTTCGGCAGGTAACACTTCACCTCATCCTTGTAAATAGCCTTAAAATACTTGTTTTTGTGTGTGCCTGTTAGTTACGGTACTAAGGAAGATGCGTAAATGATTCACCACTGTATATGGGATAAGAACTACTTATTCCTGTGGAGAAGCCATCATTGATAAAGGATGTAAGCAAGGAGCAAAGCACGCTTTGTGTTCGTTTGGGTTTCTGTTTTATTAGGATTCAAGCTCAGTTTATTGGCCTTCGTCCAGCCTACCACTGTGCCCGGGCTCCAGTCCAGTTCCTGCACAGCTACAACTGGTTCAGGTGTTATGGAGAAACAGAATCGGGCGTCACCAGCATATTGATGACATCATGTTCCAAATCCCCAAATGACTGCCCCCAGCAAATTCATATGAGGTTAAATAGCATTGGCAGCAGGATCATCCCTGCGGAACTCCACAGCATAACTGAAGAGAGATCCCTCAAGGCTACTCTCTATGGAATGGATGTTCCTGATACCTATCTTACAGAGCTGGTCCAGGTCGATTCCATGGTTGATGGCATCAAAAGGCACAGTGAGATCTAGGAGGAAAAGCACACTCCTCAATACAGTGGTACCTCGGGTTAAGTACTTAATTTGTTCCGGAGGTATGTTCTTAACCTGAAACTGTTCTTAACCTGAAGCACCACTTTAGCTAATGGGGCCTCCTGCTGCCACCGTGCCACTGGAGCACGATTTCTGTTCTCATCCTGAAGCAAAGTTCTTAACCTGAAGCACTATTTCTGGGTTAGCGGAGTCTGTAACCTGAAGCGTATGTAACCTGAAGCGTATGTAACCTGAGGTACCACTGTAAAGGCAATCCCACAGGGCCACCAAGGCTGATTTGATCCTGCAATTTCCCTGACACCACCCTCTCAGTCACTTTCCTTGAAACTAGGATATTTACAGCTGTCACAAACTATTTAACTCAGGGTGGGTTCCTTTAGCAATGTCCATGCCACAGTTATCATTACTGGTCATTGTCCTGCTGCTGCTGCTGCTGCTGCTGGTCCAAACAAGAGCATGATAGGAGATATTGGGGGCAGGATCTTAAGTCTCCATGTTCCACTAATAATGTCCAAACAACAACCTTCAACTACACCAGGCCAGGAACTGGCAAAGTAAATGGCATCCCATGGACCTTCTAGAAATAATGGAATGAAAAGGTAGGAAAATTGTGTTTCTCTTCCCTTTCCTCCCATTTCCTGCTTTGCAAATCAGTTGGAGGTTAGAAGGTGGTGGTGGCTTCAGCACAGAATCCCCCCACCCTCATCTCTCTAAAGCACTCTTGTTTTTGATAAGATGTCAGTTTAACCAGTGATAACAAATCCCAAACCTTATTCGCCTAGCCTGGTTTTACTTACTTTCTAAAATCTTGCTCATTTGATTCCAGCTGCAAACAGTCAATACATAATTGGCACATAGATAGTTGGGAGGTTTATAATAAGTTTAACAAACTTTAACAGGCAAAGTTTTGGTACTGATGTTCATTTGATTTTAGACGTGTCCTTTATTATACCTGTAGCCATTTCTCAAAGTTTCTTGATTGTTTTACATAACCACTGGGTGTGAATAAAATCCCCCCTTGTTTTCAGACTTAGGACTCTACACTAAAAGGGTTTGCCTTGTTGATTTATCTTGCCCCTTTATTATACCAACAAAGTGCTATAGAGAGATTCCTGCCAATGAACTCTAACAGCATTAGAATTACCAACACTCGCCTTTGTGAGCTCCCAATCACACGGGGCACTGGAGCTAGTGACACGTTGGTGCTTGTTAACTCGAAATCTTCTTTGTTTTACTTTTTTTTTTGGTGATACATTTTCTAGAAAACTCCCATAGGAGCAATGAGTCAGTTGCTTCCGTATTGCATTTTAGGAGCCTCACATTATTAGCGTTCCAGTCTATATATTATGAAATTAAGTAGATACCCTGGAGGTTAATTTCTTATTGTAAATGTAATGAAAGGAAACACTTCCCTGCCCTTGATATAAAATCTATAGCTCTTAAATTCTACAAGTCTTCATGATTTCTTGAGCAGGAGGAGTATTCTTGGAGGGTATACATTTCTACAGTGTCCAGAATCAGTAGAATTCTTTTTATTTTAAAAAAGGAGCAATTACAAGCGGAGGTGCCAGCTTCTCAAAAACATTGTGGAGGCCCGACACGACATCCTGGTGTCACAGGCAGGGCATCACATGACTTTATGTGGAGTCACGGGGCAGAGTTGAACACAGTGGCAGCACGGCCCCAGCGGCCAGTGGACCCCATCCTCCTCTCCCCCTGCCACACATTGGAAAGTTGGGGGGAACCGCCTCCAGCCAGTGGCAACAACAGGACCCACTGAGCCACACTCTGCATTTGTCCTCTGAACAATGGAGGTCCTGACCCCCTAAGAAAACACTGGGGGGAGGCCAAAGTGCCTCAGCCCCTAGGAGTTGGCACCTATGCTTACAAGTCAGAGTTAACCAGAACTGTACTCCTTGGCCTCTTGAAATTCTCTATTTGTGAGCAGAGAAACTAGGGAACCATTTCACAAAATTTATCTGGGCTGAGGAGAAATTCTCTAATGGTTTCACAGGGATGTGATTCACCATGAGCAGGGTCAGGAGCACAGCTTTTTTCTCTTTTCCCTCTTAAGGGTTTTTTGTTTTGTTTTGGTGCGCTGCTGCTGCCTGACAACCTGTTGCCAGCCTGGCCACCATTTTGCCTCCTCCACTGTGCCCCGGATCTCTCATTCTGCATGGGGGAAAGGGCGGCAGCCAAAATAAATGGTGGATAATATGATAATTGGAGAAAACTCTGCAAAGCAGCCTCTTTTAACAGGATGGGGAGAATGTGTGTGGGGGAATCCACCTCAGGAATTTTCTCAACAAATGTTTTCTGAGAAATTTCAGCTCAGCTCTACAATTACCCAATGACATTCACTCAGATCCTCCTCCTACTGACCATGGGGTGCTTTTAAGTAGTTGGACGTATATCTTGTTACAGGCCACCCCAATCTCTGCCGAGTGGTAGCAAGGGTCCAGGGGTCATGACACTTAACCATGTCCTTTGGACTGAGGCACAGCGGAAACAAGTGCCTTTGAGGAATATGGTTTATTTTACACATATTTTCAACCTGGGTTTTGATGGAGGGAATGCAGAACGTTACACCCCAAGAGTGTTTCTTGTTGCTCCTCTCATAGCTTCATCAAGCAGCAGCCACTCACGCTTCCCCCAATCTTTCGGTGCAGCCTCTCCTAGCCAGCTGACCGTTCCTTTTATCCTTCCCCCAAACCCTCACTCAAAAACCTCAGTTTGAAAGGACACAGTTATTTTTGTGGCGGCATCGCACCCCCTGTTACCCTGGCAACCTCCCCCTCCCAACTGTGCTCTTGTCTTTTGCTAATTCACACACACACACACACACACACACACACGCATGCACAGCTGAGGGAGGAACCTTCTTGTCTGACGCCAAATGTCTCACCTTTTGTCAGGGTAATGACTCTGCCATCACCTGCCTTTGTTCCTTGGCGCCACCTCTCCAAGACAAGCTCTTGAGGAAGCTGGCTTGACTTACTTTTTTTCTTCTTCTTTAAGGCTTTGCTAAATCCCTTGATCAAACCCTACATTTACCAATTTGAGAAACTACGAGGAGAACCAATCACCCAGGAATTTTCAGAGGATCCTTTCCCACCCTCAGACCCATAGCACTATGGACACCCAGTCTGGATGTAGCCCCAAAGTGTCTGGGTTTGCTCACTTGGGAGATGCACAGCTTCCATCTGTTGCATGCTGACTGACACCAGGTCTCCAGGATTCAAAATGGGGGACATTTCCAGCTGTATCTGGACATGCTGGTGATTAATCTGGAGAGCTTTATATATAAAGCAGGTCCCATGCAACCCTTCCCCCTCCTTTTTAAGGAGCCATGGTTGCATGTTACCTTAACTCCTCTTCAATCAAACATTTTTCTAGGGTAGTTGCATTAGAAATATGCTGAAGGGTCCCTGTAGGTGTGGCCCCTCCTACAGAAGGTACCCACTGGTGTGCTCACACAGCTCTGATCCTCCTCTTCTCCCTCATGTTAAGTGGCAACATCTCCACTGATGGGGAGGCCAGGTGAATGGCACAGTCCATCCCTACCAGTCACTACTGGCATTGCAAAATCAGCACTCTGAAATTCTACATAGTGTGGTGAGATTTTGGGGGCTGTAGTCTAGGATGGGATGTGTACCTTGAGAAAGGAGTGGTATACAACCTGCGAAGGTGGGCGTGGGTGGGAGAGCTTTCAGCATCAAATTTTAACATTTGACATTGTGTTTTGTATCGTTATCATCCCTGACATTTGCCGCTTTGTGAAGAGATTCTCCTGAAAAGTAGGACAAGAAACAACAACTATTAAATGAATTATACAATAAAATATAGCCAGCGAGAAAATATACTTTAATGCATCTATCCATTTTCAGTAAACAATTTCCTCTCCCGGTGTAAAGTTTTCTGTTTGCTTCAACTAACTTTCAGCTCTAAGGGCGGGGGGGGGGGGGGGGACTTCGTTTATATAAAAGGATAGAATCCATTTAAAACTCACTATTTGATATGAGAATCCTTTAGCTGCTGTTGTTCCTAGTAGCACCTCAGATGACTTCAATAGAGCAAGTTGAGAAAACAAAACAAGACTTTTCTCTATTTTCAGGGTCTTTACTATGTGTCTCTGACAGCATTTTATATCTACTCGGTTTCAACAATCCTTCTGTAATAGGCAGTTTCCTTCTTCTGCCATAACAAGTGGCGGGGGGGGGGGGGGGAGAAGCATTTCTATACAGGGAAGGTTAGGGGAAAATGTAACCATGAAGCCAATAAGACCACAATTCTCCATACTTATCCCAATAATAATCACAGCTGCTACTCTAGAGCAAGTGGTGCGAAAGTTACAATGTTAGGCCATGACCTGCCATTTTGGGATTAGCCTTGGAAGAGTTCGTTTGACTTTAGTGGGGTTCAGATGGGAATATTTGGAAGCAAGCCAGGAGAGCTTTACTGTCTAAATATGTCAGTGAGGCTCATAGGTATAAGTGGCCCAGACCTAAGGCTTAGTGACTCAGTAAGCAAATGGTTGATTAAAATAGGTCTTCTAATTGCCTCAGAAACATGTTACAAAAACGTTGCAGAGATACGATGACAGTTTCGTGCATCCTGACATGCTGATGCCAGAAATTTGGATCAAGGGACCAAATTATTGAAATCACTTTTGGCAAGCATATGCTCACTCATTTGGCAAGTATCATGTGCTTACACTACTGGCGGTCCAAAAAAAGCAAGAGGAAGTAAAAGAGGGGCATCAAAATGGAGGCAACCAGAAAGTGAAATCTCAGTATATGTTATGAAACAGTTTATTGAAGAAATACTCTAGAGACAACTGAAGCACAATTGGTTTTGAGTTTTATTACTCTCCTTTTCAGATGATTAGTATTATTATTTTTTGTAGAACTGTAGTTGATTTCTGAATAGAAGTGACAATACCCAAAATACACTGAATATCAGGCCCCAATCTGCACTACACTCAAAAGCTGCCTCATACTGTTTTATCATGGTCCCCCCCCCCCCAAATCCTGGGAACCGCAGTATCTTAAAGGGGTTGAGACTTGTTAGGAGACCTCTGTTCCCTTCACATAACTACAATTCCCAGAGTCCTCTAGGAAGATGGATTAATTGTTAAACTACTCAAGAGAAGTGCTGCTTTTATCAATCCATAATCAGTACTGCTGTAAGGGAGTACTTTTCATGGCATGTGAATGTTTGTGGAATTGCCCTAACCCTTTTGATTCAAATCTACATGGCACTACTGAATATCTCTGTGCAAGATAATGAGTATCAAGATTATGGTAAAGGTAAAGGGACCCCTGACCATTAGGTCCAGTCGTGACCAACTCTGGGGTTGCGGCGCTCATCTCGCTTTACTGGCTGAGGGAGCTGGCGTGCAGCTTCCAGGTCATGTGGCCAGCATGACTAAGCCGCTTATGGTGAACCAGAGCAGCGCATGGAAAAGCCGTTTACCTTCCCGCTGGAGTAGTACCTATTTATCTACTTGCACTTTTGACGTGCTTTGGAACTGCTAGGTTGGCAGGAGCGGGACTGAGCAACGGGAGCTCACCCTGTCGCGGGGATTCGAACTGCCAACCTTCCGATTGGCAAGTCCTAAGATTATTGTATAAAACATAAATTTAAATGGTTGAACCCCATGGATCCACAGGCCCTTCTTCTTTCTCATTGCAAAGGCTTGTCTGTTTTTTTCAGTGCTTGTGTGTGCAAATAAATGAATCGGGAATCCTGCGGAAGTGAGAGGCTGAAATAAGCATCAAACACAGACAAGGCTCTGGTTCCTGGAGAAGCATTTCATTTAAATTTGGAGGCATTAGCCTGGTAAAGCTGGGACAGTTTTGTATGAACCAACTTTGTGATTCTACAAAACAATTGATAATCTCGTTTAATTTCATTGGCTGTGTAGGCAAACAAACCAAAATATGAATGTGACTGGTTACTGAACAGAATGGCTTTTAGTGACATTTGAAACATAGTGCCACTTTATTACACAACTAAACCAAGGTATTAACAAAAAAGCAAGTGAGTCACAGAGTTCTAATGATTAGCTGTGCTTTCTGTTTAGTCAGTGTCCAGGCCCTGTAACTTTGTTTACATATATGATGGAAAAGGTTTCATTTATCACAGGTGCTTATTAGTTACCCCAAATCAAATTGGGATTAGATGACGACTGATGAGCTCTGGAACTAGAAAATCAGAGCAAAAATTGGAAATCATTGAACAATAAAATGGCAAGCAGCTCTCTGTGCTTTCCACCATTTTCACTGTGACTTTTGCTAATCAATGTGTAGTACAGTGGTACCTCAGGTTACAGACGCGTCAGGTCACAGACGCTTCAGGTTACAGACTCCACTAACCCAAAAATAGTACCTCAGGTTGAGAGCTTTGCTTCAAGATGAGAACAGAAATCATGTGGTGGCGAGAGACCCCATTAGCTAAAGTGGTACCTCAGGTTAAGAACAGTTTCAGGTTAAGAACGGACCTCCAGAATGAATTAAGTTCTTAATCCGAGGTACCACTGTAGAACAATCATGTTATTGATGGAAATGGAAATGCACTGTGGACAGATCCCCACAAGGGCTTTAGCTGTAGCAATATCCTGTAGATGACAAGAGAGGGCCACTATCTAACAACGAGGGAAGAATATTTAAGAGAACAAAGTGGCATTACACAGCAGGACAAGAAACATGGAAAGATGAATTCAGGATAAAAATTAACTGTGTTGTAGTATTTGTCCTGTGTAAGCATTGAGAGTCATTGTGATCTAGTGGCTAGATGGGTTAGTGGATAGATGGGCAGGAGTGGGTTTGGTCAGTTCAAACACAACACACAAATGCACACGGCCCCCCTCCTCAACTTATCCCTACTGATCATCTGAGAAGGGAGTTGCCACTCCCTGCCCACTAATGCAATGTTCAAGTGGATGAGGAGGGGCAATTTGCACCCCTGTCAGGATCCTGCACAGGTGTTTTGTCCTGGGAGGCAAATACACACCAGGGGGAAAGGATTAACTGATGCCCCGAAGGATCCCATTGCAGGGATTCCAAAGAAAGATGCACAAAATGCCAGAACGATCAGTTCTGGTGCTTGATTACAGAGATCTATCAAGATACTTCCATACAGCAATGTCATGTGGGATTCCTTGCTGCCACACCTCAGGATGGATGCTGAAGTGACAAGCACCATGGTTTTTCCCATTAGGGGCTAATATGTTAGCCATTACTTATACAAACAGCAAGCTATGTAAGTTGGCAACAATGGTCCAATAACCCCTGGCTTGGAGGCTCCTTCCAGGGAGCTCTTTGGGATTGTGTTTGTGTGAGAGTGACCTGCAGACCCCTGGATCAGCAGAAGAAGCAGATACCTGGTCTGACTGGACTTTGGACCTGTTAGCCTATGAGCTAGCATTTGCGTGGAATCGTGTACACCAGTGGGACTTGCAGCCAGATGTGGTTCAGGACAGGTGATGACCTTAGACTTCTTGTAGATATTAATATTGTGCCTCTTGAAGTGACTGGATGCACTTCAGTTATTTTGATGAAACAAAAGTTGTTTTTTAATATAAAAAAACCAAGCATCACTTGAACTTTAAATGAAAAATTAGCTGAAACGCTGCATCCCCACCACCCCCTCATTTGAAGCTTGAAGTTAGATGCCCAAACTGGAGGCATGGGCATTAACTTTCCAAATTATATGCATGGAGTAAAGAAAAAGAAATGGAAAAAGCTAAATCTAAGGGTGAAATATATTTGCTTTAATGATTATTTTGTTTTTGTTTTTTAAAAACCTCTGAATAATAATAGGATAATAAATTTATGTAATTATCAATACTGTGTTTTTAATGAACAGCAAGCGGGAAGGAGAAGTTCAAAGTAAAGGGCAATGCTTGAGTGTTCATGGAGAGGGCAGGCATTATGGCATTTATCATGTTTCCTGTGTAAGGTTCAGGAGCTAATAACCACAAGCCGACATTTGCTTGATAGTGGGGACGTAAGACACAAAATAAAACATTCTGCTTCAATTAAACCATCATTGACTTCCTCCCCCCAAGTAAATATACAGCCTTGCTATGCAGTTTTCTTATGAACCTTCATTTGTTGTTCCAACAATTTGTAAAGTTTTAAGAGTTGTAAAGTTGTAAAATTGTAAAGACCTTGCAATTGAGCAACGGAACTTACCGTACTTCTGGGTAGTCAGGCATAGAATTGCAGCCTAAAAATCCCATTGTCACTTTGATTCCGAAACCATTTACCAATATTCAAAATTGTCCACTATGTATGGATGTATAATGAGTGTATGTTTAATGAAAATTAATAAAAAATTATTGTAAAAAAAACAAGAACAAAATTGTCCACTATGTATCCCAATGACTTAGGGGCTTAGGGTGCCAGTACTGTGCAAGACATGGCTTGAAAAGGAGCTTGGTTTGGTAATTGATTACAGACCAAATTTAAAATAAAATGCCCACAACAGAAAAACCTAAACCTATGTGAAGCAGCAAAGAATGTCATCTTAATGTTCAATACCAGAACTATCATATCTAACAGCCTCATTCTAAAAATATTTACTTGGAAGTAAGTAGGGTGCCAGATGGTTCATTTCCTTCATCAGAGTGGGTGAGATGGGGATTGTTTTCATGGTACAGACAAAACTCTCTAATAGCATGCGTGTTTATTTTGAGATCAAGAACATAAGAAGAGCCCTGCTGGTGCAAGGCCTATGTGGGACAGCAGCATGCTCCACAGTGACCGGCCAGATGTCACTGAGAAGCCCACAAGCACTCTCCTACTGCTGTTCCGCAGTAACTGGTGTTCAGAGCATGCTGTCTCCGATTCTGGGGGGAGTAAACAGTAATCCTGTCGAGTGGCTGTCCTGCAGCAGCAAATTCCACAGTTGAACTATGCCTTGAGTGAAGATGTACTTTTTCTGGTCTGCCCTGATGCTACTACCATGGAGCTTCATTAGATGACCTCCAAGTTCAAATATTATGAGAGAGGCCATTACCATATATGATTATGGCTGTGAGACTTTTATATACACAACGATGGAAGGACCCATTATTACCAACCATGAAGAATGGCTGTTAAAACCAACACTTAGCCAAGATGGTGGAATTGGCATGTTTAATCAGAGAAAAGTGCTTGTTACCATTTATTAAAGATTGAAAACCTCTCATGTCGACTTTCTACGTGAAAAAGAAAATGAAACAATGATATCTGGATTTGAAGACTGAACATAATGTTTGTTTATAGAAAGTGGCTTTGTTGGGTATTATACTGGAGTGGATGAAGTAAATATTGTTTACATATCGTGGACAGATGAAGAATCAAGTCCCTTACCTTCTGATTTTTATTCTCTCCCCCCCCTTTAAACCTCTTTTCTACTTATTTTTCTCTTTCTCTTTCTTTATTACTTTCTCTTCCCTTCTCTTTATGTTTTCAATGTATTTAGATCAAAGTTTTCATTTGGACAAAAAAGAGGAAAAGATATTGGATATTAAGTTGTGTATTTTTCTCTATAAACCCTAATAAAATCTATTCCACCCCAAACAAATATTATGAGAGAGGCTGAAAAACATCTACTTATCCAATTTTTCCACATCACATATTTTTTGTACGTGTCTACCATCCAGGTACCCCCCTACCCATTCTTTCCCCCTAAAGTGAAACCTATCCTTATAGTGAAGGGTCCTTCACATCAAGTAATCAAGGCAGGGGTGGGATCACCCCTTTATGATAGAGCTTTTGCAGAAGAACACAAATTCCAGCCCCGTCATCTCCAGTTAAAATGGCCTTCACCAACAGAGCTGACAGAAGCCTTTGCCTGAAGCCTTGGAGAACATCTGCTAGCTGAAGTGGGCAATACTTGACTAATGGACCACTTACCTGACTCAGGCAGCTTTGTATAAGTTTAATGTAGGCTTTGATTCTGTTCATCAAAAGCATGCATACTTTTAAAAAACATGCATAAGCATATCACCGTACGCCCTAAAAAGCAGAAAGTAGAACTTTCATGCTAATGGATGGACTCTGGGGCAGCAAAACAAAGCACTCTTACTAAGGGGATAATAAGCTTCACCGAGCACGGTGAGACTTGCTTCTGAGTAGACATGTATACAGATGCAGAGTCAATCTCTGAAGGTCTTTTCTATTCAGCAGTGGGACTTGTTGCCTGTGTCCTATTGAAGTGGCCTACTGCAATGTGCTGGCTTAGTGCCTGGTACATTCATATTATGTCATGGTTAATCGCCGCTGTGCAACTGCCTCAGAAATGTTCTGGGGGGAAATTGCAGAAAATTATTGCCACATGAGAAGTGGCCTCGGGTTGCTATGGGAACTGTCCTTCTAGAATTAGTATCAGAATGAGGTTAACCGCCCACAGGGTTGCATCAATGAGTCTTGATAGTTAAGTTTTCAAATTAACAAAGGGTTGGAGAAAGTTTTTCCCCTACTGTTCGGCACGCAGCATCAGAGTCCTAAACAAATAAATTCATTGCTGTTTAATTTCTGTCCAATTATGGACCCGGTCACTGTTTTCATTCCATAAATCTCAGGTTCATTGCAAAAACACACTAAGAAAAAACCCCTCTTTGGACTTTTAATGACTATGAGAATGATTTGGTGCCATTTTTATGATTTTATTTTATTCCCTGCATGCATTATATTCCTTCCATGACTGCCATTTCAAAACATTCGCAGATTTGAAAAATACAAGATCATCAAGCTACTTTATTGAATGCAAATTTCACATGACATCCTCATGGTCTTCTGCACATTCCTATGACTATCGTTTAAAAAAAATATTCCTACAGTAAATACTGGCAGCCATGAACAATATGTTCCTTCTTTTCTCTCTTCCTCTCTGTGTGTGGCTGCCTTTATAATCAAATCCAATGTGGTCCAGGTGTATGCATTTGGAGGATGAGGTTTTGAGACAACCTGCGTCTGAAAATAACCCCAAACTTCTAAACAAATATTAAGACTTATGCAGCTGTTAATTGCCCCACTGTTGAAATATGAGACACCGACACTGTTAGATTTTTTAAATCCTTATCTTTCTGTGGGCAAACAAATTTATATTTGACCAAGATGGGGTATAGAACAAAGTACAACACCAACTAAGATTATTTATATGCATTTACTAAAACAGTTGTGGTAGGAAATCTGAAAGAACCAATGCCAGAAGGGAACTATAATCTCAACTTCAAAGTAAGCAGAAAGATGGGGCACAAGTCAAGCAATGTGGTCTCCTGAGCTTTATCTGACATACATAGGAAGAATCCTATAACACTCTTTCTCTCTTTTAAAAATGCCTCAATGAAAAGTGGCTTTGGAAGCAATCGTTTCCACTAAACGACCTTGTTAGAAAACCTTGCTTTGTGCCCCAAATCATTAATGAAACTTCAAGGTCCCTATATGTGCTTAAACATACAAGGTGACAACATTCAGCAGGGAACGGGTGTGTTAAATTCACCTACTTAGTCCTTCTTAGTCTTAATCCTATGCATTGCAAAAAGAGGTTGAAATATGAAAAAGAAAAGGGGGAAAGATTACAACAGTTCAAAAATAATTTTGTTAACCTAAAATATTTTATTAAAACTCTAAAGATTATACAGAAGTGAAGTTAAAATGATCTTGGCAGACTTTTTCTACCTTTCTCTCTTGTCTCTGAAAACTTGTTAATGTATCATGGGAAACATGTTGCAAAAATTCTCCCTGCCATATGGAAGGGCTCAGTAGAAGGTTGGATCCTCTCTTGATTGTATACACATTGTGACAAGTTATTATAGTCAGCAAGGTGGCCTGTTGATGTGGTCTCTATGAAAGACAGACAAACAGGTATGTAGACAGAGACTTCAGGTAGCAATATAGGGTCACCAACGTTATCATCACCATCCATCCCATTGTTATCCTGCCCTTCTTCTTAGGAGCTTGGGATAGCATACATGGTTTCCTATTTTATCATCATAGCAACCTTGTGAGGCAGATTAAGAAAGAGGTTGTGGCTGGCTTAACATCGCCCAGGACAGTCTGTGTGGCAGACAGAGAATTTCAACCTGCATCTACCTGTCCTAACCCAATATTTTGATCATGAGGCCACATTGGCTCTCTACTAAGTCCATTCAGAAATCTTCATCTGAGGGCCAAAGTAGACACAATACCAAACATCTTATTAGCAGCCACATTCTCTCTCTGTTCACACTACCGCTCTCAATTTTTAAAATCCCACATAACTTCAATGGATCTTGTCAATTAAAAATTAAGAACAGGTTCATGGGATGATGTCCCCCGGGACCATGCTGAGGGAATGAAATAATTAAACCTCCCCTCTCTGCATGCTGTGGTCTGAGAAGGGCTGTGGCTCTGCATTTATTTGCATGCAGAAGTCTCAGGTCCAATCGCTGGCCTCTTCAGGTAGGGCTGGGTGAGATTCTCTGTCTGAAATCCAGGACAGCTGCTGCCAGCCAGGGTGAGAAAGCACTGAGCAAATGGGACTCCATTTAAGTGTCCTGACTTAAATGGAGTTCAGCCTACACTCGAGTAGGACCCTGGCAGAGACACATGTCTGACTGGCATGTTCCCTCCCTCCTGGTTGATCGTTTGGAAGCTTCAAAGGCTTTCTTCAGCCCGAACGTCACAGCAACCGATGCCAACCAACACCTGCACACTTAGGGATCCACAGAGTTTGCGCAGTTTGCGTAACAGACCAAGCAACTCAGCATTTTGGCTAATCTACTTTATTTACATATAAACACACACGGAGCACTGCAACATGGCTCCCTCTCTCTCTAGCATCAGACAGCAAAGAGAAAAAGAACAAAGGACAATAGTCCCACTTCACAGAACACAGTAACACAAACATCCTGTCTTTGTCACTTCCCACTCTGTGGAGTCAAAATATTTACAGTCATGTGATAGTCAACAATCCCATGACTGCAATCATGGAGCAGGAATTCTAACACTGACTCCATTTAAGGCAGCTTCCTAATTTCCTAAATCACTCTCACATACCTGCTGTTATTACCATTATCATGATTCACTTCAAAGTAGTTGGAAGCATCAAATCTAGCATGGCCCTGAATGAAGATAAGAAATGTATTAGTATTTCCTGCAGTCTTATTTGTCTCACATTGCCACAAAATTGCACATGCTCCCTTTTGGATTACGTATGAAAATCACAGAAATGCATTTCCTGAAAACAGTGAACCTAGAGAGCAATGATCAGCAAAAGATTTTTGATTTATTATCATGTTATTGTGCAAGAAACATCAGCCTCCCATGTTGGCCAGCTAATCGCTGGATTAAAACAAGTTGAAAAGCATATTCCCCGTAGTCCTAATTAGCAGCTGTTTCTCCCATGAAAAGATCCCAGTTTACCAACCAGAGGTTTAGCCTCCTATATTCAATTGTAACCGCTCTTAACAAACTGTGGCTCCAACTTTGATTATAAGAGATAATAATAGGCTTTGGGTATGGACATAGATTTAGCTTTTAACATCACACATGCCTTTCCATGAAACAAAACTTGAAACTGCAGTCATTGGTTCAGAACTGCATTTACACAAAGTGGAAGTAATTTATCTGTGTGGTGCAGAAATAAGTTGAAGTGACCGCCTCAGGCAGCAAGATTCACAGGGGCAGCAGATTGAGCCTCCAAGGAATGTGATAGTAATGGCTGCGGTGCACTTCTTAGAGGCCAGATCTGCAACCTGATCAACAGCCCCTCAAATGCTGCCTCTATAGTGGCCTTTTTGTGAATAGAAGGTGCATGTGGTCTTCTCCCACCCTTGTTCTCAATGTAAATCTTCACTCAACCCTTTTTCCCTGACCGGTGTGTGTGTGCCATTCTGTGGCTTGCCTCAGGTGCCAAAATGTCTTGGGCTGGCCCTGGTCCCAAGCTATGATTTCTGATGAAGTGCCTCTTAACTCCAAGAGGATTTGGCCATCATCCTTAACATATATTTCCCCTCAACAGTTCTCCCTGAGATTTCACCGACACACACAGAGTTAATGCCTTGCTTTACTGCAAAGTTTTAGCAATTAAATACGGAGCAAAAGCAACAATAATAAGCAGATTGTGTAGGTGGGAGCTGAAAAGGATGAGGGCATGATTGAAGGCTTGGAAGGCCATTTACCTTATAACACTTTTAAAATTCAAAAGATTAGTGTTAATCACATGGATTCTGCTGGCACTTGGTAAGTCAATTAAAATCAGAAAGATGCTTTAAGATACAGGGTGTCAAAGTTTCTTCCTAGGGAAAAGATATCATCCATGTGTCTGCTGTGAACAGCTTTAGAGACATTTTGAATAATGCTTTCCCCCCGGAATAATGAACTTTTTTATCCCACATTGCAACATGGCAGTGCCTTTTCAGGGATGAATAATTTATCGCACTTAGAATTGTGTTGTTGTGGCAATCATAAATTGTCTAGGAGTTTCTGTTGGGGGCTCTGTTATTCTTTTTACTGCCCCTACTGTTTAAAATAAACCTGATGGCTTTTAAAAAAAAATTGGGGGGGGGGGGGTGTTTTGTTTTTAAATCATGGGGCATAGGATGTGCCTGGGAAGAGAGAAGCTGGTGAGAGCACGCAGAGCAATTGCAGTACAGTGGTACCTCGGGTTAAGTACTTAATTCGTTCCGGAGGTCTGTTCTTAACCTGAAACTGTTCTTAACCTGAAGCACCACTTTAGTTAATGGGGTCTCCTGCTGCCGCTGCGCCACCGGAGCACGGTTTCTGTTCTCATCCTGAAGCAAAGTTCTTAACGCGAGGTACTATTTCTGGGTTAGCCGAGTCTGTAACCTGAAGCGTATGTAACCCGAGGTACCACTGTAGTTCCGGGTAGGGGAGGTATGGGGGGCAAAGGTTAAGGGGACACAGCACAGACTGTTAGTGACTCTCCCTTAACTTGCATATAACGAGAAGCACAAAAACTGAGAGTTTTTTTATGTGCGTTAAAAGCAGGATGTAATAGCAGCAGGTTGGAAAAGCAAAAGGAGAGAGGCATGCTGGATCTTTGCTTGCAACCAAGGTTGTAGCTATGTGAGAAAAAAAGACTTTTTGGGGGTGTTGATGCTGTGAACCTCTCCGTTGTATGTTGTATATATGTGTAAGTAAGCCATATATCATAAAAACACCACAGTCTCCACAAACCTTGGATAAGTGCCTGGAACCCCTGGAATCTCGCACCGCTCGAGACTGGGGTGGGGTGCAACAATATTTATGGGGCCAAACTCTAGGCCTATCAAGACATTAGCAAACTATATTCATGGTGGAAGCATAGGGCTGCCTGTGCCACCCCCTCTCTCTTTCCTTCTCTTATTGAGCAGGATGGTCTGAAGGAGAATTGTAAGCATGTTCAGCTGGACACTCTTATGATCATCTCTATGGGTGGGAGCCTTGATCGACCAAGGTTCCTGATTATGGGGAAGACTGTAATTGCGTCTGGCTGAACATGCTTAAAATCCTGTCCTTAGACCATCTGACTCAAGCGACAGTTTGGGGGTCAGTGCATATGCTGCCTTACTCCCTCAACAGATACAGTTTAGGAATGACTGAGCAGGACTTGCATCTCTCCGAAAGTCCTCATCCAGTGGCCATGAGTACTTGTGTACCTCTGCAATACCACAGGAAAAGCTCAGGGCAACAATGAGCAATCACTACATTCTGGTACAAAATAGTAAGCAGGTTCACTCAAAAGGAGCAGTCTTGCAAATAATTCCCTGGTCTCTTCATTGCAGCACCAGCACCTTATGATAAACAGTATCAAAGGCCACATAGGGAAGAATCGATAAGGAACAATTAACAGAATTAACATAATCAATAAGGTACAATTAGCCTTATTGATCTCCAGGCAGAGATTGTTGACCAAGACCATGAGTGCAGTCTGAGGCCCATGTCAACACTAAAAGCCAGACGGGCAAAACTCCACAAAAAAAGAAAGGGGGGAAATAGTTTTCAGATGTACCTGAAGCTGCAGTGTAACTGCTCATCCAATAACCTTCCTGGCAACAAGAAAGTGATGGTGATGGGGAACCAGATGGAGAATCCATATGGAGGGTTCAATTTTTCAGCATGTCCTGAACAACTACCTAACTGAAGATATTGAGCACTTGAACTGTCTGAGAGACGCTCAAATTATCTAGTCAACAAATGATTCAGCCTCTTCGGACTGGCTTTCAGCAGTCCAGATAGATGTGTGTCTGCTTCCCACATGTCCCTAAACCGACTTCTCAACATGGGTGCCAGCTCCCAAAACCAATTCAAATAATCAGGAATCTTCTAGTAGCATTTTATTTCACAGTTTTAAGGGTTAAAAATGTGCTTGGTGGAAGACTTTTTGAGAGTTGGAACTGTGTGTGTGTGTGTGTGTGTGTGTGTGTATGTGTGTGCATGCATGCTATCTTCTTAAATGTGGCAAGCAAATAAATAATATCATGTCAAAGTATGAGTAATAATCTTGCTTGCCAAACTCAACACGGTGAGTATAGGATTTCTTTATTTTGGCTTCGATTCAGAAGGCTACTTACATCCTAGAAGCGCCCTGCATACAGCAGACCTCAACAGAACAAAGGTATGTCCCCACTTCAACCCACTAAAATGTGGACACTGCGGGTGGTGGAAAACCTCCAGACCTCTCTGCCTGGCTCTCTGAACTCTCCTCAGGCCTACCTCCTCATTGGCTCTGCTCTCCACCTTTGCTGTTGTTGCTTGCCTGGGATATGTCATTGAATTGTGGGGTTGCCTCTTGGTCATCTGAATAAAGAAGGGGTGTGTTTGTGTGCAGAGACTAGCCTACTGTACAAAGGTAACATTTCCATGAACCCCATTTACCTCTGACCCTACCCACCACTTCCACGTGTCCCTCAAAAAAAGGTTTCTCAGATGGGAATGTGGACCTTGGGCTGAGAAAGCTTTCCCGCTCTTGTAATCTTCACTCTCCCTTCAGTTGATTTAAGTCCTCCTTAAATCAGGGAAGCAGGAAATATGTTTTGTTAGTCACGGGGCCATTGGCAGAGCAACCAGCAAAAGTTAATGCAAAATGGGTTTCATCACTACATTGCCCTGCTTACACTTATGCATATCTACATAAGCAGAATGCTGGTTTGGGTAATGTACACTGACTAAACCATATATACTGGTATCATTTTTATGGACTTGGAGCTTTCGGGGATTTCTTCACCACTGAGCTATTCTCCTTCCAACTATAGTGTTTAATATTTCAACAGCTTGGTCCTAAGGGAGCATCCCAGAAAGCAGAAACTGGGGGCGGGGGGACGGTTTCCATCCTTAAATGTTGCCTGGATAACATATTAGGTTTTGCCCCCTGGATTTCTCCCAAAGTAAATAAACTGGGAAGGGAGAGGGAACACTGCTAGGTTTGGGTAATGCCTGTCTGAGGAAAATGTACAGCTCTTGAGTACTATATCTGCTGCCTTCCCAGCTGAAAGAGATTTGTGGCTAGCTCATCCATAGGCATTGATGGGGCATTGGGGAAGATAGGGAGCAACAATGAGGAACACATTCCCCCTTGTCATAATATTACGGACTAAAACGTCTCAAGACAGAAAATCTATTTCACATTCTGCAGTATTTATTTTCTCTCAGATGTTTCTCAACTAGGTCAGGAATGTTCAAACTGGAACCAGAGTGAGGTGAATGATAAAATTGCTAAAGTGTTTTTAGGCTGCATTAATAGAACCATAGCATCCAAGTCATGGGAAGGAAGAGTTTTCCACTGTTTTCTGGCTCCAGTTAGAACCTAATTGGCATCCGGTTCTGGATACCGCATTTTTTTAAAAAGAGGCAGATAAATTAGAGCAGTTATAGACGAGGAGACTGCAGGGTTATAGAAAGGAAGTCCTCTGGAGAAAGGTTCAAAGGTTTAGCTTGCAAAAGATCAGGCCAGTGGCCCAACTAGTCCAGCATGTTGTTCTCACAGTGGCTAACCAGATGACCATGGGAAACCTGATTGCAACAGCACTCTCCATCTGCAACTCCCAGCAGCAAGAATACAAAGGTGTACCGCCTGTGACAGTGGAGGTCAAACATACCTGAAGGCCTGTCAGACAGAAAAGGACATAGACTCATTCCCTGATACCACTAGATTTAAAGGGATCAAGTTATAGGAGCACTAGCTCTGGATTTCACGAGTTGAGCAGGGGGTGGCCTAGATGCCAGATCCCCTCCAGCATTATGATGGAAATACTTTCCTGAATTCTACACAGAAACACAGAGCAAAGTTGTTAACAAAAAATAAAGTCTGAGTATATATGTATATAAAAAGGACAACAAGGAATCATGGCAAATTCTTTGTGGAGGTTGCTGTTGTTGTTGTTGTTGTTGTTGTTGTTGTTGTTGTTTTTAAATAGTATTTCTTGGTGTGTCACATGCTCTGTCCTGCAACCCCTAAGCTGGATTGCTGTCCTCGGTGCAACAAAGAATTCTGCTCCATCCCCAGTTCTGAAGTAAGATCCAACGGCCAGTCTGGTCACTTTTTTGGCACCAAATGGGGAACGCACCATCCTGTCTTTTGCCTCAGGCAGCAAAATTCCTTGGGTCGCTCTTGTGTTAGGTTGCCATTTGAGGAATAACTCTGAGTGTGCTAAGACGATGGCTAACGTGTAAAAGAAAAAAGAAAAAGAAGTGAATCTCGTTCAGGACACCAAGTTCTAGGTGTCCATTTTTTTATTCTTTATTGATTGAAAATTTACATATCTATATCCAGATGTCCATTATTGAATGATTGCCAACAGCAACCAACTACCCTCCCTCCTGCAAAACCAACAATAAGACTACTTGAAGCTTAGGTATATTCCTTTTGCTTTGCACTGATCTTTTCTCTCTTTCTAGGGAACAGAGATCCAGTAGTTGGAATCACATCCATAACGAACTGAGTGTCGAGAGAGCAGGTTGCATCATTACAGAGGACAGGAGCCCTTTCTTATCCCCCTAGAAATATGGAGCAATGGTTATACAGCCTTAGGAGTGATGAGCTCCAGAGCTTCACATGGAGCAGGGTGGATCTGCATGTGCCAGAGCATAATTGACACAATCTGGGCCTCGGCGAATCTACATGCATTGCCAGTTATACATTATTCAGGGTTTCCTCCAACACACTCCCTTCAAAAGAGCCCCTGGGTTTGCATTATAGGTTCTTTTCAATCAGTAGCACAAACTTGGGAGGCAGGAGGCTTAAGGTGTGCCCCGCAGTAAGCATTCTTTTCGTCAGATCTTCTGCCCATGGCATACCGGAATCAAACAGCAGCTTACAAGCAACACCAGAGCAGAAGCAGCTGTGTGTTTGGCTCATGCAGTAATACATTGACTTTTGATGCTCGTGTCCTTTCCCATATTGCATGATATGTTTCTCCTTTTGCACAGACCAGTAGTTCAATATGTTACAACATGAACAGGGAAACCTGCTCCTTCCAGAAGGGTTTACATTTGTGCTGTGTGCATATTATTTCCTTGACACAGCAACCATTGCTTTTGCACCTAGGTTTGGTGGGCAGATAGCTGCAGTTGATTTCTGCTTCTTTCTTGCTACTCTTTAAAGCAAGGGTGGAATAACTTTTCTTCAGCCCATGGACTGCAGAGTTGCCACCTTTGTTCTGGCAAAAGGCAGGGTGGGGCGGGGTGGTTGGTGGACAACTTTTATCTTCATCTAGCGCTGAAGTGATGATGATGATGATGGTGATAATAATAATTTATTTCTACCCCACCCATCTGGCTGGGTTTCCTCAGCCACTCTGGGTGGCTTCCAACAAAAGATTAAAAATACATTAAAACATTAGTCATTAAAAACTTCCCTAAACAGGGCTGCCTTCAGATGTCTTCTAAATGCCATATACTGTAGTTGTTTATTTCTTTGACATCTGATGGGAAGGCATTCCACAGTGCGGGCGCCATTACCGAGAAGGCCCTCTGCCTGGTTGACTTCAAAGCAACCCACTACCATCTATTGCAGCCTAACAAGATGTGCCCTCTTGAATTTGTCACACATGTACATGTGCCTGCATATACACATGAACTTATAAATCTGTGTGTGAATGGCTACTCAGAGCTTAAATACATGAGCTTTCCCACACCCTTTCAAACACATGCATTTGGAGAGGATCCTTAACTTGGTGGGGGTGGGGAGAGAAGACCTGAAATACAGGACAAAACTGTATCCATACAGGATGTAGCATTTTATATTGAAATTCAGGACAATCCTGCATTATACATGACAGGTGGTGACCCTAATGGGCTAGGGGGCAGCACACATGCCAGTGGTGGGCAGAGAAGGATCAGAGCCAAAAGTGAACAGAGCAACAAATGTAAACTTTAAAGAGAATGGCACACACACACACAAGGGAGGGCATCCCATAGACAGCATGGCGCTGCTGACAACCTCACTGGTTGTCACCTGCTTTACCTTTAACAGGGATGGAGTGGAGAGACGAGCCTTTCCAGATGATCTCAAAGTATGAATGCTCTGTCAGGTACTGCTTGATCTTGAAAGTATTGGGAAGAACTCAAAAGCTCTTTGCAGGCACTCAGAGCCTCCCGCAATTGGAATTGTATGAGGGGAGAGGTGGGGAAGCACTAGATGGGTCTGTGTCTCTGTTGCATCCCCATCTCTTGGCCTTGCTTCCCTCCATGCATTGGAGGGCAACGGCCTGCAGCGAAGAGCCTGCCAAACTTATGAAGGCTCCTTGCAAGATTCACAACCCTGCACTCTCCCTCATTGCAAAATGGCCAGAACAAGTGAAGAAGGCTGCAGGTTCATTCTAAGCAAGGCATAAAGGTGAAAGGTTTGGAATTGGACTCCCCTGCTTGCTTGCTTGCTTGCTTGCTTCCCTCACCTAGAAATTGATGTGGTTGCTTTCAAAGTGGCTGAATGCCAAAGCTATACATAGTGCCAAAAAATCAGAATTAATGTGTGGACGTTGCAATCTTATTTTAAACATTTCCAGCATTGTACTTCTGTTTCTCAGAATTGTGAATAAACATAACTTTTCTTTCTTTCTTTTTTTAATAAGGCGGGTGAGTGGGTGGGGAATAGAAAATGTGATCAGATTTATAAACACACTTTCCCAACCAGAAAATGCACTTCAGAGCTGAGATCCAAAGAATAATTGCCAGCTTGGAACTTCATGCCCAAGAAGGGTGCAGAGTCTTCTCTTCCCAAAGCAACCCAGTTGATAACTTAGGGAGCCTCCAGAGATTGACCTTTATGTCACTAAATAGCTCAGTTGGTTAGAGCGTGGTGCTGATAATGCCAAAGTTGCAGGTTCGATCCCCATGTGGGGCAGCTGTATATTTCTGCATTGCAGGGGGTTGGACTAGATGACCCCCAGGGTCCCTTCCAACTCTATGATTCTATTGTAGCACAATTAGCAAGTATTAGAGACCCGGGTCACATCTACAGCATACCTTTAAAGCCCATTTAAAAGCACAGGAAACCCCCTCCCACACACAAAAAATTCCTGGAAACTCTAGTTTAGAATTCAACAAGCTACAATTCCCAGCACCTTTAGGAAACTACAGTTCCCAAGATTCTTTGGGGGAAAGACTTTGCTTCATTTGTATGGTATGGATGTGACCTCAGAAAGCAGAGATGCCGGTCTTTAGAGCGTACATCTAAAACAGCTCTTTGCATCCTGGCCCAGGTGTTTTGAAAACGGCAGCCACCTCCTTTGTAAGTCAAAGCTTCAAATCAAGACTACTGCCTCCATCCAATACCAGACTTAATTGGAAGCATGTGCTTACACGACATATGGGTTGGGTTTTTTTTTGGTTTTTTTGTCAATGGAACAGAAGGGTACGTGTCAAGTTGAGTGCAGAGTTAGGAGAATTTGTACTGCTTGGCAAGCTCTGGTGTTTAAAAAACACATAACCCTGGTTCTATGTGTTGTGCTCAATATTTGCAACCTCCTTAGTAAAAGAAAAATCTCCTCTCTCTGCCTGTTTCTATCACGTTTGTGACAGATAAGAAGAGCAACAGCCAAAGTGTACTAATATTTCAGGAGTGGTATATATTCATTGAAGGGAAAAAAAGAAGCTGTTTTTTATTTGCGGTCCATATGGTTTTGATTTTTTCACCGTGTCTTGATCTGCCTTTCCTTGTGAATAATGTCTTTACATTCAAAAGCCCCATATTTCTTCCAGCTTGCAGGAACATTTGTCTGCTTATTTCTACTATATTCACTGCTGGAGATCGTACTCTGCACCAGGAACTGGGCCATGACATAGCGGCATGCTTGCTAGACGGAAGAGAAAAATCCCACATTTTCCCCCAAAACTTCCAAACCCAAACGTAAAACCCCAATGCAGTTTTATAGGAAGGGATCAATAGCTGAGCTCTAAATCTGCACATGGAGGTACTCTGCTTATGCAGAGTTGCTTTTAAACTGCATCCTTCTGCACCCATCTGCAAAATACTTTTAAGGTAAAGGTAAAGGGACCCCTGACCATTAGGTCCAGTCGTGACCGACTCTGGGGTTGCGGCGCTCATCTCGCTTCATTGGCCGAGGGAGCCAGTGTTTGTCCGCAGACAGCTTCCAGGCATGTGGCCAGCATGACTAAGCCGCTTCTGGCGAACCAGAACAGCACACGGAAACGCCGTTTACCTTCCCGCCAGAGCGGTACCTATTTATCTAATTGCACTTTGTGCTTTCGAACTGCTAGGTTGGCAGTAGCTGGGACCAAACAACAGGAGCTCACCCCATCACGGGGATTCAAACCGCCAACCTTCTGATCGGCAAGTCCTAAGCTCTGTGGTTTAACCCACAGCGCCACCTGCATCCCTTCAAAATACTGTTACTATGCTCTTATTCAATCAGTGTTCCTATTCAGGGTCTCTGGAGGGACTCACAAAAAAAAAAGACATGCAGAGCAAAAGTTGTGTAACACATCAAACAATAACCTGTCATAATCATATGCAAACGTGCACAGTATGCATTGCACATGAATGCTATAATAGAACATTGGAATACTGTGCTTCTAACGTTCTTTCTTTTGACTGTTACCACAGAATCTCCTTACTTGGTTTTCTCTCAGTACCAAGAGTTTTCCTTTGAAGACTTGGTTTGTTTTTTTTTGTTTTTTTTATAATGATATTTATTAAAGTTTCAAAAAATACATGAAAATACAAAATAAAGAAAAAAGTATAAAGTTTTGAGATATAAAAAAAGAATAGAAAATAAGGAAAAACATACAAAATAAAACAGTTAAAAACACAATAATTTTCCATAACCTATCTTCCTTGCTCTTATTTCCCCAGACCTCCTCGTACCTCCCTTTTTTGTATTCCAGTTCAGTTTGTTAGTTCAGCAAATCCTTACCATTAAGCTTTTACCCAATTGTAAACCTTTTTTCATATCTCTTAAAGCATTACAGCTAAAAACCTCTTAGTTTCTATCCAACATCCTTCTAAGATTACTTAATTTTACAATATTTCTGTAAATAGTCTTTAAATTTCTTCCAGTCTTCTTTCACCAACTCTTCTCCCTGGTCTCGGATTCTGCCAGTCATTTCCGCCAATTCCATGTAGTCAATCACCTTCATCTGCCATTCTTCCAAAGTGGGTAGATCTTGTGTCTTCCAATACTTTGCGATAAGTATTCTTGCTGCTGTTGTAGCATACATAAAAAAGGTTCTGTCCTTCTTTGGCACCAGTTGGCCGACAATGCCCAAAAGAAAGGCCTCTGGTTTCTTCAGAAAGGTATATTTAAATACCTTTTTCAATTCATTATATATCATTTCCCAGAAAGCCTTGATCTTTGGGCACGTCCACCAAAGGTGAAAGAATGTACCTTCAGTTTCTTTACATTTACAACATTTATTATCGGGCAAATGATAAATTTTTGCAAGCTTGACTGGGGTCATGTACCACCTGTATATCATTTTCATAATATTCTCTCTTAAGGCATTACATGCCGTAAACCTCATACCTGTGGTCCATAACTGTTCCCTGTCAGCAAACATAATATTATGTCCAACCTTTGAAGACTTGGTTTGATGGCCACCAATCGGGGAAACTGTATCTCTTAGGCAGCCTTCTTAAAATGGCTGCAAGTGCTAATAGTTCCCCTAAGAAATAGAACTCTCCAGGCCCTCTTCCTAGAGGTTTTCAGGAAAGAGGTAACCAGGGTCCCATCTTGTGTAACCACCAGCTCTTCACTGCACTGGGGACTGGGGAGGATGATATAGCTGTATACTCACTGCACATAATGGTATCTGTTTCATGCTTCAACTCCCTGCTGTGTGCAGAATTATCAGAATTATCAAAGGAACATACCCAAGTGGGTTATACTTGAACTGGCAGTCCTTGTTGCTCCAGAAAAGTTATCTCCCAGAGCTTGAGAGTTGCCTCCCATGAAAGCTTGCTGCTTAGAGTAAGGGTTGTGGCTCAATGGCAGGACCTCTGCTTTGAATTCAGAAGGAATTAGGTTCAACATCCACGTTGGACTGAGAAGGACTCATGGCTGAAACACGAGAGATGCTGTCACTAAGTGTTGACAATACTGAGCTAGGTGGGCCCAAATGGTCTGACTTTGTATAAGACACCTCCCTCCCATGTTTGAAGGTGGTTTTCTATATGGACATACCTTGGATCCCAAACGCCTTGGTACTCAGACGTTTTGGCTCCCAAACGCCGCAAATCCAGAGGTGACTGTTCCGGTTTGCGAACGTTTTTTGGAACCTGAATGTCCAACAGGGCTTCCGTGGCTTCCAATTGGCTGCAGGATTTTCCTGCCGCCAATCAAAAGCCACACTTCAGTTTTGAATGTTTTGGAAATCGAACGGACTTCTCGAATGGATTCCATTTGTCCATCAAGGTACGACTATACTATGTTTCTATGCTTAAAGTACATTTGGGCTCTTCTCCTACCATGTGTGACCAGAAGCACTTTGCAGATGTGTGTCAGAATGGTGGTGGGTCACTTGACAGCAGCAGAATTCCACTTCTCCTGCATTCCCATTGAGGTCCTGAAGTTGCGAGCTGTGGCATTCACTTCAGTGCAACTGGGCATCCCAGAGTCCTCCATCTGGAGCAGATTGCTGAACTAACATGACAGACTGGCTCTGTGGGCGGAATCTCAGCCAACGTGTTTTTCTCCTGCTCTCACTCCCCTCCCCAGTCACTTCATGTGGGCAAAGTGTGTGTGTGTGTGTGTGTGTGTGTGTGTGTGTGTGTGTTTCAAGAAAGGGCATTTATAAGTGTTCTGTTTACAGTTCCTATGCGAAAGTTCTTCCTCTCTAAATATGTTTTCTGCACACAAACCGAAGGTACAACATTCCATTGTGAAACAGTTGCTCTCTAAAATGGATATCAGCCTGTTTCAAATCATCAGTCATTGTTTTGTCAAAACATTCTGGCATTGTGAGATTATGCCAAGTATGTGTAAAATTGGAGCACTGTGAAATTGAAAACCTATGTGCGAAAGAATGCCGCATTTGTTTATATAAATGTATATATTTTAAACCATAGAGGCTAGATAATTCTGAATGCTAGTTGTGGGATGCAAACAGTGAGCTCCTCTGCTTTAGGCCATAAAACTTGGTTCCCAGTGCAAAAGTTTTCATAGGCTGCTAGCTATGTGAGCCTGGGGGACAACACTGGGTAATTTTAAAATGGCTCCAGTATGGTTTACTTTGCAGTAAAAGCAAGGGGGCTTCTGGAGGTCTGCCTGATCAATATTGGCCAAAAGCAAACCAAGAAATAACGGGTCGAAAACAACAGGGAAACTGAAAATGGCACAAAAGTCAACTAAAAACCAGGTGAAATTTTATTTTAAAGAGGGCAGCAGCAACAATAAAACACTGCATTGCAATGCCTGAGCAAATAACACCATTTTTAACTGGCACTGAATAGTTAAGAGCCGTGTGCACATAAGGTAAGGACATAGGGACAAGACTCCACAGTCTTGAGTGTCCAATTCCCTGATCACCAACTTCATGACGTCATCGGATAGTGAAACTTATAGAAAGACCTCACTCAAAGGCCTCAAGTCACAGACAGGATTACGTGGGAGAAAATGGTCCTTCAGTTTCAGATGCCCCTACCACATTTTAATCCTTACAGACCACCTTTTGATTTATTTCTTTTTATTATGCACACTTCAAAACATGACAATCACAGCTAGGGAGAAACTAACGTGTCTGGAGGCAAATTCTGGAGAAGTCCTTTCTCAAGGCCAAATCTGGGGCGATACTTGCCTGTAGGGACTCAGCTATACAGCTGTAAATAAAAGGTTTTAAGTGTGTTTTAAGTGCAATATACAATGTGACACTAGATGGCAATTATGGAAAATTCAATGCATTTTTAAAAACATTTTTATAAAAGCATTTTGAGAATGTCTTTTATATGTGTGTATATTCCACCTAGGTGTTTAGATATTTGTTATTGTACAGTATAATGTTTAATGAATTATAAAATTTGCCTTGGCCCCTTCAAGTTGACAGGGCTTTTAATGAATATTAAAAATTCATATATATACACACACATAAATATAAATATAAACTTTGCCTTGAGAACAGTTATTTTCAGCTTCTATCCAAATTTCTTTGCAGACTCATCACAGCATGCAGTTGCCAACCTTGGCGTCTCAAATTTCATTGGTGCCATGTGCAACACCAAAATCTGTTGTGTTCCCCGTCTTGCCTTCATAGTTATGGCACCTGCTGCAGCACCCCATAAGTTCTAGAGGAGCTGGGAGCTGAGGGCACTGATATGCAGTGGTTCTGCTCCTTCCTTCTGGTCCGTGTCCAGAAAGTAGTGTTGGGGGATGAGTGCTTGGACCCCTGGGCTCCCACTTGTGGGGTGCTTCAGGGCTCCGTCCTTAAAAAGCACCTTAAAAAGATGCTTTTTAACATCTTCATGAAGCCACTGGGAGAGATCATCTGGAGGTTTGGGCTGGGTGTCCACCAGTATGCAGATGATACCCAGCTCTACCTCTCCTTCAAATCAGGACCAGTGAGGGCAGTGAAGGTCCTATGGGGCTACCTTTGAAGGTGACTCAGAAACTACAACTAATCCAGAATGGGGCAGCTAGAATGGTGATTGGGAGTGGCCACCGGGACCAAAATACACTAGTCCTAAAGGATCTTCAGTGGCTCCCAGTACATTTCGGAGCACAATTCAAAATGTTGGTGTTGACCTTTAAAGCCCTAAATGGCCTCGTCTCCACCCTCATCTCTCAACCCAGAGAATGAGGTCCTCCTCCGAGGGTCTTCTGGTGGATTCCTCATTGCAAGTTACAAGGAACCAGGCAGAGGGCCTTCTCAGTAGTGGCACCCTCCCTGAGGAACACCCTGCTTTCAGATGTCAAGGAAATAAGCAAGTATCTGACTTTTAGAAGACATCTGAAGGCAGCACTGTTGAGGGAAATTTTTAAGGATTGGTGTTATTATTACGTTTTTGGATATGTTGTAAGCTGTACAGAGTGGCTGGAGAAATCCAGCCAAATGGGCGGGGTATAAATAAAATCATCATCATCATCATTTTGTTTCTTTGTTTTAAGATCACAGCTTGCTGAAAGGCTACAGAATTGCTTTGAACATAAGGGATCGATTTTCTGATTGTTACATTGTTTCAGCTCTAGAACAACATGCTTCTCTATTATGTGAAATTGTGACACCAGTCATGTCAGTTTTGTTCTCATAACCTTGGAATTCAAATTGTGATGATTTAAGTGTATTAGCTCATTTCTGATCAACATTAAAATATTTTTCCAAGACTGTGTGGTGAATGACAATAGCTCATAAATACTTTTCTTCTTTTCTGAGTAGAATAACAATGTTTATTCTTTGAGTAAAGAATTATTTTATTTCTCAAACAAGCAATCAGGGAAATAAAAGTTTGCATAGTGAGGAGAACACAGACAATGAAGCACAAAGAGCAAACACAATGTTTGGTGCCTTCTACAGGTTATGAATGACTCATAACAGCCTACCTTCCCTGCTGTTACTTTCTCTCCCTTTTCTTTTCCGATATAACAAACGGAAACATTGGGAACACCCGTTTCAGACCACACCATAGCTTTTTAAGACTTTTCTGAGAATTTGTTACGATGATTCTAGCTGGGCAGTTCTGAAAAATCTGTGGATAATCAAATTATGAGAAGTCTCAAGGACAGCACCTATATATACATGAAATTATTGTGCATGGTAGTTATAGTAATGGTAACTTTACAAGTGTAGTGGCAGAGCTGGCCCCTACCATCTGACAGAGTGAGATATCCACCTAAGGTGGCAGATACTGAGGGGTGTGGAGCAGACAGAACTGTGTGTTCTGCAGGATCTGCCCTGGACCCCCTAAACAAGCCTGATGGCTTCAGGTGGAGCAGAATATGCTTTCCTATGGCCAGTGTTGAAATGAGACTCAAATGCCAGAATGGTTGGCTTCTGTTTGTGACAGAGGATGGGGAGAGCCACCTTGTCCTTTGCCTCAGGCAGCAAAATGTCTTGGGCCAGCCCTGTATAGTAGACATTTGATGGACAGGGGGGTGGCACTATTTGCAGATTACCATAGTATTTTATTCTTTATTACCATCTCTTTCTGTTAACCGCTTGGAGTCTATTGTTGAAAGGAAAGCTACAAAGCTACGAATGATGATGAAAGAGAAAACGGTGCTTCAGTCGTGAGAGAAAAAGCGGGGGAAGGAAGGAATGAGATTCACAACACCCATCCCAAACTCTTTACAACAGTTAACACTCCCAGCTTTAAAAAATGGCAGCTAATGTTGCAATCTTAGGCATGACTACACAGAAGCAAGTCCCATTGAGTTTGATGGAACTTACTTTCAGGATTGCAGGATTGCAGCCTAAGGGAGTACATCACGAAAGGTAAGGAGGATGAACTCCCCCCCCCCCACAAGTCAAGTACTGTATAAATATTTATTTATTACATTTCCACATCAGGGCGGTTACAACATAAAATCACAAAATAAAAACACAAAATACATAATAAAAACAAAAACAACCCAATACGCTCCCCCAATTTAAAAGGGCACTCAGCCAAAAGCCTGGTTAAAGAGGAACGTTTTTGCTTGGCACTTAAAGGTGTATAATGAAGGCACCAGGCAAACCTCCCTGGGGAGAGCATTCCACAGATGGGGAGCCACTGCAGAAAAGGCCCATTCTCATGTTGCCACCCTTCGGACCTCTCATGGAAGAGGCACACAAAGAAGGACTTCAGAAGATGATCTCAGGGTCTGGGTAGGTTCATATGGAAAGAGGTAATCCTTGAAGTATTGAGGTCCTTGAGCCAATAAATACATTGGACTAGGTGTACTATAGACATATGCTGAATATTTTCTACAGGTGTGCACACAAAGTGCAGTCATTTCTTAGATACAGAAGCAGCTGGCAAAAGTAATACTGGTAACTGTACAAGATACATTCTTAGGAATCATACTTTTTGGTGGCCAAGTCTATGAAGCTCTGAACCCAGGGAATTAATATATTTTAGTCTATGTACTTAGATCAGATTGCTAAGCCGTCCTCATCTAACTAAGGTGGTGGAACTGAATTCCTGCATTATAGTATATAACATAAATCACCATTATGAAACAATGAGAATTTTGTAAAAAAAGAGAGAAAGAGAGAGAGATTCCATCTGAGTTTCTACTATTGGATTCATAACTCAACAAGCAAATTATGATGTATGGTAGAGCCAGTTTTCTCATCACTATTCAAAACACGGAAGCTAAAACTTCAAAATTGTGCTTCAGTTCCTCAAGAGATCTGTCCCCAGTCAAGAATAGTCTAGAAATCACAAGCCACTACTTCCATTTTCTTGCATCTATGTGGACAATACCATGTCTGCATGTAGATATAATGGGTAGGATGCAGTTTAGTTGCATTCAAGTTATGAGCCTTCTTTGTGAATTGTAGACCCCCATTAATGATTATTATTTCTACAAGAATAAAAAGAAATTAATATTTTAAATGACCATTTAACCATTCCACCCTACTGTTACGAATCTCTTTGAAATGAAATTGGCAAATGGATTCTTAATGACCATATTTATATGGAAATAACAGGGATTGGTGCTTCATTTCTTTTAATTATTTGAAATGGCACCATGTGGTCTAAGGGGGCAAAGCTTAGGGTGCAGATGATCAAACATTTTCAGTCCCTTTTTCCAAATTAATGAGATCCGTTTAACAAGGAAAAATTGCTGAAGTATTCTAAACCATATTATCACCCCCTCCACCCGCTGCAAACTGCAAAACTATTGGTTTCCTGTAATCATAAACTCACACAACAGCACTATAACTGAGAAAAAAGGACATTGCCTATAAAATAGCCAAAGAAATAAAGGAAAGGGAATATGTCAGCATTAATATCCAACAAGTTGGTGATTAGTCATAGGCATGATAATTAAAATATGTATATGCTTGCCTCAGAGATGGTAAAGAAATGTAGTTAAAAGACTGCAAGCAGGGTTCACAGTAGGAGGTTTTTTAAATATTATTAATTGATGGATGAGTTAAGCTGCATTGGCTGAAGAAAATGTAAGAATGTGGGGAGGTGTGAAGGAATGGAGATGAGACAGGAGTTGCTGGTCCAGGTGGGCTGTGTACTATCCACCTCCTGAGCTTTGCAGAGCTCTCTTCTATTAGCAAGCATATGCAAAACACACCTGACACATTCAAGACTTTGCCCTTTGCCTTCCTCCAGTCCCATGGGTGTCGCCCAGTTATTTGTGGAACCTGTTCCATCCAAGTCATGTTCTCATCAGAGGGGAAATCAGCAACCTTTGCAAAAGAGACAAAGGACAAGGACAGCGCATGGCACATTGCAAAGGAAACAAAAGGTGAGACATAGGTCATGGTGGTTAGACACGCTGTGGCGTGTCTTATGGTGCCCCCACCCTACGGACGCAATCCCTACAGTGGTGAAGTTGCTTCAGTTTCAGGAGTCAAAAAAGAAGCTGGTCTCTTTGACTGGCCCTTGTGAGTCCCCTAAACACTCCCTAGCCACACCCTCTCTGGATGGAGCATAGAGTAAAATGGACATTCATTTCTCTGTCCACATTTCTCTGACTCTGCCCACCACTGAAATGTGACCCATGGAAAGTTGTCCAGAAGAGAATATGGCCCCCAGACTCACAATAGTTCTTTGTCACCGGTTTAGACTACTCCCCTGTGATTTATGCTACAAAAACTTTGGCCCAAGAAATCTGTTCCACCTATCCAAAGTGCCCATTCTATCTTGTTGTCCAGTGCTTTCATTAATTTTGCCCATTAATGTTTCTCTTCTACCATTATTAGTCAAAATGGCCTAACCTCCGGCGGCATTCCAGCTCTGGAATTTTATCTACTTAAATTAAAACAGAAGTTCTGCTCATAAAGGAAACAATACCGGCAAGTCACATTCCTTCATTTGCTCGTCTGCTAACATTCTAAAGGCTAATATTTGATATTATTAATAATGCTAAAGTCAGGAGTTAAAGATTAAGCAAGGGATACAAGAATCCTCACAAAAGTTTAAAAATATCATTAGGTTTCTTTGTACAAGTATGCAAATCAATCTCTGAAATAAATCCCAGGAGAAAACTATATTTTAAAATATATTTGAATTCCTCTTTAGTGCTATTTAACCCTCGGTATTTTTCCTGCTAAATGTTTGCCCTCAAGCCTGCTGTGAAGAAAATAATGAGAGAAACTATTTAAATCCCCTAAAATATTGTCAGTTCTTCACTCATTACCTTTCAGCTGCCATGAGCAGCATGTAAAATCTGGTGTCTGCCCCTTCCAGTGAAAAATAGCCATCATGGATAATTTCAAAGACTGCATACAGATCCAAACCAATGGGTCTCAAACCCTTGGTCCAGTTCGGGACGTCCCCTACATTCAAAGACAGGCCCCGGCTGCTTGAGTGGATAAGACCAATAAGAGGTTCAATAGTGAAGAAGGCATGTGCTTTAGAGGAAAGTGAGGGGCAGGTGAGGCTAATCAAGGTAGTATACGAAAAACACTGGGGACTAATTTGATTAATAGAATGTCTGGCATCTGGTGGGTGATGCTTTTGTGTTGTGCTCTGGAATCAGACCCTCCCTTTCTGTGTTCAGTTAACTTCAGTTAGAGAGACCAACTGTCATTCTTGCCTCATGATGTTGCTCTAGTTTCTCTCAGATAAATTGTGTTACAATTTTCTTTATTATTAAAGCTTTGTTTGACATATATGTGGGCCGCTTACTTTGCTGAAAGAAAAGAAACTGTGCTGAAGGATGGTGGAATATCCTAAACTGGTTGAGTGAGGGGATATTCCCAGTCTTACAGGAGGACTGATTTTTTAATCACTCCCCACTCTCCTCAACAGCTAGTCCATCTAGCACAGGCATGTCCAAAGTCCATTTCAGGGATCTAATCTGGCCCACTGGTTGGTGTAATCCGGCCCCTGTGGCAGTTAATTTCCCGGGGTAAAATCCTAAAAAACCCTCAATAGCTTTAAGCCTAAAAAAAGGTCAACAACAACTTTGGTTGGCCCTCACGCCCCTTCACTTCATCAAATCTGGCCCTCTTTGAAAAAAGTTTGGACACGATTCTATGAGAAGGAAAACTCTGATCCTAAACCTCTGCTGCCTTGCGGGATATGTTCAGGAGAAGAAAAGACTATGGAGTAAGCCCTACACAAATCCAAAGTGGAGTCCCTAAGATAATAAGAGATGGGTCAGTACGGTGAAGCCGAGCAACCTGCTTCAGGAGGTATCATAAAGCAACAGCACCAGCGCAAGACATATAGCTGTCTCAAGTGAAGGACAAGATGGTTTTCTTCATTCCATGTACTAAAGCTGACTGGACTGGCAACTGTCAACACTGGAAACAGGGCAGCATATTCTACTACATCTGAGGACAGCAAACTGGCTGCTGGGGCAGTCTGTGTGGTGTACCCAGTCTTTTGGTACCAGATATGGCAACATGTTTAAATTAAATACGCAGCTTTTCATTCCCTGAGAAGTCTGACCTGCAGTGAATAGGGCCTGGCAGAGGCAAACTTCTTGGTTGAAAAGCACTCCCATCCATATGCATAATGATAAGAGTAACCCAGTACCTCACTTGACTGATTAACAATTTAAATTCTCAATTTTAGAGGTTCAAATTAGTGTTAAATCTCCTTTAGAAGCTCTAATGAATTTAATTAAACTAATTAAATTAAGATTTTTCAGCATCTTTTACAACTTTATGTTTTAGGGACAATTAGTCCAATACAGTCCTGAAGCGGTACATTTTCTAACAATGATCTTTGTATAAATTAAACAATTAAATACACCGGATTTATATCTCACCTTCTGTTTTCTCGTTGCAGTTTCCAACTCATCTCGAGTACAATTAAAGTGACAAAGAAAAAAGGTAAACACTGTCTGTAGGTGTTAAAATATTCAAAACGAATTCAAAAATACTGTTCCTGGATAAAAGCTGTAATATTAGGCAGACCTTCCTTGGGGATGAGTTCCATTGAACTCAATGGGACTTAATACTCGGAGAACCTGGCTGCAAAACATCACTCTTTCTGCCATTGTGATATAGCTGCAAAATATCACTTATCTTGCTCTTTAAAGGGACAGAGACACTTCACATGTCCTTTTGTAGCTATTTATATGGTTCTATTATTCCACCTCGGTTCCCTATGACTCTTTTAAGACACATCTCACATCTGAATGTATGGGTGAGTGTTTGATATAATGCTATTTGAAGTGGGGCCCAAATTCCCTTCTCCCTGTTAGAGTCAACACTTTAAAAATTGTTGCTGCACCATTCATTCTTAGTGTCCTGGCTTCACTACCTCCTTGCTTACTTATTCTCTTCCTTTTTTACCTGTTCTAAGACTGCTAGTCAAAGCACATTTACCTGGGGATAAATTGCATTGAACTCAATAGGACTTACTTTTGAATAGACAAACAGAGGGTTACACTACATATCCCGCCTCCAACTCTCTCTCACATATTTTCTTACCCTTCAAACCATCTCAGCCTCCTCTTTCCACATTTCTCTGCTGTTCTACCTGCCATTGCTGCATACTTATAATCCATTTTTACAACCTTTTAAACCATGGGAACGTGTTTGATTCACTACAACATCCCCCCCAAAAAAGGTATTTATTTTATCTCAGTTTTCTACTCTTGAGTTCAGTTTGTCACAATTCCACAATTTATTTATTTATTTATTGAGGAAAAGTTGTCACAAAAAATTGCTAACAACTTAGGGTGCATTTTTCCTACTATACACATTTTGAGTGCAATATAGCAAGAACTGTAATATAGCTGGATCAGGCCAGTGCCTCATCTTGTCCAGCCTTGTGTCTTCGCAGTGGCCAACTAGATGCCTCTGGGAAACTGGCTAGCAGGACACGAGAATGGGAGCCATCTCCGCTCCCGTAAAGCCTCTCCTCCTCCCAGAGGGGAGGTATTGTGAGCGGGAGCCGTTCCTGCGTCGACAGGGAGGCATGTTCAGCCCCCTGCGTCATCACCCTGCTGCCGTGCCGCCCTCCAGCTGGCCAACCAATAGGGTTGGCCTGGGGGCGGGGCTTAACTGAATTCAAGCGGCCGCGGCAGCCTCCGTGCCTCATTCAGCTGCTCGGAGAACGTCGGATCGGGTGGCGGTTAGGCATTGGAATATGTGTTGTGTTGGTGGGTAGGCTGTGGCCATCGCCTACCCCGCCCCTTGTTGGGTATTCCGTTAAAGGAATTTGGCGGTCGTGGATCCTGTCCAATGCCCTGCTGGTGGCTGGGGCCATGGCACGACCCCCGGTGACATCAGGGGAAGCTTCCAGTTGTATTTGCATCAACAAGCTCCTCCCACTGGTTGTTAACCTTCATTGGACAACCTGCTGCACAGTTGGGGACATGTTTAGGTTGTTTGATCCAATGCCTAAGCCAATACCACTCACATGATGTATTCAATAAAAGCTGTAGCCTTTCTCAGCCCATTAACCTAAATACTTGTGTCCTTGTCTCTTATTCACCTCAACTCACAACACCAGCAACTGGCATACTGAAGTATTGTTGCTTCGAATGATGAAGGCGGAGCATAGTTTTCCTGACAGGTAGCAACTGACAGCCTTATCCTCCGTGAATTTGTCCAGTCCTCTCTTAAAGCCATCCAAGTCTGTGGCCATCATTGCCTCCTGAGGAAGTGAGTTCCATAGTTTAACTGTGCTCTGCAAAAGAGAAGAAGAAGAAAAGAATCTGTGACTATGAACATTTTTGCAAGCCGTTTTCCATAAAACAATTCATTTGCCTGTCTTATTTTTACTAAAATATCTCACAGAGATCTTGTGAGGATAGGATGGAGAGGGGCAGAGCCAGCTACGGCACTTTGAGTGCCTTGGAGAAAAGGTGGAATATTAGTGTAACAATAAAAAATAAGTATTTTCAGTAGAAAGTGAGGAGCCTATTGTACTCGCATAAAAAAAAACCTACACAACTATCGAGATCAAATGACCTGACACCACTAGAACAACATGCATGTTTTAGTAATGCTGGGCCATGAAGTCAATGCGACTTCTGAGAGTAGCCTTAGGGCATAACTGTACTGAGTATTGCCCAAGGCAGCTGATCACTAAGTGACATATATAATGTAGCTAATTCTTTGATCTGAATGAAAAACCCTGCCTAAGAATGTGAAATCTTTTCCACACATTTCAAACAAATTTCAAAAACTTAGTGTTTGTCCAAAACTCTGGTGTTTGTAGTGTTGCTGCTGCTGCTGCTATTTCAATTTATATGTCACCCTTTATCAAAAGATCCCATTAGAAACACAATACAAACTACCAGTGATAAAAACATAATAAATACATACTAAAAGGCACACTGACAGGCAGCCTAATAGTAAAATAATAATCATCATATCAGTCCTCTCCCCACACTTTTACAGGTCCTAGATTTAGTAGCCATAGGCCCGGGTAAAGAGGAATGTTTTTGCCATGTAATGATGGTGCCAGGTGAGCCTCTCTGAGGAGAGCATTCCACAGTTGGGGAGCCACCACTAAAAAGGTCTGTTTCCTTGTTGCCACCCTCTGAACCTCTTGGGGAGTGAGGATGTGATGGCCTGGGATTCCGATTCGGAGGATGAAACAGAGGAATCCCAGCCTGCACAGGAGTCCCCGCCTCCAGGGCCGGCTGAACTGGGGCAAGGCCTAGATGCTGAAGAGCCTGCACCTGTGGCAGTGCATCAGGAGCTGGCCCCAGGTGAAGCCCTTCTGGCCCCAGAGGGGCTTGACGACTCAGTGGCCACAGGTGAGCCTCCTCCAGGGCCCAGTAACCCTTCGGCCTCTCCTGATCTGCAGAGGCTTAGGGCAGAGAGGCGAAGGGAACTGGTTGCCCCCAGGAGGAGTGCTCGCCTTAAGGCCAGAGGAGGCGGGGCTCCTGGGGACCGGGACCGCCCCTGGCCTTAGAAGAGGATAAAAGCCCAGTCAGCCCGGCCCCAGGTTGCGGGAGCAACGTCGTTGTTGGCTTCGGACCTTCCTGTGTTCCTGATCCCTGCTCGGCCTCCTGTTCCTGACTATCCGGTACTCCTGTTCCCTGCTCGGCTTCCTGTTCCTGACTATCCGGTACTCCTGTTCCCTGCTCGGCCTCCTGTTCCCGACCATCCGGTGTTCCTGTTCCCTGCACAGCCTCCTGTTCCAGCGTTCCTGTTCCCCGCCCGGCTCTCTGCCTCGGACCTTGCCCCTCTTCGTGTGGACTCTGCTACACCCAAGGTACCTTACCCCCGGGACCAGCACAGTTTGCTCCCGCCACACCCGCACTTCCCCTTCGTAGGGGTGCGTTCGGGAAGAGCCAGAGGCCATGGCTGAACAGGCGGCTGCACTGGTGGCTTTGGCCCAGGAGAACCAGGCCTTGACTCACACCGTGCAGCAGCTCAGCGACGCGGTTGTGGCACTTCAGCAACGCTTGGAAGCCCTACCGGCTCCTGGGGCCGACGCCCCGGCTCCTGGCAAGTACCCAGTGGCTTTGCCTGAGAAATTTGATGGAGCCCCGGCCAGCTTTCCCATGTTCCTGGCCCAGGCCAAGCTGTATATTCAGGGGCGAGCCCGGAACTTTCCTGACGACCGCACCAAGGTGCACTTTTTGATTAGTTTGTTAAAGGACCAGGCGGCCAAGTGGGCGTTGCCGCTACTCAGGCAAGACTCCCCCTTGCTGGCAGACTATACGGGGTTTTGCAATCGTTTGGAGGCCGCGTTCGGCAACCCCCAGAAAGAGAGTCAAGCCAACCGGGCGATTCGGCGTTTGAAACAGGGCAAGTCCACGGTGGCCACATATACCACGGAGTTTCGGCTGTTGGCACAGGACTTGACCTGGAATGACTCGGCACTGCGGGACCAGTATCTCGAAGGGCTTTCGGACGAGGTACTGGACCAGTTGGCCACAATGGAACGCCCCACCACGCTGGACACTCTCATTCAACGGAGTCTACAAATAGACGACCGGTTGGAGGATCGTCGTCAGGCCCGGGGTCGCCGACACTTCCAGTTCACGGCACCAGCTTTTTCCGGCAGCCCCACGGTCACAACTGATTTAACGGAGGAGCCTATGCAGCTCGGGGCAGTGCGGCCACGCCTTTCCCCCGCAGAGAAGGCGCGGCGTCGGGAGGGAAATCTCTGTCTTTACTGTGGCGGAAGTGGACACTTCGCTCTGTCCTGCCCTGAGAAACGCCAGCTGCAGGGAAACCGCCAACCCCAGTAGCTGATGGCCCTAGCTACCGGGGGTCCCAAACCGTACAGAATGGGCCCGCACCAATGGACTTGCAACATCTTATGGTTTCGGTACGTTTATACCCTCCAGGTGGGCCCTGGATCCTCACCCATGCTTTGGTAGATTCAGGGGCAACCCGCTCCTATATGGACGCTGCTTTTGCCGCCCATCATCAGGTGCCACTTCGGAACAAGCCAGTACCGGTCCAGGTGGAAGCGATTGACGGACGACTTCTGCGTTCAGGTGCCGTTACTCAGGAGACCCAGCCCCTGGTCCTGTGTCTCCAGCAGCACCGGGAGTTGCGAACTTTGGACATTGCCTCTATGCCCCGCTTCCCCCTGGTGCTCGGGATGGACTGGCTGGAAGCCCACAACGTTCAGATTGACTGGGTCAAACGGACCGTGCACTTCCCAGACCCATGTTCCCATGCTCAATCCGGAACGCTGGCGGCCGCGCCCTCAGAGGAGGCAGCACCCACGCTCCCAGCCGTGTACCAGGACTACCAGGACGTGTTCGAGGAACGGGGGGCAGACCAGCTGCCGCCGCATCGGCCTTTTGACTGCGGCATAGACCTCCAACCCGGAGCGCCTTTACCAGTGAGTCGCTTATATTCCCTAACAGAGCCAGAGCGCGAGGCTTTGCAGGACTTCTTGCGCAAGAACCTGGAGCGTGGGTTCATTAGGCCTTCCACCTCGCCTACCGCGGCACCAGTGCTTTTCGTTAAGAAGAAATGTGGGGAACTCCGCCCTTGCCATGATTACCGAGCCCTGAACAAAATTACCGTCCCAGACCGATACCCCTTGCCCCTTATCTCGGAGCTGCTGGAGCGGGTGCAAGGGGCACAGGTGTTCACCAAGCTGGACCTCCGGGGGGCCTACAACTTGATTCGGATCCGAGCCGGGGATGAGTGGAAGACAGCGTTTGGGACCCGGTACGGGCAGTTCGAATATTTGGTTATGCCTTTCGGTTTGTGCAACGCGCCTGCTGTGTTCCAACGCTACATCAACCACGTGTTTCAGGACTTGTTAGACAAGTACGTGGTGGTGTATTTGGATGACATACTGATTTACTCCCGTGACCCGGCTTGCCATGAGGGACATGTCCGGACCGTGCTGCAGCGCTTGCGTGAGCACCGTTTGTACGCAAAGCTCAGCAAGTGCGAGTTCCATCAGCGGACTGTGGACTTCCTTGGTCACCGGCTCTCTCCAGATGGGGTGCAAATGGACCCGGGGAAGGTGACAGCGGTTCAAGAATGGGTGGCACCCCGGAACCGCAAGGACCTGCAGCGTTTCCTGGGGTTCGCCAATTACTACCGGACCTTCATCGCTGATTATGCTCATCGCACCACCCCGTTGACCCGGCTACTGCGCCCAAAGACGCCGTTTTCCTGGGACAAGGAGGCAGAGGAGGCGTTTCAGGGGTTGAAGGCCTGTTTCCAGAGGGCACCAATCTTACAACATCCTGACCCCTCTCGACCCTTTGTGGTGGAGACCGACGCTTCCAGTACGGCTCTCGGTGCCGTCTTGTCTCAACAGATTGGTCCTGAAGCGCCACTCTTACCCTGTGCCTTCTATTCTCGCCAGCTCCTACCAGCGGAGCGTAACTATACTGTGTGGGAGCGGGAACTACTGGCCATCAAGGTAGCCTTTGAGGTCTGGCGCCACCATCTTGAGGGGGCACGACATCCGGTGGAGGTGAGAACCGACCACCGGAACCTGGAGTACCTCCAGACCACCCGCAAGCTGAACCAAAGACAGATCCGGTGGGCGTTGTTCTTTTCCCGGTTCCAGTTCCGGATCCGCTACATCCCTAGCTCTCAGAATCAGAAGGCGGATGCCCTGTCCCGGAAACCTGAAGACAACACAGACACGGTACAGCAAGCAGAACCCACCACGATCCTACCTCCGGCTGCATTCCTGGCCACCCAGGAGGCGCAGCCACTGCAGGTTCGGGTGCGGGAACAGCAGCGGGTCGACGCTTGGGCCCAGGAACGACTCCGGGAGCTGGCTGAAGGGTCCAGCCCACAGTATCCGGGGCTGGTCCTGCATCAGGGCCTCCTGCTGCACCACGGTCGTCTGTACATCCCGCCAGGGCCACTGCGGCTGGAGGTTCTCCGGATGGCCCATGATGCCCCAGCAGCAGGGCACTTTGGACGGTATCGGACCACCCATCTGGTCAGTCGTGAGTTTTGGTGGCCCCGCCTGAAGGCTGACGTGGCTCGCTACGTTGCTGGTTGTGATGTCTGCCGGCGCGCCAAGGGACCTACCGGGCGACCCCCCGGCCTACTTCAGCCATTGCCAGTTCCACCGCGCCCTTGGCACACAGTTTCGTTGGACTTTGTAGTGGACTTACCCTCGTCTCGTGGCTGTACCTGCCTTCTGGTTTTCTCCGACCATTTCACCAAGATGGTGCACTGCGCTCCCTGTCCATCTGTACCCACAGCCAAGGAAACTGCTCAGCTGTACCTTCAGCATGTCTTCCGCCTGCATGGACTACCTGAGCGCGTGGTGTCCGACCGGGGCGTTCAGTTCACATCCCGGTTCTGGCGAGCATTACACCAGACCCTCGGGACAGAGGTCTGCCTCTCGTCAGCCTACCACCCACAGACCGATGGCCAGACGGAACGGGCGAACGCGGTGCTGGAGCAGTACCTCCGGTGTTACTGCAGCTACCAGCAGGATGACTGGGTCGACCACCTGGCATTGGCGGAGTTCGCCTATAACAACGCGGTGAATGCGTCCACCCAGCAGACCCCGTTCCAGGCCAGTTATGGTTATCATCCACGGCTGTTTCCAGAGGTGCTGCCGGCATCCGCGGTCCCGGCGGTGACGGAGTGGCTTCAAGAGCTCCAGTCCCAGCAACAGCTTTTGGTGGAGCAACTGCACCAGGCCAAGGAAGCGTACAAAGCCCAGGCCGACCGCCACCGCCAGGTGGGGCCGGAACTTCGCGTCGGTGACCTGGTTTGGCTCTCCACTCGCCACCTCCACCCCTCTCGACCTTCGCGGAAGTTGGACGCCCGCTTCACCGGCCCGTTCCCTATCGTAGACCAAATCTCTCCTGTGGCATTCCGTCTCCGGTTACCCGCAACCCTGAAGGTTCACCCGGTCTTCCACAGGTCCCTTTTGAGTCCGGTGGCCCCACCCGACGAGTTCCACCCGAACCGTCCCCGACCGCAGCCAGTGTTGGTTCGGGGAGAGCCTGAGTACGAGGTGGAACGCATCCTGGACTCCCGATACCGCAGGGGAAAGCTGCAGTATCTCATTGACTGGAAGGGGTACGGACCGGAGGACCGTTCCTGGGAACCAGCGGCCAATGTCCACGCACCTGCCTGCCTCCGAGAGTTCCACGCGACGTACCCCGGCAAGCCGGGTCCGGACCCTCGGTTGAGGGGGGGGCCTGGGAGGGGGGATGGTGTGATGGCCTGGGATTCCGATTCGGAGGATGAAACAGAGGAATCCCAGCCTGCACAGGAGTCCCCGCCTCCAGGGCCGGCTGAACTGGGGCAAGGCCTAGATGCTGAAGAGCCTGCACCTGTGGCAGTGCATCAGGAGCTGGCCCCAGGTGAAGCCCTTCTGGCCCCAGAGGGGCTTGACGACTCAGTGGCCACAGGTGAGCCTCCTCCAGGGCCCAGTAACCCTTCGGCCTCTCCTGATCTGCAGAGGCTTAGGGCAGAGAGGCGAAGGGAACTGGTTGCCCCCAGGAGGAGTGCTCGCCTTAAGGCCAGAGGAGGCGGGGCTCCTGGGGACCGGGACCGCCCCTGGCCTTAGAAGAGGATAAAAGCCCAGTCAGCCCGGCCCCAGGTTGCGGGAGCAACGTCGTTGTTGGCTTCGGACCTTCCTGTGTTCCTGATCCCTGCTCGGCCTCCTGTTCCTGACTATCCGGTACTCCTGTTCCCTGCTCGGCTTCCTGTTCCTGACTATCCGGTACTCCTGTTCCCTGCTCGGCCTCCTGTTCCCGACCATCCGGTGTTCCTGTTCCCTGCACAGCCTCCTGTTCCAGCGTTCCTGTTCCCCGCCCGGCTCTCTGCCTCGGACCTTGCCCCTCTTCGTGTGGACTCTGCTACACCCAAGGTACCTTACCCCCGGGACCAGCACAGAGGACAAAGAAAAGGGCCTTATATGCCAAATGCGGGGTCTGGGTTGGTTAGTATGGTGAAAGGCGGTCCTTTAGGTCCTGAGGTCCTGTAGGGCTTTATAGGTCAACACCAGCACTCTGAACTGGTGAGTGAGTTTTCATAATTCAAGTGTCTCCAAATCCCTTTTTGACTTGCTGTGAGTGGTACAATATACATGCATTAAGAGGTAACCTTAGCATTAGGTCAAGGCATTGATTGTTCCACAGTCTTTTGTAGAGTGAAGAAGTAGGAAATCCGAAAATCTTGAATGGTTTGTTAGGATATTTCCGTTCCACCTTAAAAGGGAGCAGGCTTTGTGAGTCACAGAGTCTGCGCATTTCCTGTTCACAGGAAGTTTATGTTTTTCTATTGCTTTCGTTTCTCTCTCTGTGTCGTAGACACTGAAGCAGGCAGTCATGTTTTTCTTTGTTCTGATCAACGCTGAATAAAACTTGTAAATAATGCTCTCCTGAGTGCGACTTTGGCTGTGCATTATCTACTGAGAGAGAGTGTGCATGAGCTCTGGAATGTGGCAAGCTATTTCTGGAAACTCGTGTCGCTAATTGCTGATACTGTATCTACGGGAGATTGATGGATCATCCGGCAGCCGGCTTGGGGGCCATGATGGACTTTGTCTCCCTGGCAGTATCCGAACATGGTTTCCATAAAGGTACTGCTTTGTGAGGAAGAGGGGCGAAGGGAGGGAGAGAGAAGAGGAGAAATAGAAGATGTCACATATGAAATTCATTTTCTTTCTAATGCATCTTTGAAAACTAGAAATAAGATTTCAAATATGTATTAATACTGGGGATTTCAGATAATGGAATAAGTATTCTAACATATTCCTTTAAATAATCTTTTTTTTAAAAAAGGCCACTCTCTTTTGTCAGGCCTAGTTTGGGCTACCTTAAAGCTGCCTTCAATCAAAGTACAGCTCCTCATTAAGGGGAAAATTATTATTTAACATCCTCATTTTGCTTCCTCTCATGAATTATTTGCATTCCAAAATGTGCACAGCATTAGTTTCAGGGTAAATGCAAATATGACAGCGGGATTCCTCACCAAGCTTCTTTTTATTATTAGCTCTTTTTATGCTCTCCATTTATTATTCCCTCATCATTTTTCACATTGTATTAAAACGTTACCGTTTCCTAAAATAATAATATTTTCTTTCATTCGATAATTGCCCCAGCCTGGTCGACTGTAGTCTCTGTTGCAGACACTACCATCTGTAATTTGCAACAGTTTATAATAATTGTTCGTCTTTGCATAGAGGAAGCTCTGGAAATAGCTATCATGGTGCCTGAAAGCTTTCTTTCCTAGTGGGCATGTCATGATTCCAGGTGAAGGCCACATAGATGGTGGAGAGGCCAGACGTCCTGGCTGAGCTTAGACTGTGGTGGAGATACACCCTACAGCCTGAAGATAAATTAATGATTTTCTTTTTTAAAGAATCCTCCGTTTGCTTTAATGTTACACCTGCCATGTAGGGTTCTAAAAGGACAAATTTCTCCCTTGGAATTCATTCTCCAGAATTCAGAATAAAACCCCCCTGATGACAACTATCCTTTATATTCTGATTCCAACATATGAAATATGAATTATTGCAGAGAAGGCAGTTTAAAAACAATAACAACAGCGTGCTTAATTTGAATGAAAGCAAGTTATCAGTGGCATGGTTTCTGCCAGGGCCTTATTTGATAAACTAGTTACAATTACTTTCTTTTTTTCCCCTGCCTTCCCCCCTCTTCCTGGTCATATTAAAAAAAAATGGTAATAGATCTGACTAATTAAAGTAAACTAATAAAATCATTTGATCATCCTGATTCATGGCACTTCATTGTGCCAAGCTTCCCTGTTGACTCTCAAATTGTTATTGTGAAACCCTTCTGCATATATTACACAGGGGGACAGCTTGTATGTCGTTTCCTATCCTTTCATTGCTGTCCATCATTGAAAAATCCCTCAACACAATGGCAAATAACAGGAACGCGATGCCACTTAGACGATTGCCCAGCCATGTCCTTTTCCAAGAATGCAGCCAGCGGTTAATAATCTGAGAGGGCTTATTCCCTTTTCTGTGTTGATACTGGCAGTTTTGGATCAAATGTGGATTTGGATGCATGACTTCAAAGAATCTGAAATAGATCAATCACACAGAGGAATAAGACTTAACATTCACAGACCCACAGAGCAGCGGGTAATTTTGTATCAATACATCCTCTGATCATAACTGAATAGAAAAGGAGACTGTTTTAACTTCCATACAAAGCAGACAAGGGTTGAGGAACAAATTGACCAAAGGCAACATTTTCTTTAAAAACAACAACACAAAAAACCCCAAACCAGAAAGAAATTAAGGCTTATTCCATTGCTTTGGAGAGTGGCTCCCCCCCCCCCCAAACTTCCAAAATGGACACAACTATTTAAGGAGAATATGGCATTCTTTTTAAGCTGCAAACTTTGCCTACCACCCTGAGATGATGAATGCTTTGACTTTTATGTCTCCATATGCTTTTGGAAGAATGGTAACATAATTATTATGCCTTCAGTAGGTCTATTTATGCAGGTTGCAGGATGGATGTGATATAAAAGAAATATATGCATATGAATGTGTGTCCATTCCCTTTGCTGGTTTTCTCAAGGGGCTTGGGCTCTATTCCTTAACTCCATGGCTGATTATTAAAATTTATTGATATTGAGGGGCAGGGGAATTGAGGCTGAAATACAGAGACATCCCAACTTCTTGGCTGAGTCAATATCTTCTTGAGCTCTTTTTCCAGATTGCAAGAAATGTGGTATTCAAGTGTCTTAAAACGTTAGATATTTTATTGACTTAGCGGTCAGTCCTGCCATTCTTCGTTTGTCTTTTCAACAAGTATTTTTTCCCCCTGAGCAACACTCCTGCTTTCAAGGATGTTTGGTTTATAAAGGACATTCTTGATATTTATCTAGCAGAAAATCATGATATCCTTGGCCAATAACCTGAGAGGACCATTAATCCTGGTTCTGTTTCTGACTGTTTTGCGACTATACTTTCCCTCCGCCCATTGCTAGTCTTTAGTATTATCAACTATGGCAGAGGTTACTCTGTAAGGCCCCACCAACCTCAGTCTGCCCCCCACTTGCTTACCTTGTTACTTACAACCAATCCAGAGGCCAGCACTGCCTGCCTGCCTGCTTCCTCCTCCTTAGTCTGAGTGTTGCCATTGTAGAACGCAGCAGTGAGGATGGGGATAAAGCTCTTAAGTAGTTGGGTCTGCCTGTCATTGACTCTAGCTCCACCTGCTGTTGGTCTTCCAGCCTTCTGCCCTTCCAGTCCAAATGGGCATCACCTACCATGACTGATCCTTGGAGGTGGGTTTATCTGCCTCATTGTCCTGGTAAACTGTTCCTGTCTGAGCAAAAGGAGGCATGGGGAGCCCTAACTAAACTATACCCTATCTACTCTTGTTAATTCAAACTAGTAAGTTCATTATTTCAGATATGTAAATCAGCTTATCCAGAGTTGCTCTATGCAGGCAAGCACCTTAAGTGAGATTATATATATATGCACATAGAGATGGAAATTTGTTGGCATCCCTCTGTCTTGGAAGACAATAGAAGCATGCAAGAATAATAGAACATTAAAAGAGGTGGGGGGGATTTTAAAGACAAAAACTAAATAAATTCACTTAACATAGACATCAAAGGCTGCCTGAATTGTTATAAAGGTCTATATTGCTTTCATTGCTGCCTCATAATTTCTGCCCATAAGCTCAGAATTAGTGAAGTTGAACAGAATTCAAAAATTGGGTGACAATCTCAGCGAACCCCTATTTATGTGTGGATGATGGTGCCTTGAACAGAGCACTTGAAGTTGGGTCAGTAGTTTACTGCACAGTCTCATTTTCAAATATTCCCTGGATCCAAGGCTTTCAAGGGTTCAATGGCATCCAGGAACTATCTAAAGTACTCACATTAGAATAAACGTCACATCCACACCAGGCATTCAAACCACATCTAATCATATTTAAAGCACATGGGTTGAGAACTGCGTTTGTTAAGTGGGCTGGGAACAGTAGGTTTGGGAGCAGTAAACTACAGCTTCCAGGATTTTTTTTTTTTGGGGGGGGGAGTTGATGTGTATTAAATGTGCTTTAAAACTATGGTTTGGATGTGACCAAAATTGCAGTCTCTCTCTCTCTCCCTGACCCCCTGCATCTGATTTATAAAACTTTTCACAAGTTCAGGCAAGAGAAGAAGCCCTTTTACTGAGCTTGGCTGCTGGAAGCGTAATCAGAAAGTCTGCAGAAATGAGAAATGTAGAGTAGTGGCCATTAATTCCCCCCTCCACCCCCAGTATGATTTTTACCTCCCTCACTATGTTAGAGAGTTTCGTTCCAGACTTGTAGCCTATGGCAGTAGGCTAGGGAGAATGCACTTCGGTGAGATATAGCTCATAAAAAAAGTGTGACAAATTGCAATGCCAGGGTTGTCTTGGTTGTTTGTGATGTATTGAAATTAAATCCCAGACCAGACAATAAGGGCAGTGACAGAACTTTGCTGTTTCTTATAGGTCCCCTTTACAAAGCCCATAATGAGAGAGACTCCGAAAAACTCAACACATCCTGAAGCAGATGACAAAAGCATCTATTCCAAGAAGGAAAAGCTGTCACGAGTAAGACAGAGAGTGAGGGAAAACACACATGGTGAGTGTGGTCCCAAGAGCTTCTCTGCTTTACTTAGGAGTGTCCTTCTGTTAAGAAGAGCAGTAACTCAGGTGAGCACTTTATGCATTACAGTGGTGCTGGCAGAAAAATAGGTTCTTTGATTTATTCCTTGCCTAATTGAAAACTGGCTGTGGATGGTTTTCAGGAAATGAGTTACACCAGAGTGCGGCTTGAGCCTTATAAAGGCTGAGTGCCCATAAGTCTGAGAGGTCAAGAAAGTTTGGGCTTTCCATTTTGTTTGGTTTGTAGTTTCCAAACAAAAGCTTTCAGGAAGGAGTCTTGCCAGCCTTTAAAAACATGATGGCTTGCTGATTCTTCTATCTTAGAGTAGCTTAGATTTCGGAGTGAGAGGAAGCAAGGGGAATCTATGAATATAATAAAAGCCCTGCTGGATCAGAAGGCAAGGCCTACTTTTTGTTCAGCATCATGTTTTCACAGTGGCCAACTAGATACCTGTGGGAAACCCACAAGGAGGACCTAAATGTAACAGCTCTCTCCCCATTTATTCCTCAAACTATCAGAAAGTAAGCAGGCTGACTTCATTATGTGGGTGCTTACTAACAAATCACCTTTGGTTACAGTCTCTATAGATGTATCAACTCTCAAATTTCAGTTTGAGCTTACAGTGAAACTCCTATCCTTGAACGTTCAGCAAGAGAAGAAAACTACTCATAAAGTTTGCCCAGAGCCTTCTTTAAATAGGGCTATTATTTACAGCTTTCATATTAGTGTCTTTATCAGTAGCAACTTTTACTTAGGAGTATTCAGTATTAATTTCTGAAGCTAGCACAGTGGCTTGGCTTTCTAGGGGGCTATCTTCTGCTTTCTTTCCTTTTAAAAAATGGGAGCAATTATTTGTGCTTATGAGAGCAGTGGGAAATGCAGCAAGCTAAAAAAAAAAACCAAGGAAAAAAACCCATCAGATTAGCCACAGGCAAATTACAGAACAGACACAACCCCAATGCACATTTGCTCTAACTATCCTGCTGCTGACCTCCTTTTTAAACTGGCCATTTGATTTATTGGAATGGATGAATCACCTTGGCAGAGCTTTTCTCCAGACCATGTTCCAAGTGCGTCCTATTAAAAAGTACGTCAATATCTTTGTAATGTCACACACACACACACACACACACACACACACACACACACACACTTTTAACCAATGATACTTCTTAGTAACACTGGAAAGCCCCAATATTATTCAAGAACTGCACCCGAGTTCCTCTCTGAGATCAGTTCCTCATATTAGGGCTCAGAGCAGACTGAGATCAAAGGAAGGGCCCAGGTGTGTTGATGAGGGATTGAGAGAAATTCAGTTCAGTTTGTACCCCAGTATGCTTCAGTGATGTGAGTGACCAGAGGTCAGGTAAGTGCTGCTGCCTGAACCCACCATCTACTACTGCCTTCTGTGAAGTCCTCAGATTGGCTCCTGATAGTCCATTACACACACTGAAGCTGTTGGTTTGTGTTCTGTTTCAGTTTCTTCCCTGTTTGGACTCTTTGCCCATTTGTGAACACAAAAATACAATGATCCACTATGTAGCAGAAAGAGTCCAGTCAAATGTTTGAAAGCTTAAAGTGTTTTATCAAATTATGGTATTTCAAGGAAAGGGAAATTTCAGGCAAAATTTCCTCCCTCAAATCAAGTGATGTATACGCTACAATTTCTAACAGTTCTTTGTCAGGGCAAACTATTATTGAAAATTATTTTTTCGTTTTCCTCTCTCCTTTCCCCCAAGGATTAAATAAATGACCCTGAAACTGCAAAAGTGGTTTCAGTATAGTTTTCACAAATTACTAAATCTGTCATATTAATCTGGCCAGAGTAACAGCTGACTTGATCCTCATCCCTCCATTTGAAACAACTGCAGGACAGAAAAACGTACAGGACAGCGGGGAAGCAAAGTCTTGCCAACAGCATTCATGGTGTCCAATATATTTTATTTCCTGAGGCAGAGAAGCAAGGAGCATCTCTCACTCAACAAGGTGCAAAGTACCCATGGCTAGGGATTGATGGAACTGACAATTTTGGACCTCTCAATTTCTCGTTTTTTCCCCAGTCTGAAATTCACTCCAGTGAATTCAGTGAATTTTCAGCACAGACTCAAAAAGTATGAATCCAGTAGTTTCTCATTAAAATGCAAACAAAATCAATGTTGTCACCCAACCCTACAATGGCCCAAACCGCATCTTATGCTGTGCCTATCAGGTTGTTTTTGCACCTGAGGCAGAAAAGTCCTACAAATTTCTCCCCGCTCTGATTTCCTGGCAGTAAAAATACAACAACAATACATTAAATAACAATTGATGTTCTGCCCTTTCAAGGGACCCAGATTTAGCTGCCTGAGGCAGCCACCTCATTGTGCCCAAATGCTCAGGCCGGCTCTGACAGTAGTACCTTTGCCACTGTTGCAAAGACCTTTCTCTCTATTAGTGATAGTACTTGATTCCGAGTGAATTCACAAGGCATTCATCTTTGGTAATAAGCAAAATGAACTGCATTTCTGGGTAGAAAACCCTTCCTCGAGGAGTGAAGAGCTGAGTGGTTCATTTGTTCCTATGGCTTACTGAAACCTTCTAAAGCAAAAATTTCAGTTACCATCCTTAATTGCTGCATCAAGCCCTTTGTATTCTGACTCATGAAAACATGTTTAAAATTCTTGAGTTAGCCTGATGACGAATGACTTTTCCAGCTCTGAGCACCTCCACCACATTGCTGACAACAGGCAGCTCAGAGCACTTTGACCCTCCGCTGATTATCTGTGGCTTGACAGTGGTGTCGACAAAAAAAGACAGAAAATTAGCACTTCTGAATGCCTATTTTGCATTCTTCAAGTACATTATTAGAAAGCTTTTGTCAAAAGTGGCAGACGACATGATTGTAGTGATAATAAATGCTCTTTGATTCAAACAGCTTTGTGTTTGCAATACACCCCAAACGAAGATCTCATTTGTTCTGCTAGCAACAACTAATCTTTCCAAGTTGTTTTCATTTTATTTTTGTGGGTTTTTCTTTCTTTCTTTTTTTAAAAAAGGGGGGAGCAGCCTTTCAATGCCCAAAGACTTGTGTATAAGCTTCAAATTCATTTTTCTTTTAGGTGCCATGGTAATGAAAGGATTTTAATCATTGACATCGCTATGTGAATTATTATTACAGAAACCCCTGCTGTTGAGTTAGACAAAATTAACCCAGTGTATGGGGCATTAAAAAAAAAAAAAACTCAGCTAATTAGTGAGCGAATAAGAACAAAGAAAATGGGAAAACAAAGATGTGGAGAGGAAAGATGCTTAGGTAAGAGGCTCTGCCTGCCTTTCCAAACATTGATCTTTCTGTATGGAAATCTTTTCACTCACTGATTCATTCCATTAGAGTTGAGTTGTTTTGTTCGTGCGTGTGTGTGTGTTTTTGTTTTGTTTTTTGAAAAAAACATTTTGTAATTAGTTTTCTGAAGCCACAGTCTCTCTCCCTCCTCTTTCAAACTGTTGAAATCCAAAGGCTCATAATAGAAAATGGAAGATATTCTAAAATGCTTTTAAAATTATTTCCCAGGCGATCAATATTGGAGGCGTATGGTAATTCTCTGGATTATTCTAGGAAATTATATGTGTCTCCTCCTTTTGCTCACATGACAGGATCATCTAACTAATATAGCTCGGCTTCGTTGGAGGAAACCATTTATCTGGATGAAATGACACCGTGGTCCAGGTTGCAGGTCCCATATGGAACGCGGAGAGCAAGTCATAGGTTTAAATCACTGCATGGCTTGCATTTTTTCTGCAGCTAGTCATGCTGGTTTCCAATGGGCAATGCATCATGCTGCTGATGTAAGAGCCGAAATGAAGACAATCAACCCTGAGAATCCACCAGAGAAGTATTCATGCTGGGCGCCATTTGTTCCTAATTGCTCTTTGTAAGTTATAGTTTGAGATAAAGCTCCCAAAATGGAATAAACACAAAATAATAATTAAGTCTGTTTCTCTTTTTGAGCCTGACAAAGGCTTTTAATTTTTTTAATTTTTTGTGTGTGGTGAGATTCCGCTTGCTCTCTCTCCCCCCCCCCCCGGTGTCCTGCTTCCCGCCCTGCTCCTCTCCCCCATCGCCACCAATTGTGGCTTTTCTTTTGTGCATATCAGGCTGAGATCTATCTCATAAATAACATTGAAAAATATTTGCTGGGTTTTCCTTTCTAATCCATCATTTTGTTTGCATTGCAAATGTAGAAAAACAATCATCTAGTCATTTTGTGAGCTTGTAATTTAGTATTTCAATAATCTTGGATTGTTGAAAGGCTTGTGGAACAAAGCGACATTTTGTGCCTCTTCTTTTTCTTCAGGAGGAAACTGTCCCCAAGAATTATATACGAGCGCAGGCTTTCTAATTGTGTGGTTTTGAGAAATCTCCAGGTGATGAGACACTGCAGGAAAGAAGGTATACAACACAGTTTGGTAGAACTAATATATAAGCTATAATCAGCAGTCAGTGGAGTGGGGCAGCATCACTTATCTGACATCACCGTGGCTTACTGGAAATGGTGAGGTAGTGGCAAGGTTGGTGTGGGGCTAAGCCTGTGTTGAAACAATCTGCCACACCCTGAATTCCACTTTCAGCACAGCTAGGAATGAACAAATATGTCAATTTCAGTTCTCTAAGGTTCTCATTTTTCCAATTCTAAATTGAGTTTCCCACATTTCTGCAGCAATTTGCTTTAAAAAAATCATGAAAATGTCTCACCATTTTAATGAAAATTTCTCCTAATAAACACCTTTTATGTCCAGTTTTGCTTGCAGAAGATTGTAATATATATGGGTTAGTGTGCATAACTTATTGAGGTGATAGTTGCCACTATTTCCACTATTGAAGGAGACTGTCACCAGGGCTGTCTTTACCCAGGGGTGCAAGGCCACCTGAAGCTCTTAACCTGCCACAGAAGCCACCTAAGCTCTTAACTATCTAAAAAGTAAAGGTAAAGGACTCCGACAGTTAAGTCCAGTTGCGAACGACTCTGGGGTTGCGGCGCTCATCTCGCTTTACTGGCCGAGGGAGCCAACTTTTGTCTGCAGACAGTTTTTCCGGGTCATGTGGCCAGCATGACTGAGCCGCTTCTGGTGAAACCAAAGCAGAGCACAGAAACGCCGTTTACCTTCCAGCCAGAGCGGAACCTATTTATTTACTTGCACTTTTTTTAAAAAAATAATATTTATTACTTTTATGGATTACAAAAAGAGAAAAAAAAACAGAAAAAAAGACAAAGGAGGAAAGCAAAAAGAAAAAAACAATACAATACAATATATAGACAATGCAAAACACAATCTAAACTCAAAACTAAACACATTAAACTAAACTAAACAAACCCCACTCCCTAACCTTAACCCTAAATGAAACAAAACAAAAACAATTTGAAAACATACATCATCTCTTTTCCGTACTCTATCTTTCATTCCCTTGTTTCCTCGACCTCCTCTCACCTCCCTTTTTGTATTCCACTTCTATTAATTGTTTCAGCAAATCCTTTCCATCTTTCTCCATTTTCTATCATATTGTAAATAACGTATTTTTTAACCTTATTTTCCATTAAAACTAAAATACTTATATATGCTTAACTCCTTATAACATTTCTGCTAAGCCCATAAAAAATCATTCCACCATTTTTCTATTACTCATTAGTTTTACCATAAGTCTATATATAAACTTTAAATTTTCCAATCTTCTTCCACCATCTCCTCTCCCTGGTTTTGGATTCTGCCAGTCCTTTCCGTCAACTCCATAAAGTCCATCAACCTGGTGATCTTATGTCCGAGGCTCTTAACTCTTTTCCAAGTCCCTTCTGCAGGTCTTCTTCATTTTCTTTAATGCTAAAGAGCAAATCTTGGGGAAACTCCAACCTGTCAATCCTTTTCTTCCTTCTGAACAGATCAGCCAAATTTCCATAGTTAAAGCTACAGTCCATAAAGTATTTCAGGGCATATTTCAAGATTCCTCCAAGTCCAAAGGCCCCCAAAACTTCAATCTCCTCCAGGCCCGAGTCCATGTCCCAAAAGTCAGTTAATCCCTGCATAGAGGGATCTTTCCAACTTTCCTTCTTTAGTCCAAGCCGGGATCCATTCCTCAGAGTCTGACTTTTCCTAGATTCAATCATAAAAGGCCTCAACTTATAGTCCTCAATTTGCTTCTGTAAAGCCACGGATCTCACTTGTATTACTTTATGTTCAACAACAGCAGCATTCTCCTTCTCCTCCTTCTCCTCCACCATTTGTCCTGCCAAAATGGATTCCTGTACCAAGTCCTGAATTATTTCTGTATTGGTGTTCGCTTTTTGACTCAAATTAGTCACTTTCTGTTCCAAATTATCAACTTTAAAAGTCATGTCATCCATCTTCTTGTGAAGCTGTCCCAGCGAACAGCTTATCTTACATAAAACAGTCACAATGGCCTCTCCTGTCAACATTTTTAAATGGTCCAAGGTCACTCTCTGGTTCTCAGAATCCTTATCTGCAGCTGGAAATCCCCCAGTTGCACTCCTGTAACAGTTTCAAAATCTCCCTCTAGAGGGAAACAGTCTCCACTTGTATTGGTTCTTTCAGGCACAACTCAAGCATTAAAGATAAATTTTCAGTTACTTTTCCTCTTTTTTAAACGCAGAGGAGGACAATGGAAACAGTATCTTACTCTTATTTAGCTAGCTGTCAAATCCGTTCTGTCAAATGCACTCTCTCCAAACGTCATCTGGCAGCCCGTTCCCAGGTTCAGAGCAGTGGTAATTTGATTTTTCACTCTCTCCTGTAGGCTCACTAGATCTAAAATTTCCCCCTCTTCTCCTGCTTCCAAGGGGGGTTTTGTATTTTAAACGGATGGAAATTTAATCCTTTGCCAAAAGCTTTCAAAGACTTTAACTTGTAACGTCTTTGCTTCAGTCTATTTACAAAAACGGAAGGCGGACTTCCTGTTTATGACCTTCCCGCTTCAGTGCCAAATTAAAGTATTTAAAAATCCAATTTTCCATTTTACTCACGAGTAGTTGTTTAAAATCCAATTGTCCACAGGAAAAAGTCAGCGCTCTCCGGCAACAGCAATGCGGCTTCACTCCATGAAAGAAGCAGTCGATTCAAAGCACCGCGCCACTCACCCCACGTCGCTCCGGATCCCCAAAACAGGGTTTCCCCGCGAGTAGGGGAGGCGCAAAAGGTGCCAGCCAAATCCCAGGTTCACAAGCTTCTCCCGCTTGTGATTTCAATGGGTCTCCACCTTTGCCGTGGCGGTCAGACCCTGTTTTTCACGGAGCAAGTTCCTCCCGAACGGAGGAGCTCCGCTATTGCCGGAGGCGCCAACCCGGAAGTCCCTATTTACTTGCACTTTGACGTGCTTTCGAACTGTTAGGTTGGCAGGAGCAGGGACCGAGCAACTGAAGCTCACCCCGTTGCGGAGATTCGAACCGCCGACCTTCTGATCGGCAAGCCCTAGGCCACCCACATCCTTCTTAACGATCTACTTGTTATGAAATAATAATTTTGATCAAGCTAGAAAAACAAAATACTAATATACCTAGGTGTTACCAAAATGTATACCTACTGTTTCACTAAAGGACTTTCGACTTTGTGTGCTCATTTACCAAAGATGTGCCATGCCAGTGGCGGTGCTTGTCAGATGAGTCAAAAGCGGCGCTTGTCATTCTCAACAGCACCAAGCACTTGAAATTAACTCTTCCAAAGTATTATGTTACGTATTGTATTGATCTACTATGTGGCAGCGGGGTCAGCGGCACCTTTGACATGACTGATCTCGCACCGCCTGCCTGCCGGCTGCATGCAAACCACGCGAGATCAGTCGTGTCAAAGGTGCTGCCGATCCTGAGTGAAACATTGCAAATTGCGTTTTAATTTCATCACTTACAGTTCAAATCCGTTTAGAGAAATCTTTAAAAAAAGGTGTGGTGTCTGACATAAGCATAATATAAGTTAATTTGGGGCTAAACTAAATTTGGGGGCACTGGGTGGATCTTTGCACCCCGGTAGTGCATATGCGAAAGACGGCCCTGACTGTCACATACAACATGGGGCCTCTATCCACAAGAACTGTGATAGCTTTTTCACACCACAAAGCCATTGCATTAGTTCCCTTGTGATCACATGGTTATGTGCAATGCGTCCCCCCCCGAGGTTCTCAAGAGTATGCAGTACTGGCGCCTCTTTTTTCTTGAAGAAAAGCACTAGATATGTGACTTATTCTGGCATAATTGCAAATAGAGTGGATGGATCTGTCCATTTTGGTTCTCTTCATTTCTCATATTTTCAGTCTTAAAATTCAGTGCTCCATCTTTCTGCAACAATTTGCAATGCGAAGAGGGGAAAAAACCCCCAAGAGAATTTATCAGCGTTTTAGCATCAGTTTCTCCTAATAAGCACAAATTTAATTCAATTTTGACCAATGTACACATTTTTGTAAAGCTAATTTCCCTAACATAATGCATTTTTGTATATTATTTTAACTAATATGTGTATTCTTTGTGCACACGTTACCTTAGTATGTACATTTCTGTGCACGTTACTTGACTGGAGAACTGCGTTGCAAAATTCAGAGAAGTTCAAATTATGAAGGATGTCTCTTTTTTTGGTTTGCATATTGCTTTGGTAAATGCTAATTTGGTAGGTTTGCCTTTAAATGTGAAGTTCATTGAATTCCTCCCCCCTCCATTCTTAATTGCAAATCTGATAATGACATCGTGACCCCTGAGGCACCCTCTAAGAGCTGGTGTGCTGCAGTAACTAAGAGTGTGGGCTGGAAGTCTCTGGTCTAAATTTTGCTTAAGCAAGCCACTGTTTTATTGGTCTCTGAGTCAACAGCCCATCTGCAACATGGGTGCAATAATACGGACCCACAATTCAGGCTATTGCAAAGATTACAGAGACAGTATGCCTAAAGCACCATATACGGTATGGTATGAAGAAAGAACATGCAACATGCAGCTGTTTCCTACATCATATTTTGATAGCAAGCACAAAAAAGGCTTTTATGGGTATGTTCGTAGCAAAAGGAAGAACAAAGAAACAGTGGGGTCACTCAGAGGAGAAGATGGTGAAATGCAAACAGGGGACACAGAAAGGGCTGAACTCCTCAATGCCTTCTTTGCCTCAGTCTTCTCTGATAAAGAAAACAATGCCCGACCTGAAGAATTTGGAGCAAATGATTCAGCAGAGGAAACACAGCCCAGAATAACTAAGGAGATAGTACAAGAATACTTGGCTAGTCTAGATGTATTCAAGTCTCCAGGGCCAGATGAACTGCATCCAAGAGTATTAAAAGAACTGGCAGATGTGATCTCAGAACCACTGGCAGTCATCTTTGAGAATTCCTGGAGAACAGGCGAAGTCCCGGCAGACTGGAGGAGGGCAAATGTTGTCCCTATTTTCAAAAAGGGGAAAAGAGAGGACCCAAATAATTACCGCCCAGTCAGTCTGACATCAATACCAGGGAAGATTCTGGAGCAGATCATTAAGCAAACAGTCTGTGAGCACCTAGAAAGGAATGCTGTGATCACCAATAGTCAGCATGGATTTCTGAAAAATAAGTCATGTCAGACTAACCTGATCTCGTTTTTTGACAGAATTACAAGCCTGGTAGATGAAGGGAACGCAGTGGATGTAGCCTACCTTGATTTCAGCAAGGCATTTGACAAGGTGCCCCATGATATTCTTGTAAAGAAGCTGGTAAAATGCGGTCTTGACTATGCTACCACTCAGTGGATTTGTAACTGGCTGACTGACCGAACCCAAAGGGTGCTCATCAGTGGTTCCTCTTCATCCTGGAGAAGAGTGACTAGTGGGGTGCCACAGGGTTCTGTCTTGGGCCCGGTCTTATTCAACATCTTTATCAACGACTTGGATGATGGACTCAAGGGCATCCTGATCAAATTTGCAAATGACACCAAACTGGGAGGGGTGGCTAACACCCCAGAGGACAGGATCACACTTCAAAACGACCTTGACAGATTAGAGAACTGGGCCAAAACAAACAAGATGAATTTTAACAGGGAGAAATGTAAAGTATTGCACTTGGGAAAAAAAAATGAGAGGCACAAATACAAGATGGGGGACACCTGGCTTGAGAGCAGTACATGTGAAAAGGATCTAGGAGTCTTGGTTGACCACAAACTTGACATGAGCCAACAGTGTGACGCGGCAGCTAAAAAAGCCAATGCAATTCTGGGCTGCATCAATAGGAGTATAGCATCTAGATCAAGGGAAGTAATAGTGTCACTGTATTCTGCTCTGGTCAGACCTCACCTGGAGTACTGTGTCCAGTTCTGGGCACCACAGTTCAAGAAGGACACTGACAAACTGGAACGTGTCCAGAGGAGGGCAACCAAAATGGTCAAAGGCCTGGAAACGATGCCTTATGAGGAACGGCTAAGGGAGCTGGGCATGTTTAGCCTGGAGAAGAGGAGGTTAAGGGGTGATATGATAGCCATGTTCAAATATATAAAAGGATGTCACATAGAGGAGGGAGAAAGGTTGTTTTCTGCTGCTCCAGAGAAGCGGACACGGAGCAATGGATCCAAACTACAAGAAAGAAGATTCCACCTAAACATTAGGAAGAACTTCCTGACGGTAAGAGCTGTTCGACAGTGGAATTTGCTGCCAAGGAGTGTGGTGGAGTCTCCTTCTTTGGAAGTCTTTAAGCAGAGGCTTGACAACCATATGTCAGGAGTGCTCTGATGGTGTTTCCTGCTTGGCAGGGGGTTGGAGTCGATGGCCCTTGTGGTCTCTTCCAACTCTATGATTCTATGATTCTATGAATTCTAAGGAATATTAATTTGGTTGATAGCTGGTGCCACATTTACCTACTTTTTCATTGTTTTCGTTGTATTTCATTTACAGTGGTACCTCAGGTTACATACGCTTCAGGTTACAGAGTCCACTAACCTAGAAATAGTACCTCAGGTTAAGAACTTTGCTTCAGGATGAGAACAGAAATCGGGCAGCAGCGGCACAGCGGCAGCAGGAGGCCCCATTAGCTAAAGTGGTCCTTCAGGTTAAGAACAGTTTCAGGTTAAGAACAGACCTCCAGAACAAATTAAGTTCTTAACCCGAGGTACCACTGTATTCCTTCTTTTTGCTTTATGGAAATAAGACACATTGGGACAGGTTTCTCCCCACCCCCACCCCTGCAGCTGAAAGTTGGGGTACAGATTTATTTAAAAAAATAAAAGAGTGGAAAGGTGCCACCACAGATTTGATGGCAAGTTTCTTTGTTTTCTTCCAATAAATACTATGGCCTCAACTGCACAGTACAGTTAAAGCATCATTATACCACTTTAAGGGGTCATGGCTCACCCGAAAAGAATTCAGGAAACCGTAGTTTGTGAAGGGGGCTGAGAATTGTTAGGAAACCTCCTTACAGAACTATTATTTTCAGAGTGGTTTAATGATCCATCCCTCTTCCCAGGAAACTCTGGGAAATGTAGCTTTGTGACGGAAATAGGGGTCTCCTAACAACTCTCATATGGGTGTTTCCTGCTTGGCAGGGGGTTGGACTCGATGGCCCTTGTGGTCTCTTCCAACTCTATCATTCTATGATTCTATGATTCATTTAAAAGAAGGATGGGAAAAAGTCGTACCAGCAGTCCTCTGTAGTTGAATTGGCAACTATTTGCAAATAATAATAATAATAATAATAATAATAATAATAATAATAATACAGCTGCCAGGGAAAAGATCATGCACCCACCCACCCACCCACCCACCACTCTCTTACACTGCAGCATCCAAATTTAGGGCTAATCCACTACCACATTTCTTAAACTACCAGGAAGAGCACAAGGCAGCATTAATCCCCTCATGCTGTTACTCCCTGCAGTGTAGGACCCCATGACTTATTCCATCATGACTGCCACTTCTTTTAATAGACTGCTTGGGAATGTCCCATGAGACCCACTTATGGTGGAAGGCTTAAGATCTCCATTCACAGTCTTAAGGAAAGACATTTTAGTCTTAGGGTAGATTAAACCCCCAGGCTAAAAATAATAATATGCAGCTGTGGATTAAACCCCTTGATTAACCATATATAATGTCACAATCTTCCCTTCTAGTTTTCAGTTGTGGGGCCACGGGCCATTGCATCTAGCCCCTGGTGAATTTAGCACAGAGGAAGGGGAAAGTGTGGGTCTTCGGCGCTGCACAGTTTATTAATATGGTGCTAACTGATGCTAGTTTGCAACGCTTGGAATCCAAACTCAATGATTCCATAAGACAAATCTTTGTAAGAAGAGATGTGTGTTTCTTTGCAGTGGATGTCTATAAGCTGAATGCTGCCCCCAGCCCCCGGAAAAAAACCAGACCAGGAGATTTGAGTGGTGAAGTGAATATTCAGAATTTAGATAAAGCTTATGCACTATTTACGACGGCCTGCACTGGCGTAGAGTTTTATGTGGGAGACGTGGTGAATTTGAATAAGGAGTGGTGGATGACTCAAGCTTGTATCATTCATGTTTGCCTTCATTAACTGTGTGATAAAACTGAATCTACACTATGAATAATGTTTTTCTCCCTCAACCTGTGAGTATGTTTTATTTCATATTCTGCACTTGTTTCCCCTTCACTAATATTGATGGAAGTTCCTACAGGCTATGAATTCATTATATGCATAGATATTTGCTGAGTGAATATGTGTGAATAAGTTTAGAGCTCATGATTATTGTCTCCCTAAAATAAAACGCACAAACACACACCCAACAGGAGCTTGGTGGGGGTTTTTTTTGGATGTGAGGAAGGAGGAGACACCTTCTCACATCCTGCTAGATAAATTAGTTCACTGACATCCAGCCACTAACACCTGAATAGTTACACTGAGCAGATACTATTCTGGAGAGAAGAACAAATAATTCATGCGACTCTCAAACCAGGATTACACATGGCTTGATGATGTATTATCTGTGATTTCTGGTGCATAGTAAAACAGTTGTGGGATTGCTTTGTCATACAAACAGCCTCCAGTTCTCCCCCCCCCCCAAAAAAAGCACACACACTTTGCTTCACCACTAATGATCCATGAAGCAATGCCTGTTAACATCGAAAATCTAGGGTAGCTGTCATGCAGCCAACTGGCCATTTGCTCAAAAAGCATTGTGCACATCTGAGCATGCTTTGAAGCACCCTAAGCCCATTGATTTCTAAGTTCCAATTAAACCAGTTGAAAGCTTACCTCTTGGTAAATGTGCAACTATCCCAAAAGTATGTGCGACTATCCAAAAAGGAGAAAACAATGTATTACAGTTGGGATCCAAAGAACAGAAAAATTGGTTCTGCATTGTCGAGAGCAGGGGTGCCAACTTGAATAAAATATTGTGGGGGCCCGGGTAAGCCCTGCCCCACATAACTGATCCTATGACACAGTGCACACACACCATTTGAATGGGAAATGTCCATCAAGTTTCTGGGGGCCCGGCCCCCTCAAATATTTTATTGTGGGGGCTGAAGCCTCCACGGCCCCTAGAATTTGGCTCCTATGGTCGAGGGTTTAAAAAGGAGTTCCCATGCCCCTCCCACTTTGAAAACTGAATGATTTTCTCAAAAGCACCTTATCTGGGGTACAGACAGTTGATGATTTTCAGCGTGAGAGGAAAACCCAAAATCCCACTGGGCAAGTCCCGGCTCATGCTAACGTGTATATATTTTTCTGGTCTTAGTATGAATTGAATTATCAATGCTTATCTCAGAAAGTTCCCAAACCCAGGCAATACTTACATTGTTGTCTTTCTCTAACTCCCCCCCCCCGCCACAAACCCAATTATCTAAATGGAAATCCACCTTGAAATTTTCATCTTCGCTCAGCTGCACAGCATAGCAACTACCATTTACTATTATGAGCCCCATGGAAAAACAAAAAAAAAATACTTCTTGGCTGACAAATTAGTATTGTTTGGTGCTAATATCAGTGATTCAGCATTTGGAAGAGTTACTCTCTGGGGGGAAATAACATGTTGTATAAGCCACTGGAGAAACAAGGGAGGCTGTTAATGGGTGTTGGCTGCACCATACACATATTGTGCTCGATACTGTTCACACTGCCGCTGACTCACTGCCAATAGATGTGGAAGTAATTGTCAACAAGATTTATTGTTTCTTTCATGTTTAGCCAGTTAGAGACGAAAGGTTGAAAGAGTTCTGTGGAGTTCACTGCAGACTTCTACTGAACCATAGCAACACATACTGATTATCACTAATGCATGCTCTAGAAAGATCGCCGCATCTTTGGAGGCCTTAAAGTCATCCTTCTTGTCAGAAGCAAAATCTCTCCCACTATCTTTCGTACTTCCCCCCCCCCCTCCTCTGAGATCAATATCGTGGGCTTGGCTTTAGTTCTCAGTTTGCAAATGAGCTATTTCTCTCCCCCCTCCCCTTGTTCAGCAGCCAAACTGGACATAGAGATGCAGTGTGTTTGGTAGTGAGAGAATAAGACAAAGGATTAGAATGATTAAAACCATGACAGCTGCCTTGAAAAGGCCTCATTTACAGTGTAGGAACTCCAGAGAGAGAGAGAGAGAGAGAGAGAGAGAGAGAGAGAGAGAGAGAAAGAGAGAGAATATATTCAGAGTGAGGAAAAGGCCATAACTTCCTCACATGGATGGCAGGAAGCACTGACTCCACAGGTGGAGGATAGGAAGGTGGGGCAAGACAGGGTGGTGGGTAGGTCAGTGCGGTGCAAACACAACAGTAGAATCAATCTGTGGTGCTTCTGCCAGTGCAACTGTACTGTTCCAACTTCTCTGCCACATCACCCCTTGCTCTCTGGGAAGCTAGCATAGCTGCTCACCCTACTCAGTGAGCTGCTTCTGGTCAGCCCTCCTCACTCATCTCTCTTCATTTTTCTGTCCAGCAGCAGCGTCTAAGCAAGTGCTCCTCCCCAAATATATTCCATGACGTTGGGAAGTAGTCCACTAAACTGATCTACTGGGGCAAGGATTTTTGACTACACAAAGGAACTTCCCTTTCCTCTCCTTCATGTGCTTCCTGTTCCCCTTTTAAATGTGTTCTGGGGTTCCCCTCAATCCTACAAAAGAGTAGCTGTGTCAATCTCTTACAGATAAAGCAACCAAATAAAAGCACTCATTTATTATGGCATAAGCTTCCACTTCATCTGATGTATGAAGCATTATCCTAGGTTGCAAGTATTGTTATTATTACATTTTTATTCCATTTTTCCTCAAAGGACATCAAGGTGGTGTGCATTTTCTTCCTCCTCCTTCTCCTCCCCATTTTCTCCCCCAACAACCCTGTGAGGTAGATAAGGCTGAGAGAGATTTGAACCCTCGTCTCCTACTTCCCAGTCTAGCACTCTAGCCACTCCACTCCACTAGTTCTTGAATGAGGATGGGGGAGACTTGTAAACAGTGTGGTCAGTGGGACATCAAATGCAACAAAGTACATATGGTGATAATTGTTGCCATAGTAACCATGACCATTCACAAAAAAGACAGAAGTGGACTGTAGTCTGCAGAAGCTTATGCCACAATGAATATGTTGGTATTTAAGGTGCCTGAAGACTCTTTGTTCTTAGTGTTTTAGATTTACGCAGTGCAAAGCATAACACAGCGAATACAGTCTAGTTACTCTACTACTGATTTCCATGGTCTCGGCCAAATTAGTGCCGAAATATATAATTTTAGGCTTAACTCCACTTTAAATGCACCCTTGTGCCCTGTGGTTTGTGAACAGATCTCCTCTGCATTCTTCCCCATCCATATACTTTAGACCCAAGTAGAAAAGTGTTCACAGAACCACTCTCTCTGGTTAAATGAGTGGGAAAGCCCATGAGGGCCTGATAAATCCATCTCTCTGAACCTACAGCGGACTGCCAGAGAGGAAGCATGGCCTGTTCTGATGACTCATCTCACCTTTGACATTGCCAAAGGAGATGCACCATGGAACTGTTATTGTTTTGCATGCAGACAGGTACCTCAGAATATCAGTCTACAGCCCTCATGTCAAAATTCTGCACAGTAAACCTAATAACTGTCTGACTTGTTTATCTGAAAAGGGAAGCCTTTTAAAGGAATTTGCTATAAGCATTACCAAACTAAAATAAATAAATAAATAAATGCATCCTTCCCAACAGATAACCTTCCTTGAAATTCTTTTGGCATTTCCAGGCATTGGTGCACCTGTTTTCAGGAATTATCTGTGTAACGGAAGACATCTGGGTAAAGGACAAAAGAAGTGTGTCAGGAATCGAAATACTGGATGGCTGATGGTAGTCAGGATTGACTGGGATGGCAACTGCTGTGAGCTATCCTAACAACTGGGAGGAAGTAAGTGGGTTGGACAAGAAATCCGTTTATCTCGGTGTTGTTGACACAGCAAGTCAAAGCATGTGGCCTTATTCTCTTCCTATGCACAACGAGCAACAGTGTAGGAAATCTGAACCCGCACATTTGTAACGATCAGGGTTCATTTCCCTTCATGATGTTGATCATTTTCAGCTGTCCCTACAGGGAACTGATAGGTGAACAACAGACCAAGTGTTTTAGGCAGGTCTCTGTGTGTGTGTGTGTGTGTGTGTGTGCGCATGTGCATATATAAACAATCAAAATATTGAAGCTGTATGCACAACACACATTCAAAGCACATGACTTGCCCGGAAGAATCCTAGGTAATGTAGTTTACCCCCACATAGCTGCCATTCCCAGCACCCTGAGGAAGCTACAGCTCCCAGAATTCTTTGGGGAAAGTTATATGCTTTAAACACATGGCATGTATGCAGCCTGAGTTGAATAAGCGGAAATTCCCTGTCAAGAATGGGTAATCTATGGCCTATATGAATTTTGCAAATTAACACACACACACACACACACACACACACACACACAATTTTTCATTTTCATGGGGCAAAGGCACATATGTGGCACTGAAGTTCCGCAGGGCCACCAGAAATTGTCCATGCATTTTAGAATCAAAGGAGACCAAAAAAAAAAGCTTTAAAAATCCTCCACCGAATACTACATCTGAATTTTGTCCCTGAACTTATCAATATGTCTAACTCAGGATGTAAGATGGTAAACGGTTAAGGGAAGTGCTGTGTGGACAACCCCCCCTCAGTGTTTGTATCAGAGACAATGAGGTACCCAAGGTTCATGACTATTTGAAACTTGCCCAGTATTTTTTTCTGACACTCAATCAGGAATGCTAAAAAGCAGCACTAAGTGTGTATTAATATCATGCATTATGTCATAACTACTAACTGTACTGCACAATGCAGGCCATAGCAATATCATTAGAGATAACTACCACAACCCTCTCAAGCGCCTATACCTGAATGACCTTCTAAGCTCAGAAAGATAGTAGTAATTTCCCACTTTTACAGAAGCAAGAGGCTTTGTAGACTGGCTAATCTGAAGCCTAATATTTTACTTAAGATGGGGAGGGGGGGGAAATATCAGCTTTAATTATTCTTCTGAGTGTTGGCAAAACAGTTTTATAGATGTAGTTGAGAATATTGTCAGCACATATCTCTGTGCCGGATAGCAATTGTGTCTTTGTTGTTATATGTAATTGCTGATTAGAGCAGCGCTAATATCTGTAGATATTTTCCATGGGTATTTCCAAAATAAATAATTGTTTATAACTAATCTTGCCTTATCTATGTGCCTGAATGTATTCAAGGGCCCCATGGTAATATTTAACTGCTGATTATTGCTCCTTGTGTTCCCTTTTGTGTACGCGCGAGCACACAAACCGATGTGTGGAAAGGTTAATAAAGACAATGAATTTTAAGTGAATACAGGAGAAAGCAAATATTGAACTCATAAATACGAGTATAGTGACTAGAGATTTGATCTGAAGGGGTGTTGTTTGGAGAATGCTACTAATGTGACCAGTTTCTCCAATCAAATTCTTCTAGCATTCTCATGAATACATATCGACTGAGATTTGATTTATGATAATCTTTGCTCTAGGGAACAGTCAGATTGATGCCTACAAACTCTTACAAAAGTTAAGGAGCAGCCCACAGCACCAGAAGACTCCAGGCTATATGACCAACTTCAAGCAGGGAATCTGCTGGTGGGAACTAATAGCGATCTAGGCTTCCCTATCCCCATTGGCATGCTTTAGCTTGCTGTATATGTGACATGCCTGATATTTTTCTGTGTATTACGTGACCCCATGTAGAAGATGACCCCTACTTTTGGGAGCCCCAAATTAAGAAATCAGTATTTAAAAGTTGTTCAGCTTTTTTGGGGGGAAAATCACCCAAAAAAGTTGTTGAGCTTTTTCACCTTGCCTTGCCTCTCCAGCCAGCTCCACAGCCCTGAGTCCAGCACTTGGTGACTCAGGAGCTGCCAGGAGCTGCCAGCTCACCCCAGACTTACCGTATATCGTATAAACCTGTGTATAAGATGACCCCCCAATTTTTTACTATTTTTTTTACTAAAAAATGGAGAGGACACATCATCTTGTACACGGAAAAATACAGTATATATGTCACACACAAAAGCAAGTGTGCATGACAGCATTATTTTGGAGAGCTGCCATGAATGAATGAATGAATGAATGGTTGTTGTTTTTTGCAGCCAAAGCTCACCAGAGCTCAGCTCTGGCACCATTCAGGTGGGTGCCATTGCCATTCTAAGAGAACAAGGGAGAAGTTCATGGTGAGCTCCAGCTCCTCTTTTTCTAGAAAAATAGCACTGAATGAATGGATACTTGCAAATTAAGTGAGAGGACAACCACAATTCTGCTAGTCTGACTTATCATTTTATTTTCAATTATTTACGTCAATTAACTGGCAATAAAACCTCTAAGCAGTTTACAAAGAATATAAAGTATGCACTAAAATTGTCAATGAAAATCAGTGTTTGAAACATCAAGATATATTAAAAAAACAACAAGTATGATATTCGACTAAGTGTTGCTCACAGTAGACCTGTTGAAGTTAATTAACCTAACTTGGCCACGTTCATTAATTTCAGTGGGTATACTCTGAGTAAAACTTAGTTGAATGCCCAAATTGAATAAAAGTGAAAGTTAAAATTATACATTATAAGGTAAAATTACAGATTAAAATACACACTGGTTTTACATGTCCTGGTAGGCATCTGTCTTGTGTCAGAAGACTTCACTGAGCCTCAGAATAGCTCCACTCAACCCACAACCTGCAAGTAGCCACTTAAGAGTATCTTAGCTCCAGGCCCAGACTCTGAAACCTTGGGAAATTAAGTAAGACTGTCAGCCAATTAAATCACCGTGTGGCTTTAAGCAATTAATCGATCCTCTAAATCAATGTTTAAAACTCCATGCTAAAGACTCTCACTGCAACCCTTTTATAGATGACAGTGTTCTGGGAAGGGGGGGGGATCTCTGCTTTTTCCTGAGATGAAGAGACTTTGGGGAGCTGCCGCTACATGGCAACAGAACTCAAAGCAATACTTGTCACATGCCTCTAAATTAGAAAAACTCACTTCTTCTTCCCGACTACCATGTGTGAGAACTCGAGCGCTCACAATTGGCTTTTACTTGCTGCTCGTCTTGCTGTGCTATTCCCAACCAAAATGGCCGTACAGTCAGATGCTCTGCAGTTTTAAGAGTAGCAGAGAGCAACTGAAAACAAATGAAACAGCAGAGAAGGCAGTTAGGCCTCAGATGTGGCAATTTGGAAGCCCAGGCAGCCGGTTCCAGTTATTCTGAACGTTATTTTTAGCCTGTTGAAGGAGGGGGAGGGAAGCAATTAAGTGGTTAATCACACAGGCTAATCAATTAATTTTTTCAGCCACGGTGTTAAGAAATCATCTGGTACTCAGTCCGATGTCTGAGCCAGGCACCATGACAGCTTAGACACTGCTCTCAGTAAATTGGAAGGTAATACAAGGATAAAGCTTGGCATTATCGGCAGTAATTTCAGAGAGAATCAGGCCAAAAGGGCCACACAAACGCTGAAATCAGGCCTTCAATTGCTCGCCTCATGCTTAAACAGTTCTGCATGATGCATACGAAATGAATGTAACCTGGCTACAGGCGATTATAGAAATAGACGGAGAGAGTGCATTGGTGTTAAGCTGAGCAATTTTGGTTTATTGCAGGTTGTGCCAAAGGATATCTTTGGTTCAAAATTCATCAGGCGGTGGCAATCTGAGGTTTGCATCCACACCCCTTCCTCAGACACACTTAAGAACACAGAAGGGCATCTTCTGCATCACTCTGGGTACAAGGTTACCACTGCTGCTGTGCTGAAAAGGCCTGCTTGTTTATTTTGCCATTCTCCATTATAGTTTAACTTTTTTTTTAAAAAAAGCTACTTTCCATCAATTAATGAGAAAAGAAACTGCATTTTGAAAATGAGAAGGGCCATAGGGCAGGACTGTGGAAGGGTGTGGCCTGGAGAGGGGGGGTTGCAGAGTGGGTGTGGCCTGGGGAGAGTCCTGAGGACCAGACAGAGACCTTCTGAAGACAGCATTTGGCCCTGAGGCCTAAGGTTCCTCAGCTGTGGCCTAAAAGATGGTGGCAGCATGCATCAGGTGCACAGGCAGGTGGAGAAGGGCAGGAGAGCTAGGCAGCAAAATATCTAAACCACTTCTATCGGGAAGATAAGTTGCTGATGGAAAATCAAGCATTGTTAGCCTGCTCCATTCCCCTTGAATATTGTGCAATGTGAGCATTATTTCTTCTTGTAATGATTATGGATCAGGATGCCCGTGTGACTCCGAAGTACTAATGAAAATCCTTCCTACACACACCCCGTGCTAAAGGATAGGCTTTAATAACAAGAAATCCTCTAGCCTCTTTTTCTTTGAAGAAGACACAGAGGCTGTCGCCGCAAAGGGAAAAAACTAAAAGGAAGCTTTCATGTGCTAGCAGGGCAGTAACTTTTCTTAATGTGGGGCACTGTGAAACTAACTAGCTGATATCTATGATTATTAAAAAAGTTTACAATATAGAAGACTTTCTCGGTGGAGAGATTTAACTTTGGATGCAAGCTCTTTATGCTCATTTTGCGTTTATAACCTCGGCAGGAGGGAGCCTACTTCCTGCGGAGTTTATAATCATTTCAAGGGCAAATTGTGTGGCTTCGAGACACAATTGGTCAGGTGGGCTACTCGGCACTAGGAGAGGAAAGGACAGAGACTAATAAATGGGAATTAATGCATCACTGTGGGACATCTGCAAATATCCTTTTGCAGGAGATTCTGCACAGACCCATTTGCAGGAAAATACAGCATCCTAGATCAGCAAGGCAGTGAACGGTCTAAATTGCTCAGCGTCCGTCCTCCCTACACATCATTTTATTTTTACATTTGTATACCACCTTTACTTTCCAAGGAGGTGAAGGTGGTATATATGGTTCTTCTCCCTATTTCATCCTCACAACAACCCTGTGAGGTAGGTTAGGCTAAGAGATGGTGACTGGCCCAAGGTCACCCGGTGAACTTCATGACTGAGTGGGAGTTCAAACCCAGGTCTCCCAGTTTATAGTCCAATACTCTAACCATTACACTACCCTGGCTCTCAATCCTACATGCTGTTGTAGGATTAGGAGGTTGGACAAGGGAAGGTGAATGGTGCTAGAAGCTCTGCTCCAAGTCCAATATTGTCTAGATAACTGATGATCTGTTTCTTTGCCCAGAACTATTGCCCTGTTGATGTGAAATTTCAACTGTTTGCTTTATCTTTGCACTTGTGCTTTGAGCCTCAAAACCCATCCCCCATGGAAATAAAGACACAGTGGAGACAGAATGTAGCTTAAATGTTAATGGGCATATTTTGGCCACAACTTTATTAAAATACACAAATGTGACTGGTATTGGCTTAGGCATTGGTATCAAACTATATCTGGCTCCTGCCCCACCCTGCAGGAAGCCTGGAAGGGTAAACAACCAGCAGGGGGATCTCTGTCAGTGTATATTGACTGGTGCTCACCCCTGGGGTTCCCGGGGGTCCTGGCATGGCCCTAGCCCCTCTCCGGGCTTCGGACGAGATCCAGACCCCCAGATTCCTTTAACGGAATACCCAATTCATTGGAGGGGCAAGTGATGGCCGTACCTCCCCTCCCCACATTCCCCTAAACCAATGCCTAACTGCCAAACCTTACAAAGTCATGACGATTGCTAAGAGGTAGGCAAAAGCCAAGTGGCCACAGCCAATCTGCCACATTGGGAAAAATTCCTACCCGGCCCCCGTTCCAAAACAGGTGACCAACCGAAGTCCAAGGCAAGGCCAAACATGACCTAATTAATGGGTGGGCGGGCGGGTGTTCGGCAGTGTGAAGCAAAAGGAGGTCCCTACGTCACACTGCCAAATAAATACCCCCAACTCCCAACCTTACCACACTGCTGATTGGCTGAAGACCACTGGTATAACTGTGGCACCACTGGCTTCGAGCAGGGCAAGCCCCGCCCACAAGCCGGTTAAGGAAGAGTTTCATGACCGAGCACAACATGGACCCTCTGTTAGGAGGATCCAACTTGTAACTTGTCTGTGGGTGGGTTTTAAAATGAAGAAAGAAAGTTGGTCAGGCATGTTGACCAGTTCTGTTCATGTTTTCCTTTGATTAGGGAAAGAGTGTCAGATTTTCCTTAAGTTTTCTGAATTGAGTAGGTGACATATCTTTCCCCAACCCAGATAAATAATGTGTAATATATGTGTGCAAAAGGGAACAAAGGAGGCAGACTGTAGTGGCAGTCAGAGAAAAGGTCCAGGGAGAGAACTGAGCTGAGTGTAGCAGATTGGGAGTGGAATGAGTTGCATGCTGGAGGAAGGTTAATATCAATACGAAGGACTTTGAAAATAAATTATTTTATTATTGTGGTTGTTTTGGGCACATCAGTAAAAGCATTTGGAACAACTAACAAAAGAAAATGGGAGAAGGCTGTAACCAGTGACATAAAAATGTTGTTTATACTGTCCCCCCCCCCTCTTTTCTGAAAGAAAAATACCACATAAAATGCTACCAAAGATCAGGGATATTTTTGGTTATTATGCCTTTGGTAGTAGAAGAAAAAGAATGCTATCCTGAAACTGAGACGAGGATACAGTAGGGTATGTGTGGTGACTATTTCTCTTCATTTTCCTTCTCTCAAGCATGTTCAAGGCAGCAAGATGTGTGACTTTCGAGTTCAACCTCTTTATGTGCTGGTGAAAAACCAGTATAGATAAATTAAGGCATTTCAGTGTGAATCTCTTCATGTCATCATCACTTCAGTTTGCAAGATATAGGAGAGATTACAGTTTCAGAGACACTTGGAAAGGAGATTTTATAGCCATGCATGAGTGACACAGAGAAGAGATTAAGAGGGTACATCCGTTATCAGCAACCAGTTTAGTTTATAACTTCAGGATACAAGCTGCTTTCAGGCTGAAATATTACATGTTGGGGATTATTATTTTTATTATTATCATTATTAGACATTCACTTTATTTTACTTAAAGTATTCATACCTTGCCCTCTGGCCAAAATGGCTCCCAAACAGAGTACAAAAATCAATACTAAGATCAGTTCTGGATGACCCATCAACCAAAGTCCTCTGGGTGGTTGACAAAAACCAATAAAGTACAGAATACAACAGTCACCATAAACATATTACCTATATATAAAGTTCCCCACACCCTTGCATCTTGTCCAGAGTGGTTCCACCCACAGGAAGACCATTTTGATGTTGCTCTTTCAGCAGCAACCTGTTGAAGCCAGACAAGTCACACATTAATTTCATACATTAAATTAATAAAAGTTTAGTAATGTAGCAAACAGCTACGTTTATCTTCCACGGTGTGATTAACATTTCTGGCCTGGATTCAGTGTTCTCTGACTTCCAGTGCAAGTGCTGTTGCATTAGTGTGAGGGCGAAAATAAAGGTTGCAGAACATGAAATGCCGCACAACTGTTGCGCTGGTGGGATGATGTTGCGCAATGGTTTGTGCAACAGGAAGCATCGGGACTTCTGTTGCACAACCAGTCATGAGAACTCATGGGGCTTTCTGCCCCTTCTCATGGACAAACCACTCCACTAGCACACTGCTATGTGACTTTAAATTAGCACAATGTTGAATTCCTGCCCATGTGTTATTCCATGTGAATTCCTGTGTTAAACATGGAAAATATTTTGGGGGGTGTTGGTTATATGACACAGGAATTGTACTGGTCCTGTCTGGCATGTATGTGGAGAGCACTCATCTTTTGTTTGCCACTCACCATCTATTTTCCTCTGGTGTTGCGTACGCAGACATTTTATTTTCAAACAGAAACACCACTCTTCTCTTTTCAGAAGGAAATGAAGCCTACAAAGGGCTCCTAACTTGTCATCACTCTGAAAAGAGAAGACCATTATAATAATCATCATCTCATAATGTAATACAGTATTTAATTTAGTTGCCTAATTATTTTGAATCATACTTTATTATTAAATCATTTATCTTTATAATCTTTAATGAAGGATGTAATGAACTCAATACATACAGTGTGCCATTTTTAAATTAGTTATAATCCCAAATTCTTAGCTCTTCATTTTAGCATATCTGGCTTCAGGAGAAAAATATGTTCATCATCTATGCATTTGGGCAAATGTCTACAATTTGGTGAACACTGGTAATCCCAGATGAATTTTGTAAATAGAAGAAAATGCTGTGGTTCATTTTGGTGTATACACCAGTGGATCAACACAACATTCACAAGGGGGACTCTTTTGGATATTTGCAACATTTGCTTGGATTTGGTCAACAGTTTCTTGTGAATGTTAATATTGGCAAATATTGGACATTCACTGCAATGAAAACATATATTAGGAAGGTGCAGTAGCTAAGCATTTCACCATGATCTTACAGGCTACAATTGGAGACCTGAAGATTTGCACATAAAGCCATTCATGAGCTAATGATTTATTTGAGCCACTCTTCAGCCAAAGGTTGCAGAGTGGCTCATAAGAAGTTGGAAACAGGGGGCCGCCAGGGGGCGCATTGGAAGATGGCCGACAATAACATCTCTCCGACCCACACGAGGTAATTAAGAGGCTGATATGGGAGTATGCAGCCTCCCTTCGTTGCCCCAAGGGAATGGGGAATGCTGCCTTGCCTGCTGTGTCCATAATTCACCCCCGGATTCGAAAGAAGGGGGTGAGGGCACTAGGCACAAAGCCCTCGGGTGGAGTCTGGCTCTCCCGGACGCTGTCTCTGATAGCGCACTGGATGCATCAGCTCGAAATATATAATTGGAAAAGAAGCAAATGCACATATTTCAAGTGAAGAACGGGAGTGAAGACTGCTAACTGAAGTGACCTCTGTGAAACGAGAGCGACGGGTTGGATTTAACGGAATACAACATGAAGAAAATACACCAGGTTCAGTATGCCAGAGCGGGACTGGATGGGGGGGGGAAACTGTTTTTCCTTTCTTCTATGTGATTAACCAATAATCCCTCCCCAAAAAGAACCGTCGCATAACTGACCTAAGCAGGATGATTAAAAACTGTGTGGAAATGATTTACTACCCAAAGTTTGGCTTGCGAGATCGAGAAAAAGAACAAGGGCTTTTGATGGCGCACCAACAAAAAGGGAGTCGCCATTTTGACAGGTCCTGTTGAAAGATTCATGATCGGGAGGAGGAAGCTTTGTTTTCATATTGGATTCCTGGGAGAACCTCCTAGAGGACTGAGAAAGAGGGACAGACCTGTGAAAAGTTAACGAGTAGACAGCAAGAATGTTTTTCTTTATGGAAGCGATGAAATACAGTAGCTGTCTGAAATATGACTCTTGGATGAACAGAAAAATCCACACAGGAATACAAATTTATTTCAACCCGCTTATGGAGACTATCAGAGGCAACAAAGACAAAGAGAAAGGAAAAATATATGAAAACAACTAGAAGAGATGTGGAAAACAGCAAGAAAGGATTGGACAGAATTGTGAACATTATTTGGACAGATTTGTGGACTTTTAAAGCAGCAGCAACAAGAGGATTGGATCCCTTTCGGAACTTGAAATATGGGTACCCCCAACAAACATTTAAAATTAGGCTCTGTAATTCAGAATTTATGTGATTTGATTTGATTTGATTGGTCTGTTAATAAAAATTATTTTAAAAAAAGAAGAAGTTGGCAACAAAAATGAAAAATCAGCTAAAATACTGGTTTGGGCAAAGGTTCTCCTGTGGCTTTAGCATTTGCTAGTGTTATCACTTTATACAACCAGTATTTCGGAAGCCCAAGACTACTGGATCACTCCCTATAGACAGTAAATACACTTCAATAAAGCAAACAGCTAAAATAGTTTCCGTGTGTTCAGTATTGGCTTTGTACCAAAGGAAGATCTGAATACATGTTTCATTTTTATTTATAAAGTTTATTAATAAACGCAATATGTTCCTCTAAGTAACAACAGACAAATATCAAAGTACAGAGAAGCCTAAAATAAGCAGAACTGGTTCTTAAACATTTCTTGTTGCAGTTTTTTTAGATCTTAAGCTTTTCTTCCAACCACTTGCCTGCACCTGTGTTAGCTGGTAAACTTTGATTATGGAGCTGCATAAGGCTCAATATTATGTGGCGGATGAGGGCCAACAGACTGAAGCTGAATTCTGCTGAAAGAAAAACTAGGGGTAAGTGGTTCCTAGGTTCAAGAATTGGGGAGTTTGCCTCACCTCCTGAAAACAAGAAAGAGGAGGGACGCACTTGGAGAAGAGGATCAACAGACAAACAAGGTAGCTTTCTATGGGAGTAGCTGCTCTTTTAGGTAGCTTGAATTTCAGATTTCAGTTTAGGTTTTTGGAAATCATTAAATAAAAATATTATTTTTCATACCTACTGTGATGGGATGATGAGCTGCTTGTGCGTAAAATCGTATCCCCTCAGAGTTTGTTCAAGTCCACAAACCTCTGTCTGTGACGGAGCCCCTCAGACATGGCTCCTCTAGTCACTAGCAGATTCCGACAGTGGTTGCTTTCGGAATCGCTTCCAACATAAAAGCTCCTTAACGGAAACACGTCTTCTGGACTCTCTGCGTGACAGTTTCCGGCGAGGAGTGGGTGTCCCTACAGGAGGTCCTGAAACCTCCCCACTGTTTTCGCTGGAAGTGTCTCTGAGCCATCCCTCCAGCTCACTTTCCCTCCGCTCACCTCCTCTCCCCCTACTGGTTCCTTCTTCAGCTGCTGAGTCTCTCCCAACCTGTGTGAGCCCCTTCACCTCCCTTCCTTCCGATGGCAGTTCCCTGACATCCACCTCCCCTCCAGGACCCCCTTCACCCCCTCTCGCCCCCTCCTCTACGGGCGGTGAGGAGGCAAAACCCCGGAATGAACTTCCTTCATCTTCCGATGTCTCGAACACTTCTCTCCACCTGTTGCGGTTCCTGGTCTCGAAGTACTCCTCCTCCTCAGAGTCCATCTCCCCTTCCCCTTCCGAGTCCGGGAATCCTTCCAACTCCTCCTCCTCATCGGTGGTCCCAAAGTATTCCCTCCGGAACCTCTCCACAGGCTGAGGTTTCCTTGGGAACCTTTGATGGAACGTTTCTATCAATACCTCGTCATTGATATCTTCTGCCATTACCCAAGTGTTTTCTGACTCCGGTTCTCCTTCCCACGCTACCAAATACTCCACCTGATCCCCCTTCCACCTGGCGTCGAGGATTTCTGCCACGTGGCTGCTGCATTCTCTTTCTTCTATGACCGGTCCCCGAGTGGCCATCCCTTCTCGTCCCCCCTCATACGGTGACAGTAACGACCTGTGAAATACTGGGTGCAGTTTCATGTGGTTGGGTAACCGGAGCCTGAAAGCCACTGGGTTGACCTGTTGAATGACCTCAAAGGGACCCAATCTCCTGGGTCTTAATTTCTTACAACCTCCTTTGAACGGCAACCCTTGGGTTGACAGCCACACCCTATCTCCCACCCTTATGGTTTCACCTTCCCTTCGGTTCTTGTCTGCCTGCCTCTTGTATTCTTCCTTCGCCCTTTCTAAGTTGAGTTGGAGCTGACGATGGATTGCTTCCATTTCTTCTACAAAATGCTCAGCTGCCGGGACGCTCCATCTCTCCCCTTCTCCCCCTGGGAAAGCCCTGGGATGACACCCATAATTAGCCAAGAAGGGGCTCATCCCTGTGGACACATTCTCGGCATTGTTGTAGGCAAATTCCGCCAGCGCCAACTTTTCTACCCAGTCATTCTCTCTGTCATTGACATAACACCTCAGGTATTGCTGGAGGACCCCGTTTGCTCTTTCCGCCTGCCCGTTGGTTTCAGGGTGCCGGGCAGTCGAAAAGTTGACCTCCACCTGCAGTAAGCTCATGAGCTTCCTCCAGAACCTGGAAGTAAATTGTTTTCCTCGGTCTGAGACCACCCTCAATGGCACCCCGTGCAACCTAAAAATGTGTTCTACAAATAACTTCGCTGTCTCTTCCGCCGTGACTGCATGCGAGCAGGCTACAAAGTGGCACATCTTTGTTAGTAGGTCTACCACCACCATGATGGCTGTTTTCCCCTTGGACTTCGGCAGATCAGTCATAAAATCTATCGACACTGCCTCCCAAGGTCGTTCTGGGGTTGGTAAGGGTTCTAATAGCCCCGCCGGCGCCCGCCTCTCCCCTTTGGCTCATGGCATTGCTCGCACCCTCTTACATACTCCCGTACATCTTCCCTCACCTTAGGCCACCAAAATTCCCTGGTGACCAACCACATGGTTTTGTGTTGTCCAAAATGCCCCGCCGTGGGGCTGTCGTGCAACTGCTTGAGTACCCTCCCCCTTAAGTCTCCTTCAGGGATATACAGTGCCCCTTTGTAATACAAAGCTCCATTTCTTTCCTCGAAACCCCCTGGTTCTTCTCCCTCACCTCTAAGACCTCTGAGCTTATTCTGGGCGTATTCATCATTCTCTGTTTCCTCTACCAGTTCTCTTTGTCCCACCAATGCCCCCCCACACACCCAGCGGTCCTCTGGAATGACATGTCTCTCTTCGGGTGCTCCCTCCCCCTCCAAATATTCAGGTTTGCGAGAGAGAGCGTCCGCCCTAATGTTCTCTGGGCCTGGCACGTAACAAATCTCAAAGTTAAATTTGGAGAACTCCTGGGCCCATCTCACTTGCCGTTGGTTGAGCACTCGTGCCGTCCTCCAATACTCTAGGTTCTTGTGGTCAGTGCACACTTGCACCTTATGTTGTGCGCCAATTAGCAGGTGCCTCCATCTCCGGAACGCCTCATGAATGGCTAGTAGTTCTCGGTCATACACCGTGTAGTTCCTCTCGGATTTGTTCAGCTTTCGCGAAAAAAAGGCACACGGTCTCCACTCTGACTCCTCCTTCCCTGGCTGCGGAAGCACCGCCCCAATAGCTCTGTCTGATGCGTCAGTTTCCACTCTCATCGGTTTTTGTAAATCCACATGCAGGAGTTGTTGTTCCGAGGCGAAGGCCCTTTTTAGTTCCTCAAATGCTCGCTCCGCCTCCTCAGTCCAAACGAACTTCTTCTTACTGCTGAGACAGTCCGTTATGGGCGCCGTCAGGTGGGCAAAGTTTCGGATGAACTTACGATAGAAGTTCCCAAATCCTAGGAACCTCTGCACATCCTTCCTTGTTTTGGGTGTTTTCCATTCCAGCACCGCCTGGACCTTGCCGGGATCCATGGCCAATCCCTTGTCTGACAGGCGATACCCCAGGAATTCCACCTCCTTGGTATGAAACTGACACTTCTCCAGTTTCACCCACAGCTGGTTGGCTTGCAGCCTGCTCAACACTTCTCTGACGTCTCTCACATGCTGCTCCTCATTCTCAGAATACACCAACACGTCGTCTAAGAAGGCCACACAATTCTTGTAAAGCAAAGGCCCCAGGACGTGGTTCATAAACGATTGAAAGCACGCGGAGCCTGCTTGTAGGCCGAAGGGCATAACGAGATATTCAAATGCCCCTAAAGGGGTGAACATGGTGGTTTTCCATTCATCCCCCTTCCTTATTCGTATCAGGTTGTACGCCCCCCTTAGGTCCAGCTTTGTGAAAATCTTTCCCTTCCGCACCCTTGTCAAAATGTCGTCAATTCTGGGCATAGGGAAGGCCACTGGTTCTGACACTGCGTTTAAGGCCCTGAAATCACACACCAGCCTCGGCTTGTCCGTGTTTTTTTTTATCCACAAAAAACACTGGGCTGCCCCCCACCGCCCTGGACTCTCTGATGAACCCTCTCTTCAGGTTCTTGTCAATGAACGCCCTTAGCTCCTGCATCTCTCTGTCTGACATGGCGTACAGCTTGCCTACAGGGAGCTGTGCCCCAGGGAGTAAATTGATTTGACAGTCAAAGGGTCTATGCGGGGGTGGTTGGTCAGCTTCCCTTTTGCTGAAGACGTCGCGGAGATCTGCGTATTGTCGTGGTACCTTCACTTTCTCCGTTACTTCAGTCCCTGCTAGGGTGGCTTGGGCCCCTGCCAAACCCTTTCCCTCTTTGCAGTGTTCTAAGCAATGTGCTGAACCAAAAGAAACCACTCTCTGATGCCAGCCCACCAGCGGATCATGTAACGCTAGCCAGCTCATCCCCAATATAATGGGAGCTCCTCCCAAGGTGGCCACATTAAACGCTATCAGTTCGGTGTGCCTTGCCACCTTCATTATCATTGGGACGGTCTGCAAGCTGACTTCTCCTCCCAACAGCTCCCTGCCATCGATCGTGGTCACCTGCAGGGGGTTGCTTAAAGGGATCGTCTGTATCTGGTGTTCAGCTGCAAACTCTTTGCTCATGAAATTGCAGGAGCTGCCTGAGTCCAACAGCGCCTTTATCTTTAGAGGGTGTCCGTTTGGCAGCTCTAGCGCCACTTCTATCACTAGGGCGGGTTTAGGAGGTTCTGGCGTGGGCACTTTCACTGCTCTTTGGCCTGGCTGCTGTGCCCCGACGGTGGCAGCCAGGCGTTGGCTTTTACTTCCTCCGGTATTTCTTCCTCCCTTCCCTCCACAGCTCCCACCATCCCTTGCCATTCCTTCCTCTGGGGGCAGACTCTGGCAAAGTGACCTGGCTGTTGGCAGAGATAGCATTTCCGGGCGCCTTTTCCCTCCTTCTTTCCCCCCTCACTGGGCTTTGAAACTGCGCGCGCGCGCGCTGTTCCGATTTCCATCGGCTCTGCCGGCGGGAAAGTTGGCTCTGGAATGTCTGGAATGCGGAACTCCTTCCAACGTTCCCCCTTCCCTTCCCGCCTCTCCAATGCTCTCGCCTCCTGGCGCGCTCCTATGGTCAGCGCAGATTTGGTCAGCTGGTCCATAGAATCCGCCCTGGGGCCCCGGGAAAGTTCGTCTTTCACAGCCGAAGAAAGCCCTTCTTCAAATAGCATTTGAATGGGTTCCGCCGATAAGTCCCACCCCAATCTGTGAACCAGCATGGTGAACTCAGTCCAGTACTCACGGACAGATCGGCTCCCCTGTTTGCAAGCCATTAACTGTCTGCGCACCACTCCCTGTTCAATATCGCTGGAAAACATCAGATCCATGGCGCGAAAGAACTTCATCGTGTCCTTTAGGACGTCACTATTCTCTGCCATCAGGGGTCTAACCCAGTCTCTCGCCCCCTTTTCAAGATGCCCAATCACGAAAGCCACTCGTGATTCCTCGTCAGGGAATTCATCAAACTGCAGATTGAGGGCATATTGCATCTCTGTCCGAAAGCCATGATAGTCTTTGGGCTCCCCCCCAAACTTCTGCACCAATCCTGGTACCTTTCTGGCGAGCTGGGTGGCTTTCCCCTTTTTGTCTGCATCCTGAGCCCTCCTCTCCTCAAGCCTCGCCGTCTGCAGCGCTAGCTGGACCTCCAACACCCGGTACCTTTCTTCCAGGCTTGGACCCGCTCCAGCTCCTGCTTCTCCGGTTCTGGCTGGGTTGCTCATGATGCCTTCTCCTGCACAAGCTGCTTTCAAAGACTGTCGGAATGCTGTGATGGGATGATGAGCTGCTTGTGCGTAAAATCGTATCCCCTCAGAGTTTGTTCAAGTCCACAAACCTCTGTCTGTGACGGAGCCCCTCAGACATGGCTCCTCTAGTCACTAGCAGATTCCGACAGTGGTTGCTTTCGGAATCGCTTCCAACATAAAAGCTCCTTAACGGAAACACGTCTTCTGGACTCTCTGCGTGACAGTTTCCGGCGAGGAGTGGGTGTCCCTACAGGAGGTCCTGAAACCTCCCCACTGTTTTCGCTGGAAGTGTCTCTGAGCCATCCCTCCAGCTCCCTTTCCCTCAGCTCAGCTCCTCTCCCCCTACTGGTTCCCTCTTCAGCTGCTGAGTCTCTCCCAACCTGTGTGAGCCCCTTCACCTCCCTTCCTTCCGATGGCAGTTCCCTGACACCTACTATAAAAATCATAAACAAATTAAAACGGGGGAACTCCCATTTAAGATAGAAATATCAAAAAATGTTGGAGAACCTTTGGCCCTCTAGGTATTGTGGGACTACAACTCTCAGCATCCCTAACCTTTGGCCATTCTGGCTGGGGGTGACGGAAATTGGGGTCCAATAGCATCTGGAGGGCCACACAGGTTTCTCAGCCCTCATCTATGTGAAGGGAACTATTAGATGCATCATCATGCAGTGAGTGAAGTACAGTAATCACTCATTTACTTCACTGGAACCTAAGCTCAGTCTACTTGTTACGTTGCATTGTACTTCTAGAGTTGTGTGAGCTGACCCTCAGACTCAGAAGAAATCACCTCTTCTGAGCAAACCTTTGAACAGCAAATGTATTTCCTGCTTTTATTTAGCTCTGTCAAAAAAGAACTTATCACACACAGAGAGAGAGAGCCCTTGAAGTAGTTTACCCCTGTCTCCCTTTGTCTGGAAGATTGGCAATGGTCTAGTGGAGCTGACAATGTACTTTCAAATTAGGCATGGGCTAGTGATAATTGTTAATGATTGAATGTCAATGGACGGGGGAAGTAAAATCCATTGAGAAGCACATGGGTGCTATTTGCAAGTGCCACTTATGCTGACAAGAGATTTGGATTTTCACATACGAAAGGCGAATTAAATTATGCTAAGTATATGGTTATTTAATTAGCGTGAACTAAATATCACATAGCATGGGAGTAGATAAAGTTTGCTTTATTGTTTTCTGACTTTAGATACAAATGCCATTTGCTTCCCCTCCATCAATATTAGTGCGATCTAAACTGTGGTTTATGTTGACACTATTGTGTGTTTAATGAACTCCTATCAAATATGCATAGCAAATAAATGCTATGTTCCATGTAAACCCCATTACAAGCACTTTCTCACTCACACATACGCACAGTCGCTTGCTGCTCAAGTATATTAAGCACTCTTCAAAATAAACTTATATTTGGTTCTTTAACGTCCATATCACTGTAACGTAACTAAATCTTGGTCCATTCCCATACCTCCCACTGATGTGAAAGAGAAATCAATATGATTAGAAGTTCTGCTGCGGTAATGGGCAGTGCTGATGCTTTTAAAATTCAGCCCAGAACATCACCTGAACTTGTCTGCTGAGAATGTAGGTTTGTGGCAGAACAGATTAGACCTCTCTAAAAATCCTTGTCTAACTACCCAGGCAGAGCCACATGATGACATTGCTTCTGATGGAGCCAAGAAAAATCCAGGCTGGCAGAGGAACCAAACTGCCTCCTTACATTTGCATAACTAAAGGCATCTTACGGAGAAGAGAGATGCACAGGGCTACATTTAAGGAGCATTCCAATTGTATCAAATCATCACCCCAACAGAGGGCTGTTGGTCTGTGTCAGATGATTGGCATTTGGACTCAGACGTTGGGCCCAATTCACCACAGACGCTAGAGAGTGCGCATTTTTCAACATGACAGTGCAAGTATTTAGAATGCTAAAACAGTAGGGACAGCCTCTGCTATTAGGGATCATTGTGTTTTCACAAGTAATACTGTAAAAAAATATTTCCATCTCTTAGGAATAGGTGAGACAGAAAGTTGGAAAGATGCAGGGCTTTTTTTCAGCCAGAACTCACTGGAACCAGCACCACTCAAGTGAGTGCTACTGCCAGTATAAGAGAACAAGGGCGTTCCGGCACCTCTTTTTTCTAGATTATTTTTTTTAATCTAGAAATTTAAATGGAAGGTGGAAGTCAAGGGAGTGACTCAGAAAGGAGCTCCCCCAGTCAGCTGACCATCATGTGAGTGGAGAACATCATAAGTTTGGGGGCGAGGCAAGATCTTTAAGACAGGGAGAATTCCCATAACCAGCTATTACCTACTTTTTATTTTTGGATGTGGTGCTGGAAGCACTCTTTCTATCTGCTGGAAAAGCCTCTTATCCAGTGAAGAGATCTCACTAGTAGAAAAGAGAAATAGGTGATTTTTGGCAATTGTCCTTTCCTCCTGTAGCATTTGGCCACTGAGGTTTAGGGGACATCAAGGAACAGTGTGGGTGGTGGTGCTGGGAGCTTCAGCAGGGAGGAGGAACTGGCCAAAATGTCTTCCCCTTTCTCTTCAACTATCCCAAGTAGTTCTATGCAGGAGACAGCAAACTCTACATCCAATATTTGTAGTGAAACGTAAGTCACCCTGGTTTATTGTATTCAAAAGCCAGATAACGATCAGCTGAGTAGATTAACACAGCCTTTTTGTTCTTGTGTCTCCTCTCATTAGCTTCAAATGGCCCTTAAAATAAGGCACTTCAGGGAAAATTGCAGCCCCTGTGAGTGGGGCATAATCTGAAGTGACCGAAAAACCCACACATTTGTAACTACTAGCCTTGGATACTTTCACTTTGCTAGCTGAAGCGTTCTGTGTCATTCTGAAGCTGCATGTTTGTTCATATTAATGGGTGCCTGTTCAGTAAAAGATATTGACACCCCATCTGTTTTCTGTTTGTTGATGAATGGGATGGCAGTGTTCATTCTAAGGGAGAGAGCAATTCATAAATTCTCTTTCTCACGCTTCTGCCACGTAAATGTGTAATAGATGAACAGGTCATGAGCTCCTGTTCAACATATCTTTTGCAAGGACTCTCTGATTCACAAGGACCATCACGATAATATTTTGTGGGGGGAGGGGGTTAACCAAATAAACTGCTGTCCTTTTATTTGTATTTGGTAACCTCAAGAGTTGGGTGAGAAAGCACATACATACATACAAAAAACTGGTTCCTTAGCTCAACAGACTTTGAAATGAATACTTGTTTCCTCCCATCTTCAGCTCTGGGTATTTTATAAAGCAGTTTTGACTCTAGTCTGCTTCATAATTCAGTATGGAACGTCTTTATACACCGCTGACAGTAATACAACTCATTTTGGGTGATTAACTTAACCTCCAGTACTACAAGTGCCTGCTTACATTAGCATATCTTTCAAGGAATAGTTGCAATGTGAGAAAATTGCCCGTAGGATTATTTGCAACTAGGAACCTGTGAAATGTAAAATAAAATTGAAGACTATAAAGTAAAACATCAAAGGCACCTAAAATATTAATAGCCAGTACTAAAAAAAAAAAAAAAAAGTAATTTAGAAGATTGTGTGAAGAAGTGAAAATTACTAATTTAAAAACAGATAGGGTTGGATAAAATAAAGGACAAACAATAGATCATGTAGATTTGCTTTGAACATAATATGAAATGAACATAAGAGGTAACAGCAGCCTTATCAGTTGAAAAAGGCTTGAGTTTAATATGCTGAACCAACATGGCAACATGTATTAAGTACAAAAGCAAAGCAGACTTTGTCTTGTTTATGCTACACAATTGAGGAAAGAAAGAGGAATGGGGATGGGCAGGGGAGAGCCATATTCTGCACTCTAATTAAAATGTACCCAGTGCTTGGTGGCAAAGGATATTCCCCCTTTTCTTTTATCAAGACATCTTGCCAAATGAAAGATATTGCAAAGCCTGCTTCCTCTGTTCTTTCTGCACAGTATTATTTCAGAGAAAAGGCAGCCTTAAAAAATAAAATAAAAGACTCACTGCCCCGTTTAACAGAAGCTCCTGGATATAAACCAGTCGAGTTCAATTTTGGATTTGCAGTGCAAACTCTTTGCCAGTAAGTCTCCCTAAATTCAATGGGATTTACTCTCAAAGTGTGTAACAGAACTGCAGCTGGAAAAAATAAGGCCATAATGTCAATTTGCCTGGGTTATCTATGTGCCAGGTCAAAACTGCTTGATTCTAGATAAAGGGCATTGCTAGGGGGGGCTGTATACAGTAGAGAGGTCCATGATGGGTCAGGTGATAGCACTGTTCTAGCAACCCTGTTGAGGACTGGTGTTTCAAAGACAAAATACCACAGCTGCCTTCTCCACCCAGTGGCAGCATTCACTTCTCAAAGATGTTGTCCCAAACAATGTTTCACCCTCAGATTTTGGCAGAAAGAGATAGGCCAGATCACATGTACTGACACACAGTAATGTTTCATCAAAGCAGGGTCTTAAAGTTCTCTGTATCCAGTCTCCAACAATAAATAAATTCTGAGGGAAGGTCCTGCGGGGAGGAACCCTCTACCTTGTGGTTATGTTGGGTCAAAAGTTGAGATGAAAGCAGCTATTTCTTAAACCACATTATTTCTTACTATGCATTTCTGCCCTAATCATCCAGAGCTCTTCAATATCTATCTATTTATCTGTCTAGTTACCTAGCAGAGATATATAGCCTGTCAATTGTACCTGCCTATGCTGCAGTGCTGCATGCAAACTGTGGGAATCACAACCCTAGTTTTCTTGGTCTGTATTATTACTTACTTTATGAGGCCTTCTCAACCGATAAATAGTTGTGACAGGATCCATACATTCTGGGATGATGTGTAAGAGGGGGAGGGGAGGAGGGGGCGTAAACAACACTCTTGCACTTCGCCCCCACAGCTGCATTTTGAATAAAAGGGGGGGGGGATATGGCTCTTTGACAGTGACCCATGTATCAGATGATTAGTGGAAACTGACTGGAATGACAAATAATAGAAAGACTTGCTCTCTCAGACATCACATTAAGAGACTATTTGACTGGAGCTGTTTTAATGCATTAGACACTTTTCACTCTAAATTAAACTAAAATGTGTAGAGAGAAGGAGTAAAGACTGAAACTATTTTTCTACTTAATGCAACATGGCTCAATTCCCTGGTTATACTTTTACATAAGCCATACAGTTTGATTCTTTGGCCATTTTCTTTTTCAACACATTTTGTGTTGTTCTGCGAGTACCTTGGATCATGGCCTAATTGAATCCATTGAGGTCAGCACTGTTTTGCTTTAAAATAGAACATAGGGATTGACAACCTTTTTTTACTGTAATATTTTGTATGTTGTTAACAAGCATTGTTTCATAATGCTACTGTGTCATAGTCTTGCTCATTGCATATCATTATCTTATTTGAATATAATAAGTGCAGCATGCAGAATACTCACAAGAGAAAATTGGATGCCAGCTACAAATATTTGACAGTGACCTGTATATCTGTAGTTCTGATGCATGAATGAAAGTTTATAGCACACAAACTTACAAAACAAACTTACCTGTCATCTCATCCCACAAAAGTTCCATAAAATGCCCCACTTTCAGATTATCAGTGAATATAACTTTATTTTCTTGTTTCTAAAAAAAAAAAAAAATGTACAAATTTAAGTGTCCCCATCAGAAGTGACCTCTCATTTTTTTACCAATAGGATACTTAGTTCTAGAAGAAAAAGAGGGCTGTGATATGAACATTGTTCTAGCATGAAAAACTGAGAAATGGACAAATCTTGCTGAAGTCAAAGTTGCTTAGGAAAACCCTATTGCAGATATAAATATTATGTAGTTTGAAGCGACTAGATGCATGGAAACTGACTCCTTTTGGAAATAAAACATTGTCAAGCCCCATAAGTTTAATTAAAGCTTTATTTGCAGAACTTTCTTCAAAACAAAACAAAAACATCAAAGATACATTCATATATTTCCATAAGACATTGTGCTGCACATTGCGCACAGGCTCAGTATCTTAGAAAATATGAAATACTCCAAACAGACCTATAAGCAAAGGCGTCTCTCTCTTTATAACCTCCATTAGTCTGGAGCTATTTACCTGGAGAGTCATTTACATCCTTACAGAACCTTGGAACAAAGTGTTGGGATATGAGTACTACGCAGTTGCAAACTAGCAGCTCAATGTTTACATCACATGGTGGAGCTGACTGTGGGACAGGAAGCTCCAGTGAATTCACAGGGATTTGTTCTTTGTGTAATTTGAGACCTTCCTGTTGTTTTTTGTGAAGGAAGTCTCTTGCAGTTGCTCGGAGAGAAGTCTGAGTGGACAGACATGTTTTGTACAGTCAGAAATAATCCGTAGATGAAACAGACTTTCTGACTTTCTTCTTTCTCCTGCTGGTATGCAAGGGGGAAGGGGGTGTGCATCTTCCACGCAGGGAGATGTCGCCTATCAAGATCTTCCTGGACTGCGGGGATGCCAGCCAGGGTAGATCACCGGCAAACAAGCCCCGGGAGCCGGGGAGAGGGGCCAGCCTCTCCCGAGGGGGCGAGTTTTCCAACACAAAGACCTCCAGCCACCACCCTTCCAAGATGGCAAATTCAATTCAATACCGCTCATGTGATCTAAGGTTAAAAGACCATGTCATTTCTAACTGAGAATAATAACCGATTATCAACCCATCAAGGCAGCTCAGAGAGCCCTTTTTATTTTAATTTAGCCTGGGTATAGGGCGGTATACAAAGTCAATAAATAAGGATAATAAGAATAGTATGCCAATGGAATCTTCCATGTTAAAGCTTTTTACCAATACACACAGGCATTCCAGTTTCAATGTGAATTAAACCAATTATTCTTAACAAAAACCAACTTTTCAATATGAGCTTGAATCCAAAGGCACTTTAACATGCAGAGCAGCCCCTCTGAATTCTGTTGACATTCAGCTCATTCAACAGTCCTCCCATGCCTTATCCAACACCTTTCCAGAAGACCCCTTGACCCTCAGCAAGTTTTGTGGGGAGCAGGGGTCTGTCACAGGGAAGAGAAGCATGTGAAGTCCCAACTGCTTGAGCAGGGTAGCAGACTTCTGTTTGATCTTCTCTGCATCAATTCTAAAGGTTTAATTAACATTTATTGACTTGGCAGTTGACAATATTTTAGACCTTTTTATATATCCCCATGATATAATCTTCTGCATGGCTTGAACCATTGCTTCGGAATCAAAAAGCACTTCTTTTGGAACTGACTGCAGAATCTGAGGCTTTGTGTCTGATAACAAATTACTGAACAAAAAATCCCTTAGTGCGGAAGCACAGTTAAAAGATTATTTTTGTGAATAGCTATATTTCATTTTTGAATGGGCATGATTTCTAAAGAAGCTTTTAGATAGGCAATCTACCTGTGAGGACTTGCTAAGACAACTGGGGAAGGCATTGTTTAGACAATTATCAACACACTCCACTCATAATGGGCTAGTCAACCGGCATTCAGCTGTGCCTAGATATAGTTCTCAAAGTTGGTCTTAAATAGGTGGGGCCATTCTTGTTTGGAAATTATTCATTCTTTTGGGATGTGCTTCCACAATTCAGCAGGGACACTGATCTCTGCATAAAACGAAAGAGTGTCCCCTTCAATTGTATGAAATGGCATTCTATTGATATTTTCATAATCTTCTTAGAATTGCTATTTCTTTCATTTTGTAGATATGAAAAGACCGCAGGGCAATTTTACACCCATAAAATGAGAACGAATTAATCCCTGGCAACATAATATATTCTTAACCAGTTTTCCAGTGGCTGTGGAAGCCCACAAGTTATTCCTCAGAATTTTCAGCAAAGTGAGATGGCAGTAGCAGCGATTATTGGGATTATTGGCACAATGACGCTTTGGACAGTAGTGCAGGGAAGCACATTGTTACAAAGCTGTTTAGAACGTTACTGCAAGTTTTCTTGGCATTTTTTACATATCATAATCTGGAGTAGTTATGACTCCAAAGCTCCATGTAAAAATTGAGTTCTACCACGTTCCTTCAGTCAGAGTTTGCTCTGAGAGCCGCGAAACATTAACAAGTCCCATCACCTCTAAAGGGACATGCTCTGCTATAGGCCTCACATGATAAGAACTCTTGGCTATGAGAGTCTGGATGACCTGTTTTTTTATCTTCTTAAAATGCGGTGGGGGGGGGGGACCTGTTACTGGGCAGAAGCAGTGCTACAGTCCCCAAACTGCCTTATAAATATATTAATTTACCTTTCGTATTGCCAAGTGGATTTTTAAAAATCACCTTAATATCTGTATGGAAATGGGACAGGATAGATTTGGTCCTCTTCTCATGCAGAACTGGGATGGACTGGACTTTAATAGGTCCATCTACCATCCCAAGTTATGATCCAGGTTTTACTCAGGACTCTCTCTCTCTCAATCCCTTTGCCCACAAGCTAGCCCTGCTGAGACAACCATGAAAGATTCTGGTAGGTCTCAATATACATACAGTGGTACCTCGGGTTAAGAACTTAATTCGTTCTGGAAGTCCGTTCTTAACCTGAAACTGTTCTTAACTTGAGGTACCACTTTAGCTAATGGGGTTTCCCTCTGCTGCCACACCACCGCCATGCGATTTCTGTTCTCATCCTGAAGCAAAGTTCTTAAACTGAGGTACTATTTCTGGGCCAGCGGAGTCTGTAACCTGAAGCGTCTGTAACCTGAGGTACCACTGTACTTGCTGTTTCCCCAAATCCCAGAAAAACCTTGCACTGCCACTAAAGGCAAGGCAATCTGTGTTAAAACAGTAGTCAAGGCAAAAAGTTGGCTGTTGCTTGCTTTTCTCATGTACTGATAACATCATCAGCCTTCATGAACTTTTACAGGTCTGTGAGCAGGCACAAGGGGCAGCACCTTCATAAGGTGGATTGGGCCTTTTACCTCTTGGCAGTCCCAACTTCAGATTTTTAGGAAGGTGCCATCAATGAGCCTCCTGACAAATAGGAGCACGGGATGCTGGAAGAATGTGGAATCACCTGTACCCACCTTCCCATGACACCAGCTGAGGGCATCCAGTCATTCCTCAATGGGGTAGAAAATAACCCCTGTTTCTGTTCTCCTCCTTTTCACCATGGTGGGGATTGTTTCTCCTAGATTCTTCCACCTACCATTCCATGATTGAGAACTGGGCCCAGAAGGAGGTAACAAGTGGCAATGACAAGAAAGAACTGCAGCTGTGGCTCCCCATCTAGTGTCATCCTCTAGGACCAATAGCAGCATTGTGCGATGACTGCTATTGCTGTTCCATGTCATCATCCACCCACCTGCCACTTATCCAGCAGCAATTGTGGAGGCTCTGGCCAGGGTTGTTCCCAGCTACCATTGCCTGGGCTTTGGCAGACACCCATCCATGCCAACCCCTGACCAAAGTATCCAAAATGGAGGCTTGAGCTGTGGAGTCACAGCAGCAGTCCTTTATATTTCAGCCTGGCATCTTGCCACTAAGACCGATTGAATACTGTACAAGCAAATCACTATCTTAAGGGGACATTTGGTATTTGTAAAGTAAATAGTGTGACATTACATCACTCAGGCTGTGCCTCTGCTGCATGAGCTACAGCAGAAATATGGGATCAAGTTATTAAATTGAGCAGAAGAGAGGATTTTTGATTAGGCAGTACTTGCTCCCTAAATAGCAGTCTTAGGGAGCAAACTCAGTTTGTAAACTAAGCTAAATTGTTAAATAGCTTCTGAGTTCAGGAACAGCAGCATCAGCAGAACCAGATACAGGGCCTGATCCAGTGATGGAGCAACATGCTGCAGCCCCAGGAGCAGGAAACAGGCGGGGGCATGGCTCATGTTCGGGGTTGCGCAGTGTGTGGTGTGCATCCCAGGAGGGGGCGGCGTGTGCCATGCGTCACACCCTTTGCGTGGACAGGCGGAGTCCCCAGATCCCGAGCGGTCCCCCCCGTCATGTGGAATAATGACTCAAGACAGCGTGCTATGGGATTAAATTGGCCACAACTTTATTAAATTTCAAATGTGGGTAGACCTTGGCTCAGGCATTGGGCGTTCTCCCTCCCCAGTCCCCAGCCGGGGACCTAGGGAGCTTCAGGGTTATCCAGTGTGTGTGGGGGGGATGGGCCGGCTCTGGAGAACATATGTTCAAGCAGAGATAGCCGCCCCCGTTATGCCGCCACCGCAGGGGAGAGCAATGACGACCTTTCGGCGTACGGTCAAAGCCTCCCTTCAGAAACCCCTTTAACGGGGAACCCTGGTATCGCCACCGCAAAGAGGAAGATGGACTAAAGGATTCCGCCCAAGGCCTGATACCGCCAAAGTTGTGACGTTTTGCTACGGGACAGGCGAAACCTGCCAATGCAGGGAAATTCCTTTCCGGCCCTTTAACAGCGACCTTAACGTAGCAGCGCCCGCATACCTGTGAAGAAAAGTTACCTGTAAAACCTATGAAGAAAAGTTAACCTGCAAAGAAGACATTAACTGAGGGTGGGTAGGGTGGGAGAAGCTCTGGAGCCAAGTGAGGATTCCCAGGTAAGATCCTCCCTCTATTGTGTGGGCAGGTAATCCCTCCCCTACCTGGCCTGGTCTCCTTGGCAACGCTTCCCCCAGGTGGGATTGGACAACTGACTGAGGTAGGCGGAGACCTCCAGGTATCCCATCTGAGGGAAGGCAAAGCCAAGCTTATGCTGATGGGGCTGCCCCAGATCCAGGGCTGCGCGCGTCCACGCAAAGGTCGCCCCCCGTTTTAAGCGGGGAGCGGTCATTCTCCAAATGGTGCCCGGGGCAGTGTGCTCCCCCACTCCCCCCTTTGTACCCCAGTGGCCTGATCTTGGCCGTAATATGGTTAACTAGATAGCAAAGTGCATCTGCTCACCTTTTCAATGAGAGTGGCCAATCAGATGACACCGGGGGGGGGGTTCCTGCCAACGAGGACCCCATAACAGCAAGAGGGTAGGCTAAGCTCCCTTGGACTTCCTCGTTATTGATTTGGTGACCTTACAAGCTCCTGCAGTTTTGAAGGTGGCATCTGAATAGGTGAGCTGACTGCCACTCTTCATTTTGAGAAATGTTTTAAATTAAAATGGTGGTAGTAGAGTGCTGCTGTTTCTTTTTTTTTTTTAATAATTTTTTATTAAAATTTTAAACAAACCAAAAAAAAGAAAAACAACACACACAAAAAACAATACAAAACTTAACAATAACATCACAAAACATAACAATTAAAAACAAACTCTCTTTTCCATTTCCAATTTTAAATTACTTATTTTCTGGACTTCCTCATACCTCCCTCTTTTGTATTCCAATCTACATTGTTTGTCCAGCAGTTTCTTTTCCACTTTTTTAATCCCAATCTTTAATTTAATAACTCGTTAAGATATATAACTTCAACTTTTTTAAACCTAATCCTTGATCTTAATGTCATACAACTTTAAATTTTTCCCTTTTATTATCAAATTTCCATTTCTTTAAACATCTTTAATCTTGATCTTTAATCTTAATCTATCCTTAACTTTAACCTGTACAGCTGGAAACCACTTGTTTTCAGTCCAACATCACTCTAACATTCCTTAATTTTGCAGTGTTTCTGAAGATAGTCTTTGAATTTCTTCCAGTCTTCCTCCATCGACTCTTCTCCCTGGTCACGGATTCTACCAGTCATTTCCGCCAATTCCATATAGTCCATAAGTTTCATCTGCCATTCCTCCAGCGTGGGAAGTTCTTGTGTCTTCCAATACTTTGCGATGAGTATTCTTGCTGCTGTTGTTGCATACATAAAGAAAGTTCTATCCTTTTTTAACACCATTTGGCCGACTATGCCCAGGAGAAAGGCCTCTGGTTTCTTAGGTAGAGTGCTGCTGTTTCAACACTTCTGTTCCTAGTTCACTGGCCAAGCAGGCAATTGTGTCTGCTCCTTCGCTCCAGCCTGTTGCAGAAGGAAAGAAATACCACTGCAGTGGCAGGCAAGTGAGAGAAGGGCAGTGGCTACAGGTGGAAGAGGATCAGCCCTCCTGAATGGAAAGGATTGACAAATTGGGGCAGTGGTGGCACCAGGGTATTGGAGGTGCACCTCACCTCGGGGAGTCCCTCAAATCTCATCTGTGGGCAACACTCAAACCTGGTAGCACCTCTGTTTGGGAATTTAAATGTAAAGAAAAAACATGTCAAAAACATTTGAAATATCAGCTGTTATTAGATGCTGTTGCTCAGCAATTTAAAGAATGCAGCCTATCTTTCGTATCTAAAAGCTTGTTTTTCTACTTTTATTGAAGGAAAAGAATATCTTTTTTCTAAAAACCATCAGTTTAATGGATATAGAGTGTTTCCTGAATTATAAAAGCATAATTGGTTGTGTTTGTAACCTCTTTTCCCCTCATTTGCATTGAAAAGGTATAAAATCTTGTACATTCTTTTGTTATGTAAGATTTCTGCTTCGGCACTTTTCTTCCTTTCTATTTACTTTTATTTATTAGAATTACTTAAAAAAAATAACTATGCCTTTGTGAAGGAGTAAATGGAATGAACAGCCCATTATACTATGTCTAATAAAGCTTTACATCTTTCCTGGCAAAAAGGAGAAAAGAGGTTTATGCAAAGTTATGTGTTGACAACACTTTTGTCAAGCCATAAATGATATGTACGGAAAGCAGGGCTACTTCTATACCTGTAACGGCTTAGCGAGAGGTCCTAGCAAATTTCTTTAGGTTGCCTTCTCTGCATCTTGAGCAACTCATTACACCTAGCAAAAGTGCCAAATTCTGTAATTATTGCAGGTCCACCCATAGAAGATATTTAATGTTAACTTCATACACACGGTGGGAATATTGTTGATAGCTGTGAAATTATGGCATTCAATAGAATTTGTGAGGGCACAAGCTGTGTAAGGATGAGAGGGCGTTTGCACCAGACCCACCTGCAATTTCCCTGTGCATGTTGGCCTCCTCCTTAGCCCAACCTTTCCTTCACTGAGCAATAAGGTGTGCAGAGCGGTTTTAATGATGTTAGCTGAACAAGGTTAGAATTCTCCACAGAATTCAACACATGGTTTCTGATTGAAGGGAAGATTCTAATCACTTTCAGGTGAGTACACTGAGAATCCTCCGCACGACAGGAACACCCGACCTCCTATGCAGTTGGGGTTCATGATCAAAGGGAAGGTTCTAGCCACGATCAGCTGATGGTTAGAACATGGTCAAAAATCTTCATTCATGTGTTAAAGGCCAGAAGGGGTGGAAAGGCAGCACAAACACAGCCACTCCAGGAATGGCATAGATGGGCATGCAATTTGCAAAACAATATTGTGCCACACAGAGTGGGGAAATATTTCAGTGCAATGGCACTGTGTCACCTGTGCTCATCCAAAAACTCCATTCACATACATGGTGTCAATTCAGATTGATTTCCTTACCTTTTCCTTCAGGAGTTTACCCATTTTTAGGGTGCATCAGGGCTGAGGAAACACCTGAAATGAAACAGGTTTCAAATATAGGGGGTGGGTGGGGAGAAAGGAGAAGTATTTTTTTAAAAAAGCTAACACCATCATTTTAAATATGCTCCCCGAAAAACAACTTCAGGGGGCCCATTTTCAAAGGGCACCAAAACAGCCACCCCCCAAAAAAGTCAGCATCTGCAAATGGGGCAGTGAAGGGAGTGTGTTTTGATCCACCCCTATCAAACAGTCTGTTTTTTATATGCTCACTTATCTGGCAATAGACCACTGTGAGATCCCTTGTTCCTTTCCAAGTGTATCTCTTCCCAATAAACTCACTGCACTATCGGGTCTGCATAAAGAAATCTAAGCAACAAGTGAGCTCATGGACAGTTTAAGTCTGATCTCTCTTGAAAACTAAATGGGTCAGAATTTAGCTAACCACATACAGAGGAAAATATGAATGAAAATTCGAGTCACAACAAAACAACAATACCTTCAAGCTATGCCACAGTTCCCAGTTCCCAGAATTTACTTTGTAAAAAGTTACATTTGGGCAGTATAGTGTTTCTCTGTGATTATAACAAATTTGCTTTCATCTCCCGTGCAACTGCGCCTGTTGTTTCCTTTATCTCACACTCTAAAACATTGCAAAAATAATCTGAATGTTTAATGTAGACTTGCAAAGTAGCATGTAACTAATAATTCAACTGTATCAAACAGAACATTTTTAAAACAACTGTGAGGAGCTGACATTTTGCTATGCTCAGTTATCCCACAAGAAATGGAAAACATTGTAGAGTAGTCATATTTGTTGCAGCTACAGAATAAAAAAAAATATTCCGTTCCCTCCAAGAGTAACCCATATGTTATGGGGATGAGGTCCTACTTTCTCAAATGCATGAAGTAATCACTTAAGCGGGCAGTATGAATCATGAAACCTTGCCCCCCCCCCAAAAGAAGACTTAGGAGACAGAACTGGAATAAGGTGTATATTTATTAACAGGTAAGAAGTTGGAGGGACTGCAAACACAATGTCCATAACAGGGTGCATTGGAGCAATCCTAACCTTCAATCGCCACTTCTGGGAAGGATTAGGCAGAGGTGTCGCTCTACTGGCAGAGGAGGACTCTCATACCTTCCAACAGTTCTCTGATGAAAATAGGGACATCCTATGCATACCCTCCAACATTTCTCCAATGCAAACAGGGACATCCTAAAGAAAAGTGGGACATTTCAGGGCCAATCCAGGGACTGCCCCTGGAAAACAGGGACACTTGGAGGGTCTGGACTCTGCCACAGCAGAAGCCCTATGAAAGTTCAGGCAGCTGCTGCCACTGGTATTCCTACTGGCAGTAGTCTGCCTAAGCATCAAAAAATGGAGTGTTATGGGGGAAGTGTGCATGCACACAAAAGCTCATACCAATAACTAACTTAGTTGGTCCTACTGGAAAGGTGCTACTGGAAGGATTTTTTTAAAAAATTATTTTATTTTGTTAAGAAAACAGAGATATTAAAGTCTTACAGCAAAATGTTTGGGTTTCTACCTTCAGGTGCTCTGATGTGATTAACTGCACTGTACCAGGATTCAGGGTAAATTCATCTGAAGTGCTGTTTGATGCTTTTAAAACTCCCATTCTCCCTCTCTCCACCTCCTCCTCCTACACACACACACACACACATTTTATATTTCAATATTTTTACATTCTGATAATTTTCACATTAAACACACACACACTCCACCCCAGGTGCTTCTGGCCTTGTTTACCTTTGACATCAGGTAAAAACATAGTTTTGTAAACAAAGCTTCGGGAGTATCCATTTTTTACAGTTTAACGAGGCAGGTGTTTTAAGATGTTTTGAAATAGGGATATGCAATAAAACTTTTTCACAGCCCCAGTCCAGGTTTGATCTGGGATCCTGAACTCACATCTCTTCCAGATGAGTGGTGCAGTGGACCATACGGACTTTCTATGCATTCTAATGACAGATGAACTGTCTCAAGCTCAGATCAGAATGACTAAAATGAGTTTGGGCTTGATTGGAATTGGTTCATTTTAAGCTTTTCCCAGGTCTCGTTGTCCTCCTGATTACTGGTATATCATTAGTGGTTGAGAAAATATCTTGTGCTTTTCTTGCTGGGTTTTTTTTTATGTTCTTGGTCATTTTCATGCAACACTCTGCTATCTTTCCTTCACATTTGCACAGCTGAAACGATCCACTTGAAATTCTCTGTGAAAGAAAAAGGTGCATCTTCCTTTGAGTATGATTGAAGAACATCATCTCAGCAAACCCTTGAGGTTCAGTGCTTCGCTGTCACTGGCCTTTGTTACAGTAAAATTGTATTTTTTATAATAATTCCAGCTTTGCGCATTTATTGTAATACTAATTACATGACAGTGTTGTTAGCCAGATAATTGCAGGGTTTGTGTATTCAAAGCTCATTTAGGTTCAGAAATGAGGCACTTTTAGAAACATACCTGGAGACAAAAAAAAAAAAATCTGCTTTCTGCAAAATCTGTTTTGTTCATGTTTGGGAGTTTGGTGCATTTGAGTTTTAGAGAATGGAGCTATTAAATATGCTTGGATAGTTCACCAGGAACCATAATAGACTTATGGAGATTTACATCTTAATGGATGGATCCAGACTTAGTCATGCTTTGATCAGGACAATTGAAATCTATGGATTTAAGTTAACAATCCTATTGATTTCAGTGGTTGACTCTAAAGCATGGCTAATTCTGGATTCAACCTCTTATATACAATTAAAAAAGTATTATTGATGTTTTGGGTCATGAAGAATGCAATCTCGCTTTTGAAATTATGACGCAAAACATGGTAGTGTTTTGTGATAGTAAGTTAGACATCCTGAGAGTTCTCTACTGCAAAGGGTCCTCTCTGGAGGGTACCCTTCATGCTGCCAGGTGAATGTGACCCCAATTGAGCAACAAAAAAATTATATTGCTGTAGGCCTAGCTTTATTATAGCCCTGGAAATTTAAAAGCCTGTTGTTTTCTTGGAAATGGACAGGAAGTGAAATAATTGTTGCTCTTTATGTGCTTTGCCATCCGTTGCTTGCGTGACCTTGCTGGGATGAGATGAAAGGAGTGTCACCCAGCTGAGCACCAAATTTGCAAATGTTTCATCTTGCATGACTTCATCTTTAGAAAGGCCAGCCGGCCAGCAGCCATAGCTGCCTCCCCCCCGCCCTGTCTTTCCTATTCAATAATGTAAGGTCATGACCCCGCTCCCACCTCCAATTCCTTCCCTGTTCCTGGAGTGTAGCTCAGAAGTCATTACTTAACTCAGGCCCTCCCCAATGCCCTCCCATCCTGAGATATATGTATGCATATGGCGTGCCAAGGCAATCATTTCTGTCTCAGTGCTGAATCCATCTTCCTTAGCTGACATGTAAAACCTATACTGTTCTCTGCATGAGCAAGAATAATGCTGTGCGTAGGGTGCTGAGCCAGAATGGGTTGTGGGATACACTAACATCTAGTCACAGAGCTGGAGCAAGAAAGAAAGAGTCCATGTCTGCCCCCTTCTTCCCTTCCTTCCCCTGGTGGGTCAGCTTGGGCTTTCCTGAAGTGGGATGCCATAGGATATGGTTATCAGATTTTTTCAATGAATCCAGGGACACTTTTTCTTTTCTTTTCTGAAGCTGGGTAGCAACAGGGAGTCATTAGTGGGGATGGTGAGGCAAAATACCCTGGCCCCAAGCACACATGCATATTGTATAAACATGCAAAGCTCTTCTTTCGCACCCTGTGAAACATAAATGTGCAGAGTTTTAAAAAAACTGGGCAACACCCGCCCACAACTCCTGAGCCTCCCCCGATAAGTCAAAACAAAGGGGGAAGGGGGCAGGAGATCTGTACTGCCGGATGTCCCCAGTTCCCTCTTGGCTGTGGCAGCGGCAGTCAGCAGCCCGGAGCCAGCCTGGTAGTGCAGTTGGCTCTGTCTGGCTTCAGGAGCTGCTCGCTGCCGTGGCTGTTATGTACTGAAGTTCTCACCCTGGGCCAGCAGTGGGATACTGTAGATGGTTTTCACTCAGGTCTGCATATGCAAATAAGGGATCGAAAGTGACGTTCAGTGATTGGATAGTTACAGAAAGCTGTTACAGTTACGTTGTACTGGAGCTCTATATAAGCAGGCTGGCTGAACCCTTCAGTTCAGTTCTGTTCTGACCTGTGAATAAACAAGAGCTGTTTGGAGAATTGCTGTGTCGTCTGATATGTTCACCTACAACTTAACAGTGGCGCCCACCATTTTTCCTCTCTGGAAATCACCATATGTTGTGTTGCGCACAAGACATATCATATAGGGACTTCCAGCGAGGAAAAATGGCAAGCAGTAATGCAGGGACAGTAATGCAGGAGAGGGTGGGGAAGCACTTGGCCTGAGCAGCCTCTTCCTCCTCTTTTTCTCACCAGCCTGTGCTCCACCTTTCAGCTCTGATCCTTCCCTGTCTCTGATTCTTGCCTCCTGGCTGGTACAGCTCTCCATAAATCACTGTCCCCCACTCCCGAACCAGACTGCAGCTCTCTCTTCTCCCAGTGCACACTCATCAATGTCCTGCTAGTCACTGACATCATGCCCACCACAGACCGCCTTGAGACATGGGTTTGTTTGTGGGGAGAGAGTTGACTGTGAGATGATGTCACCAGCACATAGTGTGGTCAAGCAACAGGGTGCCTCTAGAGATGAGCAGTTAGTGAAGGATTAGCCTGTCCTAAGGGGCATTTGTGAAGGATATGTGAATCCCAGAGAAGACATGCATCACCACTCTGAACACCGCATGAAAAACCAAGATTTGGATGGAGTATTTTTACTACAAGAATGTACAGTGGTACCTCGGGTTACAGACGCTTCAGGTTACAGACTCCGCTAGTCCAGAAATAGTACCTCGGGTTAAGAACTTTGCTTTAGGATGAGAACGGAAATCGTGCAGTGGCGGCATGGCTGTAGTGGGAGGTCCCATTAGCTAAAATGTTACCTCAGGTTAAGAACAGTTTCAGGTTAAGAACGGACCTCCAGAAAGAATTAAGTTCTTAACCCGAGGTACCACTGTATTAGTGTTATCTTTGTTTGTTTGTTTGTTCTTGGTCATGTTCATGAATTTACATATGAAACTTTCTCTTAGTAAACTGCTCTGCATACTTATTTTAGAAGAGTGGGCTATAAATATGAAATAACAAAATACTTAAGGTACCCCCCCCACTTGTCAGTAGCGTCCACTAGGGATTCAAGGGTATACCAAGGCTTTAAGTTTGTGCAATTAAAGTGTTGCCTTAGCACAACAAATCCACCTAAAAAAATCCCTTCTGACTTTTTGGTGCATTGTGTTAAAACCTGGGTTAATAAACTGATACTTAATCTCTTGGCAGCAGTAAAGCATCCGATGACCAAAGTATGGAAAGAGATAAAGGCACCAATCATTGACACATTTAGAATTTGGAGCTCAGCTTTCTTTCTCAATTAAATTGCCATATTTTGTTCGGGGACGGATGAATTACATTGATAGAACAATGGGGGGAATTTATGAACAGTGTCAAATACTTTCCATAGCAGTTTTGGAACTACAGTGATTATGATTTATGACCTTTTGGGTGGTCTTTATGTTTCTGGTATTCTCTTTTTGATTTTGATATCCATCCACCCCCTGTTAAATCCAATTTAAAAGAGAAGGGAAGGTCACAGCCTAGTTAGAAAAATGTCATTGCCATAAAATACCTCTTCAGCTTCATCCTGATTGGCACAGGGATACCAGAAGAAAATACCACACACACACACACACACACACACACACCCCTTACCCACTCATCATATTTTCTTCCTATAGGGTGTGTAAACTTGGGACATGGACAGACACATCTGCTCTGCAGCTAACCACAAGATATTTGTATTCAAAGCTGCAATTCAGCACCTTTCAGAAACACTAAATACAATAATGATATCCTTCTCGATAATGAAGCAATGTCTGTACTGTGAACAATGACTGCTATAGTTGCCATGTTGAAGCAGTTTGCCTTGTTTTGCATATCCGTAAAGAAAGCAGCTGTTATGTATATTTTTCCCAATTAAATACAAAGCTCTCACAACACACAATAGGTCATTCAAATGTGTGTCGAATCTCTCTGCCTCTGCTCAACAAAATACTAGTTTTCGGCTCATGAAGAAGGAGTCAATTATCACACATTTGTCGGAAAATAAATAAATAAATCACTGAGTTCCAAAAAGGATTAGCAGTGGGAAATCACAAGTGTGACCATGCTCCAAAACTTTATGGCAAAGTTCCTACCCAATTCTCTGCATTAAAACACAGAAGGATTCAAAATGTGTAATTAAAAAAAGGTCAGGATATTGTCACTTGTTATACTGCCGCTAGGCCACATGAGACACAGTGTCAGTTAAGGGCAACTCAGAATATATATTGATGATATAGCTATATAGATATATACACAAGCATTTTTAATTTAAATATTTGTCAATTTGTTACACGGCCCCCTTGATGACTGAGAGCTGAATTATGAACCGAAATGTGTCATGAAATGTCTGATTCTTCCTCCCCCCCCTTTCTCATATCATGGATTTGGAGGGGTGGAAATGAAAAATCATTCTAGGGCTTCAAAGCTTCCCAGCTACTTTCAAAACAATGAAACAGTGGTGGGAGACCTGTGGTCCTCCAGATGTAGTTGACTTCCAGCTCCCGTCAGCCTCAGACAGCCTGGCCAAATGTCAGGAATGATGGGAGTTATAGTCTACCCATTCCATAGGGAATAAGAAGGAGCTTGGTCCAGGACCCCCCCCGCCAAGTGTCTCTATTTCTCAGGGAGAGTCCTGGATTTACAGAAGCCATCCGGTTTTCTGATTTGATCCCAGAATGTGCTGCTTTTCCTTAGGTTGTCCCTATTTCCATCAGAGAAATGTTGGCGGGTATGTTGGTCCCTCAAATCCCAACCCAGTCTCAAGCTCCTCATGCATAGGGTGCAACTAGATATGAGGTAGAGACATCTGTGATTAAAAAGAAGAAGAGAAAAGAAGAAACAAGAAAAGGAACCATGGGAAAGAGTGATTCAAATTGGAAATATTGGGGGTGGGGTGGGGATGCGGCTATGTTAAAGGGTGCTTAACCTGTTCCTCTCCTGATACCTTCCCATTGAATTTTACACCTCAGAACTGTTATTTTAGTCAGATACCTTCCAGAAAAAATAGCTGGGTCAAGGTTTCAATAGGAAATACAATTGCAATCCATCTATTTTTACATAAAGGTGGGGAAAGGGAGGAGAATCCCAATCATGGGTCTTCAAGGCTCAAATATAACATTACATTTAGCAGGTTTTCAGGCTTGCTATCTTATCTTGGCTAAGCGGTTCATTTTACATCTTGTATTTTCCCTGGAATTTTTGTTTTGTTTTCTTGTTATGATATTGAGGGCAGCTTTTGGCCCATCTGCTACAATCTATATAATGTTTCATTTTTATGAAGACTCTTTGCTGTTCCCTTTCACCCCTCCGCTCATTAGAGAAATATTTAATGACTATTCTCCGGTGATCTAGCAGTCCCGCTGCTGAAAGGGCCGGGTGCAACGGTCCATCCATTCTGCTATAATTGGGGAATCATCAAAAGAAGAGGAGCATCTTCCACAAGTGCACACTGGGCATGAGAAAACAAAAGGAGCAATATTGAATGACAAACAACTTGGAATAAAATCCTTTGATATTATATGAGAAGGAAACAAATGGTGTCATGTGCCTGTGTTTGTGTGCCCGTTTTAAAGTTTCTAAGATCCTCTCATGCAGACATTTATACCAGAAAGACTTTGCCTTTGTTTTTCATTTCAACGAGAACAAAATAAAAACTGTCTATAAAACAGTTTTTATAATGCCCCAATAATTTCATTTTTGCAAACATTCTGTGTATTTCCATCCCCCTTTCAAATAAAATAATAATAATAATAATAATAATAATAATAATAATAATAATAATGCAGGAAGGCTCAGAATAGCAATGCTGAACATGGTTGGAGGCATGGGGAGTCCATCCTTGATAATAGAAGGCATCACACACCTGGCAGAATCTGTCCAGGAGAGAAACATGGCATAGATAAGATGGAGAGGTCAGTCAGTACATCCCAGGGCATGGACTGAAGGGATATGATGTAGCAAGTGTGCTTGAAGCTAAGCAGGTCTGGAAATAGCACCTGAATGGAAGACCACACAGCCCTATTCAAGTAGTTGTATACCTGAAGGAGCATCTCCATCCCCGTCGTTCACCCAGACACCGAGATCTAGCTCCAAGGGCCTTCTGGAAGTTCCCTCACTGCAAGATGCGAAGTTACAGGAAACCAGGCCTTCTCAGCAGTGGCGCCCACCCTGTGGAACGCCTTCCCATCAGATGTCCAGGAGATAAGTAACTATACAACCTTTAGAAGACACCTGAAGTCCTGCATAGGGAGGGTTTTAATGTTTAATGTTCTATTAAGTTTTTGTACATGCTGGAAGCTGCCCAGAGTGGCTGGGGCAAACCAGTCAGACAGGCGGTGTAGAAGAAGAAGAAGAAGAAGAAGAAGAAGAAGAAGAAGAAGAAGAAGAAGAAGCAGCAGCAGCAGCAGCAGCAGCAGCAGCAGCCTGGACATGCAAAGGCCTAAAAACCTTGAAGCAACATCTCTGAGTGTGCATGCTCCTCTTCAGACCTTTGCACTTATGATATGAATGCCATGATTGTGAGGTGGTTTCTTTTAAAAATTATTATTATTATTATTATTGTTATTATTAATGCACAATGTATTAAGTAGTGGGTGGACATAGCAGATGACACAGAGATTTCTCCAAGTAGTTCTTTATAAGTAAGCTGGAACTGAACTGAACAGCAAACAGCTCAGCTGGCCTGCTTTTATAAGGCAGCCAGCTGTCAACATCATAACAACAACAAACCAGGGTTTCCCGCCTAAATTTACTGATGTGGACCTGAGTGAAAACTATATACATGATACCCCTGGTGGCCAGGGTGAGAACTTCAATACATAACACAATGAAAAAAGCCAAACATCAAAACTGAACAAAAAACAAGTAAAAATAATAATAAACGAAGTAAAAATCAGCAACAACAACAAAACAAAAAGCAAATAGGTTTTTTGACTATGGACCTGACCTCCCATCTACTCCTTAATTCAATTACATATAACTTATTGCCAGTAAAAACTATTATTATGGTTTAACTGATTCTTAGTTTGATCTCACATCATTCTTGATACTACTACTGAAATTTGTCAAATGCTGCAACAGAGTTTAAACCTCTGTAATTGTTTTTCAAATATATTTTAAAGACTTCCCATTTTGAAACAAATACCTGTTTTGGTTTATTTATTTATTTATTTTCAGACAAGTTATCTAACTCCGCATATTCAGTCAATTTTTGGATCCAATCTTGCATAGATGGAAATTTGTCAGATTTCCAATTTCTGAAGCGGTTTCTAAGGGCATTCAACCAACTGCATTCACTTAGAAACCCACTTCAAAGCTTTATGTTAAATGTGCATGAGATGCTGAGATAAGATGGCGCCCGGCACACTTCCCCTGTGCCGATGGACGCTTGTGCCGATAGGAAAAACTTGAGTTCTTAGCAGAGTTCTTAGCAGCGGTAGAAAGTGTTGCTTTGTGTGTGGATAATAAATCAGACTGAACGCAGGCTTCTTGCTAATCTCTAACAGCCTTTAATGAGAAGAAAAACATCATAAATCAGACAGGCGAGAGAGCGGACATTCTTTCGTCTCTCAGCCAAAAACGAAAGGAAACTCACACACAAAGAAAGATTCCCGTATGTGAACCAAACCACGCCTCAGAATGTGAGACGTCACACAGAACTGTTTAACCCTGTAAGTTCTGATTCTCCTCACATCCCCTCTCGTCTCGCATCCTGAGGGAAAACTGTGAGTATAACTCACCCCAAACACAACCCTTCACAGAACTCCCCATGTCGCTGGAAGGTCAAGGGTTTGGTAAACCCATCAGCTAGGTTCTCCCGGCTCGAACAATACTTGAGCCGTATCCAACCTGCTTGGACACTCTGACATACATTCTGGAAACGTATGTCCAAATGCTTGCTTCTGGACTTGAACTGTCCAGATTCTGCCAACCTAAGACAAGGTTGATTGTCTCCCCAAACAGTTATGGGCAAGTAACAATCCCCACAGATCTCTTGGATCAAGCACCGGTAGAAGTCCAACTCCCTGCACAAATCCGACAATGCACTGAGCTCAGCCTCAGTGGAAGAAAGTGCAATAAGACTTTGCTTCCGGGACTTCCACCCAACCAGGGATTCCCCAAACTTTACCACCAGCCCAGACACAGACTTCCTGTCCCCAAGAGATGCCCAATCGCTGTCACTCCAGCACGTAAGCCGTGCGTCACCTTCAGCTGACAACGTGAGGCAAAACTCTTTGGTATCCTGCAAATACCTCAACACTCTCTTGATGCCTTGCCAGGCATTCACACTGGGCTTTGTAGCCTCCCTGCTGAGCAGATTCACAGCAAATGCTATGTCTGGTCTGCTCCACTGAGAGAGATACAACAGACTCCCTAGCGCTGACTGAAACACCTCAGGGTTTTGGAACTCAGAATGCTCGCCAAGCTGACTGTCCTTCACGAAGTTGGTCTCCATGGGCGTTCTGACCCCTGCACAGTCAGACACCCGGAACTTCTCAAGCAACTGCTCAATCTTGCTTTTCTGACTGAGCAAGAAACTCCCGTTCTCAGACCTGTCTATCCTAACGCCTAGATAAACCTGAACGAGACCAAGGTTTTTGAGCTTAAACTTCTTACCAAGCTTTTTGGCAAAACCTTGCACCTGTCTACTTGTCTGTGCCACGTACAGAATATCATCTACGAACACCAGAATTGCCTCCTGTGTCTCTTCTGACCCCTTCAGGTACAGGCAACTGTCTGCAAGACTCTTCTGGAAACCCAAACTTTCCAGAGCTTCATTCAGGCACATGTTCCAATTTCTGGCTGACTGTTTCAAACCATAAATTGACTTGTGCAGCTTCCACACAACACCTGGCTCATTGCCCTCAAACCCTGGAGGAGGTAACATGTACAGATCCTCCTTCAGATCTGAGTTCAAATAAGCTACATCCACATCAAAGTGGTGCACTTGGTGCCCTCTTTGAGTAGCTACTGCTAAAAGCACGCGCAGAGTCTCATTCCGGGAAGTAGGAGCATACACTTCGGTATAATGCAGCCCCCTTCTCTGCGTGAACCCTCTGGCTACAAGCCTCACCTTATACTGTGGTTCTCCAGACGCTGTGGGCTTAATACTGTAAACCCAATGACAGCTCACAGCCTGCTTGCCCTCTGGCAGCTTCGTGGTGGAGAACACACCTAAGGACCTCATTGAGTTCAACTCCTTTCCCATTGCCTCTTGCCACTTCCTGGCTTCTTCTTCAGGCAACTGTTGAACCTCCTCAAAACTCTCTGGTTCGCACTGTGCTAAACCAACCCACACGCTGGTGACCTCAAACCTCTCAGGTGGTACCCCCTTTGTAGGCCAGCAAGTGTGTCCTTGTTATCAGAAGACTCCCCCTCTGACTTACTGCGTCTTCTGGCCTTCTGCACTTGACTAACGGGAGACAAAGGCTCACTTTTGGGCTCTCTTTTAACAACCTGTGGAGATGCCCCTCCCTGTTCTTGACCCTGGTCAGAGACCTGGTCCTCATCAACAGGTTCAGCTTCTAATTCTCCCTCCTCAGCAGAATCAGACAGACACTCTGAGAGAACATCAGGATTCGCATGGATCCTTGACCAAGCACTCTGCTCACAGAACTCAGCACTCCTGCTGACTAGAATCCTGGACTGATCGCCTTCTGGATAGGCAAACCTCCACCCTTTTGTCCCAGGCTCATACCCACAAAAGATCATTTTCCGGGACCTCAGGTCACCTTTCTTGCGTTGAGCCTTTGGCACAAGCACCCAAGCTTCGCAACCAAACACACGGAAGAAATGCACCTTGGGCTTCTTCCGGTGCAGCAGAAAATAGGGTGTGTCTCCTACAACAGAGCTATAGGACCTGTTCAAAGTGAAGCTGGCAGCTTTCCAAGCTTCGGCCCAAAAACTCTGAGGCAAACCAGAGTCAAACAGTAGAGCGTCAGCTGCCTCAGCTAGCGTTTTGTTCCTGCGCTCCGCTACGCCATTCTCCTGAGGAGAAAAAGCAACCGTCAACCTGTGACTTATCCTCTTCTGGCGGAAGAAACTCTGCAGAGCAGACCCAGTGAACTCTCCACCTCGGTCGCTCTGAAAGCTCTGCACCTTGGTGGAAAACTGTAGTTCCACCGCCGCAACCCAGTCTTTGATCAGTTGCGCCGCCTCGCTTTTCTGTTTCAGTGAGAAGATCCAGCCGTTCCTCGAAAAATCATCTGTCAGCATGAGCGCATACCTGGCTCCACCCAGACTCGGCACTGGCATGGGTCCACAAAGGTCTGTATGCATAAGCTCAAAAGGCCTTGTGGTTACCCTCTCCGATCTGGGATAACTGCACCTTTTTATCTTTGCTCTTTTGCATGCCATACAATCCAAGAATCTATCACATGCTTTCATCTTGCAACCCTCAGTGCATTCTGGTAACTTCTGGATATATTTCCAACAGCTATGCAACATTCTCCTGTGCCACAAGTGAGCACACGAATCATGTGTGGGAACGTTAGCACACCGCGCCTGTGCTGTCTCAGCATTCCCCTTACCCTCCAGAGGTGTCTCCAGAACAAAGAGGTTGTTCTGACATGCAACATTGACCAGTTGTTTCCCACTCCTGGAAATAGAACAGACATCATTTTCAAAGCAAACCTTATAACCCTCCTTTACAAGAGCAGATACAAATAAAAGACAACACTTCATTCCTGGCACAACGTAGACTTCCAGCTCTGCCTGTAAAAAAGAAACAAACACATTGCCAACAGTGGTTAATTGTCTCTGTGAGCCATCAGCAAGAGAGACTGTTTTCCCAGTTGAAACAGCCCTGCAGTTCCACATTTCGCCATTAGAGGGTGATGGCATCAGGTGATGGCTGGCTCCTGAGTCGATGACCCAACGCAGCATGCTGCCCTCACCGGAGTTGTCCTTCAGCGTTGCCATGGAGGCAGCTAGGTGATAAGAAGAACTGTCCTTCTCACTTCCTCTGTCACGTCCTCCCTTTGCATTCCGACGCTGGCCTCCTCTCCTAGACTGGCTGCCATGGAAACCCGGCTGGCTGCCACGAGGACTTGGCTGACTGCCATGGGAAGCGACCTTGGAGACATCCTGCCCGGCCTCTCTAGCTCTCCTCGGACAGGGCCGACGCAGATGGTCAACAGACCCGCAGACAAAAACAACGACGAGTGGAAAAAGCCTGAACTGTGCCTTCTGGCTTGGCCCCCCCCTCTGTTACCGGCAGGGCACCCTGCGCCAGCTCGGCCTTCTCTGAGACGGCGTTCCTCCTCGTCACACAAACGCCCAGTCACATACTGCAGCGTAAGATCCGCTGGATTCATCGATTCCAAAGTTAGACACAAATTGTCATAACTTTTGTCCAAAGAGCTGAGCAAAATATAAACTTTCAGTTCCTCAGTAAAGTTGACTTGCAACAGTCTCAGCATTGAAAACAGAGAGCATCTTAGTCACATGCTGTCTGATGCTATCACCAGGACGCAGCTTCAGCTCAAACAAGCTTCTGGTGGTGTGGACCTTTGCCCCAACTGTGGTCCTGTGATGCACTCTCTCTAGTGCCTGGTAGACCTCCTGGGCAGTCTCAAGACCCTCCACCAAAGGTAGCTGTGAGCCCTCCAAACTGAGCACTATAGCTCCTAGGGCTTTCTGGTCTTTCCTCTGTGAGGCTTGGGCAGCTGCAACAACCGCTGCTGCAGCTCCGGCTGCAGCTTGCTGTTGGGGGCCCTTGGGTCGCCTCCCACAGACCCTTGGCTACCAGCCAGGTCTTCAGCTTCCTTGACCACTCCTCCCAGTTGCTCCCATTTAATTTTTCAAAGGGGACTGTGAATGACTCCTGTCCATCTGCCATATCCTCTCCCGGGGCTGAGCCTACTCACGTCACCAGCAGCTCCTCTTGGCACCCGGTCCTGAAGATGAGATCCTCCCCAGCAAGCTTCACTGCCTCAAACGTTAGGCAGGGGCTCCAGCTGGCTCCCACACACACAGGCACGACGTGGCAACAGCTTCCAAAGCTTGGCTAGCTTCCATAACCTGCTGAGATAAGATGGCGCCCGGCACACTTCCCCTGTGCCGATGGACGCTTGTGCCAATAGGAAAAACTTGAGTTCTTAGTAGAGTTCTTAGCAGTGGTAGAAAGTGTTGCCTTGTGTGTGGATAATAAATCAGACTGAACGCAGGCTTCTTCCTAATCTCTAACAGCCTTTAATGAGAAGAAAAACATCATAAATCAGCCAGGCGAGAGCGGACATTCTTTCGTCTCTCAGCCAAAAACGAAAGGAAACTCACACACAAAGAAAGATTCCCGTATGTGAACCAAACCACACCTCAGAATGTGAGACGTCACACAGAACTGTTTAACCCTGTAAGTTCTGATTCTCCTCACATGAGATACGGAAGAGGAGCCTGTGCACCTAGGGATGTGAGGGGGAGGGATTGTTTGTTTAGGTGAATGTCTGAATAGGGCTCATACAGATTCTACCATTGAATAATAAAGGTAGTGAAGAAATGGTAAATTCTGGGCTCCTTTGGGAGAAAGAGCAGGATTTAGATTCAGTAAAAGAAATAATATATGCATTATTGTAGAAGTCCTCATTTTTTATTTGGAAAATGTAATCAAATTCCCTCAAATTAGTTCATTGTTTTAGCCTTTTTCTTCTGTTGGCAGAACACATGCAGGAGGTCCTATGTTTCATCAGGATTTTAGGTAGCCTAGCTAAGAAAAACATCTGCCTCAGAGTTTGGAGCCTGCTGCCCTGTGAGGCAGGCAGTACAAGTTCCCCCAACCCTCCGAAGCAGATTCAGGGATGGTGCAGGGCACATGTGGAGAAGAGATGTGGGAAATACCATTGTGTTAGCCTAATCCTTGTGCTAGTGCCAGTGTGGTGTAGTGGTTAAGAGTGGTAGACTTGTAGTCTGGTGAACCGGGTTCACGTCTCTGCTCCTCCACATGCAGCTGCTGGGTGACCTTGGGCTAGTCATACTTCTCTGAAGTCTCTCAGCCCCACTCACCTGTTTGTTGTGGGGGAGGAAGGGAAAGGAGAATGTTAGCCGCTTTGAGACTCCTTCGGGTAGTGATAAAGCGGGATATCAAATCCAAACTCTTCTTCTTCTTCTATTTAGTTGAATACTGCCTTATAGCCGTAAAAGAGAGAACTCAAGTAGGCTAAGTGAGGCTAGTGAAACTATTTATTCTTCTTTATTAAAGCCTACATCTTGCAGGTGATATTTTTCATAAATAAATATATGTACTGATATGCTGGCTTTGAATTATGTAGTCTAGGTTTGCTTGTTTGTTTTTAAAGGTGAGACTAGCTGCACTCTGCTAATCCATAGGTGGTGGCAGCTGGTTATTTTGAGGAGTATTAAGGAAAGTCTGTGCTCAGTGGCTCAACTGACTGACCGACCTGCTGATGTCTAGAGGCAAAGGCTAGTAAGGGATCCTGCCCTCGAACTGCACATGGGTCAATGGTCAGAGCGTGCATGAGACAGCTTTGTGTGTTTACAGGGCTTCTGCCGGTTCCTGAGAACAAGCAGATCAGTTTATCCTTTTCCGTTTTGCACAGAATGTGAAGAAAGCAGACAAGACCTCCAAAGGCACCTAAGAGTGCAACAACAGAAAACATGGTGCCTGCCTTCACCAGCTATGAAGAAAGGGAGGCGACAGCCACTTCTTCTAGTGACTCCTAGCTTATGAGTCAATGCCATCTCCAGTCATCTTCTAAATAGATGGCGTGACCTACTTTATCTTGCTTAATTCAAAGGCTACAGCCCGAATGCCTGGAGCAGCTTTGATTTCTATCGATAGCTGAAGGCTATTGTAGACATAAGTGGCTTCAACTTTCAGATAGTTAGAAAAGGCACAGCAAACAACAATTACTCATTTTTGTTAGCAAGCTGCCTTCCAAAACAGTGAAAAGGCACTGTACCATGTCACACTGTGAGCAGATCAATACATTCACTAAAGGACAGTTTATTGCTGATATCTTTTTTTGGAGCAAAAAGAGCAAAAAACCCAACAAAAAGATCACAACAGCAATAGCATCTCGAAGTGGCTAGTTTTAAAGTTGTCATAATATTTGTATTAACTTTCTGAAAGAGTCACAATGCACAAAAGCACTCTCTTTTTTGGACTTATATACCACCATTTATGCATGGGAACCATGTGAGTAATAACAAGACATAATTTATAATTGAAACCTAAAATATTGTCAAATTAATTTATATGCAGTATTTCACTACTTATATACATATTTTATTTACAATCATCTTTGTGTTCTGTGCTGAACCTTAGCTTTTGAATTCATGCTCCATATACACCCTTGTGCAAATTAATTGAAACGAAACATGTTTTCTATCTTACTCATAATCCTGTACTCAAAACAAACACAAAAAGTCAGTTGATCATTATGGTGTTGGAAGCCTGCAGCCAGAAGAAGGAATGATGCGCTCACCACAATATATTGAGGTTCTACGAAAGAGAGTTATTCCAGAGCTGGAAAAGAGGTAGCCTGAGGGTACTGGGATATTGCAGCAGGACCTAGCCTCCTGTCACACATCGAAAGTGGTGAAGAAATTCATGATAGAGCAGCAAATACAGGTACTTGATTGGCCAGGGAATTCCCTGGACATAAATCCCATTGAGAATTTGTGGGCTACCGTATATGCAAAAGTCACCTCCATGCTATAGACTGTACGACTATGGAGAAGTTCATTCAGGGACTGATTCAAGTGTGGTGCTGGGATTCGAAAATCAACAGTGACTGTTCGAAACTAGTAGACTCCATGCCAAACCATGTTCAAATGCTCCTTAAAAATAGCGGAGGTCATATCCGTTACTAATGTAAAGTTTTGTACATGTTTATGTGAGTTTTGTACAATATACTATATTGTTAGTTTCAATTAATTTGCACAAGGGTGTATGTTTAGGTAACTTTTTAACAGGGTTTTATACAACCTCTTGTAAGGGACTTAACACAGGCCTGCAGCAGAATTTCCCCACCCCAGGCCAAGGGAATAGAGGGTAAAAGAGTCTGGAGCACAGCACAGTGGAAGAGCACTAGAGATTTATGGTGTCTTTCTAATATTTCTATATCTGCACAATCACACAAGCAGAGACTACTGAAAGCAGATGGCTACCTACCTCAGGCAGCTAAACCACAAGTGCTGCTATGGGCTCCCCATAGATCTCCACAGCACCTTAGGCTGCTTCCAGCCCAATTCCAACCTTTTCTGTCAAACACCAGTACTTGTATTGCTACTATATCTGAATGGATATCTATTCATTATCTCAACTTACCTAAAAATAATGTACTGGTCAGTTCTTCTGTGTCTGTACCTGCTGAATTGGTCAGGGAAAGTTTTTGGAAGATATTTTATCTACTGTTATGTACTCCCCATGCTACTACCCCTGTCATCCCATGTTTTTGGCACTTGATTGGGTTCCCCACGTAAGCCTATGTGTGGGAAACTGTTCCCAATTACTACAGATATCCACATCAGCCCACAGATGTCTAGAGACAAGGCCAACAGTGTGAGGAGAATGTGGCACGTAACAATATAGATCTCTTGTCAATAACATCCTCTAATCATCTCAGCTAAGTTGGCTTCATTCAGTCTTCAGAATGTGCTCTTGAAATACTTCATTTTGGAGGTGAGAGGAATCTCATAAATCCCTGAACATGCAATATGTATTCTACAGAAAGATGGCTATCCTGCTATCTGCATTGTGCCAGTGAGAGAATATCATTTGACACTGCATCTCCTAGCCCAAAAAAATGGAGCCTAGAGGAGTTTGAGAGGCACTTCAGTCTCCTCAACTGATCACACATTCTTACTGTAGTTTGGAAACTGTGTTTCCAAGTTTAATCAGGTATCAGGCACACTGACGTTGTGCTGGTTTTGGTTTTTTAAAGATTATTTTATGAGATGCCAAGGACATCTTTCACTCAGGAAATATGAAATATAAATATTCTTCTGCCAGAAAGTATTGGAAAGTTGAAAGATATTCGTAGATACAGAGAGGCAAAACCTAGAAGAAGACAGGGTGGTTTCAGAAACACGCCTAAGGACTGTTGTACATTTTATACATCTCTGTGACACACTCATTGACATGGCGATCTGTTTATCCACATAGAGTGTATTTGCACACATTGCCCAAATGTAATGCAAAAAGTAGATAGTAGCAGATGCATTATACAGATTAGATGTGATTTTTTTTTTTTTAAGATGTCTCTGAAGTCTGTGTCTCATATTAACACAATGGATTGTCAGATTTTTCCATTGTTCCACTTCAAAGCATGCAATTATATTGCCTTAATTGGAAGCAGCGATGTGTTTTCACCAAGGATGTTTACTTGTATTCTGACTACTGGAATATAAATATAGCACCATTTTCTGGTTTTGTTTTTTTTTCTTCCAAACTTCTCTGCTTGCCTGAATCGGGTTCTCCGCATTTAATGTTTGCAAATAAATAAAATGAAATTGCAAAAAGGTATACTTTCAGTGCAAACTCTAATGAACTCAACCTACACTTTCTATAAATATCCTCTTCAGTCAAATCTCTCTGTTGTAGCTACCAATTTTATAGACTTAAAGAAGTAGATAACACACAATTTATACGCCTGTTGGAGCATCCTGGCTTTTCATTTTCACTGAAATTCAACAGATTATCCTCATACAAATTGATGCCTTACTTTTCCTCTATTCTATGGACACTGAGGAAGTTTAAGGGTCAACATGGCCAGGACAGATATTATAAAAGTTTGCCACCATATTGGTGAAAATATATTCATTATCTGAAAGGTGTTGAATTTTCAGAATGAAAACCTATTATCCCTTTAGGACTTTATTATTATTATTATTACTTTAAAAATTACCTTCTTACCTACATACCTAGAGTATCAGTATTGGATTATTCTCATGTGGAAGTCAGACGGGATATTATCTCTAATCAAACATGATGTTATATCCCACCATAGGTACAATTAACAGAAAAAAATAATCAAGCTATAAATGGACAAAGTACAGTGGTACCTCAGGTTACATACGCTTCAGGTTACATACGCTTCAGGTTACAGAGTCCGCTAACCCAGAAATAGTGCTTCAGGTTAAGACCTTTGCTTCAGGATGAGAACAGAAATCTGGCTCCAGCGGCGCAGCAGCAGCAGGAGGCCCCATTAGCTAAAGTGGTGCTTCAGGTTAAGAACAGTTTCAGGTTAAGAACGGACCTCTGGAACGAATTAAGTACTTAACCCGAGGTACCACTGTACACAAACAAGGAAGGGTTAACTGATGGCTAGCCTCCAAACTCGGGCTGGGAAATCTGCAACCCTCAAAATGTTGCTGGACTCCAACTCCCTTCCACCCCAACCAGCATGAGTGGTGGTCATGGATGATGGGGCGATAGTTCAGCAACATCTGGAACCCACTGTTTTCCCACCCCTTCTCTCAACTTATCTGTTTATCTCACCATGGTATCTGCTTTTTATTCTGAGGAATATTGTGCATGGACTAAGGGTCATTTTACACTTGGGTTTGCTACTGGGTGCACACCCACTCAATAGGCAGCCAAAGTCAAATTAGTACTTGCTAAGAAATCTCCAGATATGATGCATGAGTTGGAAAACACCAGCTTATCTCATTCACACTTTATCGTTTTGGGTGTCCATGGACAGCGATGAAATGTAGGTGGGTTCCCATGGGGCAAGACACAGCGATAACAGCAAGAACCTTTATTGAACTACATAACTGGGAAACAGGGGCAAAGCAACTGCTTATATACATTCCTGTGAGCCTGAACCACTTCCAACGTGATTGGCTATCTAAACTTCCAAGCTGCGAATCACGACTCAGAGTTCAAGGGCCAATGGCAGAGGCCCAAATCCTGAAATGTTACATGATCGGACATCATGTATCAAATCAGAATACAGGAGCTCAGAATCCTTAGTCCAGACTCAAGCTCAGGCAAACACAGACCACTAAATGCATAACAGACAACATCATAGTTTCACAGCAGGCATAGGCAAACTTGGCCCTCTAGATGTTTTGGGACTACAACTCCCATCACCCCTAGCTAACAGGACCAGTGGACAGGGATGATGGGAGCTGTAGTCCCAAAACATCTGGAGGGCTGAGTTTGCCTATGCCTGTTCTACAGCCAGAAATTTTAAGATGGGAAGAATTCCTGAAGAAATAAGGAAGCTATTCCTAGTCTGCGATCTTATGAGTTACTGGGAAGGAGGGAGAACAGTCAAGTGGTTGTTGTGCTATTAAAGTGAATGAAAATGTTTGTGCTTCTGGCTCTCTACTGTACCTCTGTTTGAGCTCTACATGTTGCTCTTTTCCATTGTACAAGTGGGAACCTGTAGAGATACAGGTTTAGTGCTTCCTCATTGCTCTCAGTAGGACCTTCCTACCAAAGCACGTACTAGTTCCTGCAGGCTATCATGCTCCAAAACCTTACAGAGAATTTTCTTTGTAGGCTGAGCAATGGTGTAAAAAGTCCAGCAATATGGCATTGGGAAGGAAGGTTGCCTCACTCATCATCTTGGATGTTCTGAGTCCTGCCAAACAGTTGTCCCTGACTCCGATAAGCAAAATCTGCACAGCATCCAAACTGCCACAGCCATGTTAGCTGGAGAAATAAGTGCATTTCCCCCCAGCAATAAATTGAAAGTTGGCTAAATGTGATATGCCTGAAAGGGTAAGTTAAGTCTTTTCTTTCTTTCTTTTCATCAGAAGGCAGCTGGATCCCATGCAGTAAATTAACAACATCTGAACATTGGTTGTACTAATAGTGGAAGTCTGGAAATACTATTAGCCTCCTTTTATTGATGGAACAAATCTTGACATCACAACACTTAATTGATTCCACACGAAAATCTGAAAAGAGATAGAAGTGAAAATTTATATTATTAAAATGCTGAGAGTAATTTGGTATCCATATGTGTATAAAACTATGGGGCTGTATAATAAACAAAATGTAATTCCTTTCTATTGTTCTGTCCTATTTTGAAAGAAAAGAGCCTTAAAGTGCATAATGATAATTGCTAATATGTGTCTGGTCTGAGTTCAAGGTTTTGTGGATGATGTATGACTTGAAACATAAAAGTTCATGAAGGAAAGCCTGTCTTGTTATAGTCCTGCTTATGAACTAAGATCTTCCAGGAAGGCCATTAGGAACTAAACATCAGACTTTTTCTATCTGGGCTTTGGAACTCCCCGCCCTTTGAAATGTGGCTGTTGACAGTTATTATTCAGACCCTGCCTGGGTTTTTACGCCAGCTTTTGGAACTATTTCTCGTGTTCATCTATGTTTTTTTTGGCATGCTGAGTGCAAAATACAATACAGTCATACCTTGGAAGTCGAACAGAATCCGTTCCGGAAGTCTGTTCGACTTCCCAAACATTCAAAAACAAAAGCGCGGCTTTTGATTGGCTGCAGGAAGCTCCTGCAGCCAATCGGAAGCCCAGTCGGACGTTCGGCTTCCAAAAACAGTTCACAAACTGAAACACTCAGTTCCGGGTTGGTGGCATTCGGAAGCCAAAATGTCCAAGAACTAAGCTGTTCGAAAACCAATTGTATTAGCAATACAATAAGATTATAGAAATATATACATGTGTGTTTGTGTGTGTGTAATTCTATAATCTTACTGTTTTGATATTGTTCTTTTTATGAAGTTATGTGACCTGCCTTGAAATCTTTGACTTAATCGTGAGATATATCGTCTAAGTAAATAAGGAAATTATAGTGATAATAATTATAACCATAATGATAAAATGGTATATGTTTCTATATTTCTTTAAAACACACACAAACATTTTTGGGTGGATCCATAAATCACCTTAAATAGATGGATAGGCTTCTTCCATCCAGAGAGATCTTTTGATCCTGTGAAAGAATTCTACTGGAGGAACACAAGTTTTGCTGATTCTGCCCTCCTTCTGTAGGTCCAGGGCTAATTCCCACACCGCTCCAGAGTGGGAGGTGGAGTTGCAGAGTGGAGAGAGAGGTAGGAATTGTCAAAAGCTGCCAAAACCAGTCAGAGAGATGTATGGATCCAATCAACTATTCTTAAACATAAGTTTCTGAAAATTTATTTAAAGACATGGGCCATAATGTAGATTCAATAGGCAATAGAGCAACAACTTTTCATTAAAATATTGCTCATTGTCTGATTTATGAATACAGTCCTTACTCTGTAACATGCATTATTAAGACAAACTTTTAGACAAGACAAGACATGAGATGTCTTGTGATTGTAGCACTGATACCTAAACATTCTTAGGAGATACATTTTAATATTTTAAGAATTTAACTATTAGATGAGGGTTGATAATTCATTTTCACAAAGGAAATCCGTGCCATATTTTTATTGATATTATTTATCAAATGTACTTCCAAATCACAAAGGTTGTGTGATTTCCTTGGAGCAATAAAAGCTTTCATTTTAGCTAAATTTATTAGAGATCATTAGTACAAATTCATTATAAATTACTTTCCAGGTTTCATACACGGTTTACCTATACAACACATTTTCTGTATGAAAAGTTAGCAAAGATAGTATTAATATTAGTTCTGGAAAATGTCCCACAGTTAGTTACACTCTGATATAATCCCCACCATTTTATATTTACTATTTACTCTTTGTGACTCTTTGTGTTTAAATGTAAGCTTCATCTGCACCTATTAAACCAAGAGGATCAGGTTTTTTTCCTTGTGAGCTATGCTAATTTGAAGTATAATTTAAAATAGATGGATTGCCATCCTCATACTCCTGTATTAAGTGTCATTAATTATGCTGAAAGGTACATGAATTCTTAATAATTACCTAATTATAAGTCACCCTAATGCTTTTTCTATGACAGGATTTTCCCTTAAAATGTAATTTCTGCTTAATGAACATCTTGAACCCTGTGTTATTGCTATACCCATAGTGATTATTGCAAGAAAATTTATAGTACAGATTATATTTTCTGTATGACATGGGTTAAGTTAACAAAAGGAGCTCAATTATAAGGGTGGGGTTTTTTTGGGGGGGGTAGAGAGCAATTAGAGTAAAACTTGAAAGTCAACTATAGTTTCAAAATATCACATACCCACATCAATCAGCACTTTCTTTTATTGGCTAAGAACACTTGGTTAATTATTCCACACACTTATAAACACTTTGCAATGAAGGCTTGCAGAGAGGGTTTCACCTGCCTTCTCCAAAACTGTGGAATGCCCCTACCCTTGCCAAAATTTAAACATTTTCCAGATGTTTTGTAGGGTATGGCTCTAGGCAACATTATAGCTGGCATATTCAGAGACTGAAAATATATATTCTGAATTTTCAAGGCTGGCAGATTGGGGTGGGGGAGTCTCCAGGATGACTCAAAACTAAGATTGTACCGTTGGGGCCAGACCAAGACTCTCTGCTACCCAAAGTGGACAGAATAGTGCCCCTTTTTTATTACACCCATCCCTCCTTCTATCCAGAATGGCAGTAGGGTCTTACTTTGAGAGTGGTAACAGAACAGTGTTCTCTGTTGCAGAGAAGACAACTCTGTCCTCTCTGTTAGAATTCCTGATCTATGATTGCAGTCATGGGATTCTTGTCTTTCACATGACGCTATATGTTTTGACTCCACAGAGTGGGAAGTGACGGAGACAGGATGTTTGTGTTACTGTGTTCCGTGAAGTGGGACTAGTGTCCTTTGTTCTTTTTCTCTTTGCTGTCTGATGCTAGAGAGAGAGGGAGCCATGTTGCAGTGCTCCGTGTGTGCTTATAAAGTAGATTAGCCAAAATGCTGAGTTGCTGAGGTCTGTCATGCAAGTTGCAAAGACTCTGCAGATCTCTAAGTGTGCCAATGTCTGTTGGCATCAGTCGCTGTGATGTTCGAGCTGAAGAAAGCTCTTGAAGCTCCCGAACAAAAGACCAGGAGGGAGAGAACATGCCAGTTGGGCATGTGTCTCTACCAGTGTCCTACTCTCATGCCTCAATGTTCTTCCACACCCGTTAGCATCTGCTGCATGAGGCGGCTTCCTCACTCTTACCACTGGTAGGGCCGCCCTTAGCTGCAATCCCCAAACAGTGGGATGTTTCACATGAGCAAAGTTATCTGACAGAAGGAAGGATTGATTAAGTTGGCCAAGACCCAAGGCCTTTTCATGACCAAGGTGAAAATTCACATGATGTCTCCCCCATGATGGCAAGTCATGGGGAACAGTAAACACAATCCTTGCATTGGAATGTATGCTGTCTACATACATTGGGAACTTGTCTGTGAAGAGGAAGCCTGCCATGTCAGCTGTCCTTCATCCAGCTTATGGGGGCAACTGACATGCATTTGGCAGGGTTCTTTTCCACAGACGTGACCTCAATTCATGGACAGTATGGGGGTAGCCATGGCAGGCGATGCAGAGCTATTCTGCCCAGTTTATTAGCCTACCAGGCCTATCAGCGTATCATTCCTGACTAAGCTTCTGCAGCCATGAAGGCTTTGGTGCCTGTGAAACATTTGCCATTACCGATCTAACAGAAGTTGTTTCATTTAAATCTTGTAATGCAGATGGGGAGAATGCAAACTTCGTCTCATCCAGCACGATGGGCCTTTTGTCATCTTGGCATGCCATATTTGAGAGGAATACTCTTTCAGCTCTCATTTGTGCTGTCATCGGTGTCACTGAAGCAGGCAATTCCCAAGTCGACCATTATCGTTCATTGACAATTTATATGGGTAAAATGGGATATATCTATATATTCGTAAGAAACATTTAGGGCACTTTTTGTGGTTTTAGAGAGATGAAAGAGCTGTCAAATTAAAGAATGGCACATATAGATTTACAGGGAAATAGTGGATTTGCCAGCTTAACACCAAAATCAGAAATGAATAAAAATACAAATGCAACAAAAGAAATAAAAAAACCCAAACTGGTAACACAGCTTTCAGTTTCAGACCACCATTGCTGTTGGTTGTAGCCACTAATAGCCTTGTACTTGTGCTTCCTCCTGCTCAGCATGAGGTCTGTCCCCCCACAAACCTTGATGCAAACTAATGTTTACATTTCTGTCGGGGACATTAGTCCTTAATTCTGCTCCATTTTTATTTTTATCTTTTAAATCAGAATGTAGTCCCTAGTTTTTCCCCAGCAAAAGGACAGATTTTAATGGAGGGAGTACATAGTCCAACCCTCAGTTCTGTCCAAGAATGGCTGAAGACCTCTGGAGAGAGACATCTCAGTCGTTGGTGATACATATGCATTATTAGGGACACACAAATCTGCCCATTTTTTTGCTTTCTATTAGCTCATCATTTTTTCCAATTTATATTTCAGTTCTCTACATTTCTGCATCAATTTGTTTTTTTTAAAGTCCCCATGAAGTTTTTCTCCACGTTTTAGTTTCAATTTCTCCTAATATACATATTTTTATATGCAATTTTGCTAAATATACATTTTTTTGGCGTACGATTTCCCCAAATGCAATACTGTTTTCACTCACATATGCACACTTGCATTTATCTGGCTGGAAAACTTGCATTGCAAAATTCGGAGAACTGCATATTCTGAAGGATGTCCGTGTTTCTGCCTGCATAATGTGTCAGAACATGCAAATTAGGTAGGTTTGCTGAAGTGTGAACTGAATCAGATTTCTTCCCCATCCCTTTGTATAACCCAGTCAGATAACTAACAGTAGCAGCAGCTGGCTGTTCAGGAGGAGTGAAGACCTGGATGTAGTCTTCCCTAGTCTCTTGCTGCCTACCAGTTGACTAGATGAATAACAACTTATCTGATAGTGCTGAGTGCAAAGTGCTCCTACTACTGCTTGCCCGCACTACTGCACCTTGAATTGATGGAGAGGGTGGCGGGTTTTGTGTTCCATTCTAAGGCCCAGTGAACTGCTGAGAAGGGAAATTATGTCACTCCCACCATCATTTATTACAGTGTTATTTTGTTTTATATGCACTATTGGTGTTGTCAAGCAGACAGCACCGCTATCTAGATGGATTATATATGTTTTCCATCTTACCCTTATCACCAGGGCTTCGGTGTTCCTTACAACCCCCAAACTGATGGTTCATTCGTAGCAGCTTTTTTCCATGTCTTCCTGCCAAACGACAGTGTGGATGTGATTCATCTATAGGAAAAACACACACACAGACAGACACATTTAATGCATGCAGACATGTCCAAAGATATAAATTGTGTTCACAATAAGGGGGGCATGGACAACAGAGGGGATATAAAGCATTCCAAAATGGAGAAAATAAAGGCATATCCAGAATTAGGAGGGATCTATTCTACAATGCTCCATCCCCAGGCAAACAATTCTGTTTATGAAAGAAGACTTCATTTTTAAAAGTAATATGGGCCAGGATTATCCAAAGTGTGCCTTAGGCCTATGTAATTCTAGGAATATACCTGAACTCCCACCATTCTTTTCCAAATTGTAGATTCCTCTGTCATTTTGCAAACCTGTCTTAAAGGTCTCCCGAGTCTTGGGAATAAGGGATTTTAAGGTGCCCTGTATGCATGATGGAGGGATTTTAGAATACTTTTTATTGTATGAAGAATCTCCACCGCATGGAGGTTTTCGGCTCCAGCATTGCAATGCACAGAATGCGTTTCTTGAGAACTGGAGTTTTCACTCATTGCAAGAGCTATTTTAAGAGCAAACATTAAGAACTGGCAAGTGCTTCTTGGCTTGCTAAATACCAGACAGTACCATCACATCTCATGAATGCAGGTCTTTCAACACATGAAATCCTTTAAAACAGATTTTACCGCGTGCTCAGCTGGGTGGCTTGTAAAAACATGATTTTCATTCACAAATGGATTAGAGCTGCTTCACACTGTAGTTATGCTGCTGTTTGAAGATGTGATGTGAGTCTCTAAATGTGCAGTGGGCATCTGCCAGAGAGGAACAACCATTTGGTGCTTTTGTGGGGTATATCCACTTCATATTTCTGGGTGTTTGGGGATGCATGTTGTCGCCTCTGGCACATCATGTATCACATGCCTGCACTATGTATGGTGTTTGCTGTGCCATATGTTGTATCATTTCTAAGGTTGACTCAGCTACATTAGTCAAAAAACAGTGTTTTGAATGTGTTATAAACATGCATCACCAGATGGTGTTATAGAGCAAAAAAAATTCTTTGTGGTTTTCTATAGCGGTTTTTTTCTTTTGTTATAATAATTTAATTTCTGACTTATTTATAGTGGTTCTTTCCCATGTGTGTAGATCCCCCCTACCCCTTCCACCTCTCAGTGTGTGTGTGTGTGTGTGTGTGTGTGTGTGTGTGTGTGTAGGCATCTTTATCCTTAGAATCATGCATTGTATTGCAATGAATCCAAAATATTCAGAATCCTAATTCAAGAGCAGTATGATCACCCATAGGAATGCAGGGAGCTGTCTTATACCAGTACTAGGGATGGGATGGGAAAATTGGATCCAGTCTGCATTTGAAAGCGAACTTACTTAATTTGTACTTTCTGAAAGAATGCACCAACCAAAACACAGAGGTCCTATGAAATTCACAATCCTCTGAATTTTTCAGTTCAGTTCTCCAGCCAAGTAATGTGCACAAAAGTGAATAGAGTGGTACCTCAGGTTAAGTACTTAATTCGTTCCGGAGGTCTGTACTTAACCTGAAACTGTTCTTAACCTGAAGCACCACTTTAGCTAATGGGCTTCCTGCTGCAGCCACGCCGCTGGAGCATGATTTCTGTTCTCATCCTGAAGCAAAGTTTTTAACCTGAAGCACTATTTCTGGATTAGCAGAGGCTGTAACCTGAAGCATATGTAACCTGAAGCGTATGTAACCCGAGGTACCACTGTACATTGGTGTGCATAAGAACAAATATGTTGATGAAGACAACATACCAATGTGTAGTGGGGTGGGTCTGAAGAAGATATTAGGCCAAAAGGCCAAGAAATAAAAAAATATATAATGTAAAGAAAACTTGAAAATGAGATCTAGTCCAAAGGATAAAATATACAATCAAGGGTGAGCGTGACCTCCTTCCAAACTTGTGATGATGTGATAAAGTGACATGAAAAATTATGTGATTATTCAGAAAGGGACAACTGCTTTCTGTAGTGAACTGGCCACACCCAGGCAAGAGAGTGTGAAACATACAAATCAATTATTACTGATTATGTTGATTATGTTGACATTGCAGAAGAAAGAAAGGAGGCCAAATTTTATTGAGCGAGCCTCTGAATAAAGGTAAAGGACCCCTGACAGTTAAGTCCAGTCGCGAAGAACTCTGGGGTTGTGGCGCTCAGCTCGCTTTACTGGCTGAGGGAGCCGACGTTTGTCCGCAGACAGTTTTTCTGGGTCATGTGGACAGCATGACTAAGCTGCTTCTGGTGAAACCAGAGCAGTGCACAGAAACACCGTTTACCTTCCCGCAGGAGCAGTACCTATTTATCTACTTGCACTTTGATGTGCTTTCGAACTGCTAGGTTGGCAGGAACTGGGACCGACCAACGGGAGCTCACCCCGTCACGGGGATTCGAACTGCCGACCTTCCAATTGGCAAGCCCTAGGCTCAGTGGTTTAGACCACAGCACCACCCGCTTCCTAGCATCTGAATACTACAGGCTAAAAAAGAGAAAAGGACTTAACTGAAACCTGAGATGCAGAAATGTTAGGCAAAAATTGGGGAATGTGCCTTATGATGACATTTGCCTTGCAGTAACCCAAATTTTAACATGCAACATTGCTGTAACCTGTACAAGGCAATTCAGATGCAACACAGACCTCTAGCTAAGCTGTAGGCCATTTCCCCCTTTCAGCTACTTCCATGAAGCCTCATTTGCAAGCTTCAGTTCATCCGTTCAGCACAATTCTTTTTTATCGTCTTGATTCTGCATTTCACTGAGAACCGAATCGCTTCTTGTCAAGTCTAGCTCCTTTCCTTGGGTTCATAATAACAGTTAATTTAGTGCAAAGTAAAATGGTAATTGAAATCAGTTTAAATAATTGTTGCAGTGCATTTAAGTAAGAGAAAATATGTTTCACTATGACGGGGGGGGAGGCAATTTTATTCAGGGAATATATAACAATTAACCATAATAGTCCCTCATTTTATTAAATGGATTTCCCTCGAGACGACACATTAGGCTCTGACAGTGTGTCAGAATAGTCAAGAATGTAGGGAAATGAGATTTCAGCCTTGATACTCTTGGTTGAGTCCTTTATGGGCTATATCACATTCAACACTCGGACCAAAAGGGTCAAGCCTGAAGAGACGTTATTGCTTGGGATGTATGAAGAAGGAGCATTCTAACTCCTTGAGCATTTTCCCCTTTTTCTGTTAAATATGCAGTATAATCTCACTTCTTTTGGAATGCCATAGCAGCATGTTGAATTACCTGTTGTCTATTCCTAATTGCAAGTTATAAGCACGGATCTCAAAGAGGGATGACATTGCTCTCCAAGCAGAAGAGAGTGGAATAGATGATGGGGAACTCAAGTCTTCACTTTACATTTCTGGGGGTTTGTCCCCCCCCCTTCCCCTCCGTGCATTTTAAATTACAGCAGAAAGATCAATTGACGCTTTTATCTATTATTAAGAACTTAATGGATCTGCAGCTCTCTGTTGATTATGTTTGAGGTAAGATGAGGGGATTTTCAGCAGAAGGTATGTTACTTAACAGCTGTCATTTATTAAAGATTTACTAATGAAAGAAACCCGACATCGTGGTAGCTGACGTGGTTTTCAAGCAGCTTCTCTTCAGACCTGTAAGCCGCTGGGTTACATTTTAGAAGGGATCTCCAACAGACCCCCCACCAAACGAAGAAAAGAAAAGCATCATTTTGCATTATGGATTACCTTTGGTTTTGTTTCAGTGGAGTCTCCAACAGGGCATCAGTTTCCATCCCAACCTACATCCATCGTGTGCAGTGCTGTTTTCATTCCGCTGAATGAAGTTCTGTTTCTGGCAAAAATGATTGTCAGAGAAGCTGAAGGAAGTCCAAAAAGAGATAAATTTGTGAAAATTTGGATAAGATTGTATATTTGTGTTGAAAATTAATAAAAATTATTTTTTTAAAAAATGACATTATTTGACTCACTGTCAGCTATGGTGGGATTTTGTGTTAAGTTATTACATTATCCTACCTCAATAGAAAATCTGGTTGCCTGAACTTCGTGATCTAAAAAAATCAACCCATGGGCGGAGTTATTCCCAGGCTTTAAATGAAGGATCCTCTTAATGGTGCAGCAATCAAACTGTGAACACATTTTTGCAAAAGCTAAGCAAGGTCAGGGTGGTTTCAGGTCAGATGGGGAATTACATGCTAAGATTCCTGCATTGTAGGGAGTTGGGCTCAATGACCCTCAGAGAACCTTCCAGCTACAATTCTATGATTCTATGAAGTATCAATACCCAGGATTCTGTCGATTTCAGTTCTCTATTTTTCTAATTTTCCCAGTATTAAGGTCAGTCTCTGCATTTCTGCAGCAATTTTCATGTTAATGAAATCCTCATGTAAACCTCTCTGTATTTTAGTGTAAATTCCTCCTCATAAACACGTTTTTGTATGCAGCTTTTTTGTACACATGTTTGTAAGCCATTTCCCCACATGTGTGCCTAAATAGTGTTATTTTAATGAATGGTTGCATTTTTGAATATTTGCATTTTTGCACATACAAAAATGTATGTACCCTTCAAAATTCACACACCTTCTAATTTTGCAATGATTATATTGTCCTTTAAATATATAAAGCACTGTGCATGCTGACTAATCTTTGGTGTTTATGTGTGTGTTTTGTGTTTATTCCATGCATACTAAAGGTAAAGGAAAAGGGACCCCTGACTGTTAGGTCCAGTCGCGGACAACTCTGGGGTTGCGGCGCTCATCTCGCTTTACTGGCCAAGGGAGCCGGCGTTTGTCCACAGACAGCATCTGGGTCATGTGGCCAGCATGACTAAGCCGCTTCTGGCAAACCAGAGCAGCGCACGGAAACACTGTTTACCTTCCCGCTGCAGCAGTACCTATTTATCTACTTGCACTTTGACGTGCTTTCGAACTGCTAGGTTGGCAGGAGCTGGGACCGCGCAACGGGAGCTCACCCCGTCGCAGGGATTCGAACCGCTGACCTTCTGATCGGCAAGCCCAAGGCTCAGTGGTTTAGACCACAGCGCCACCCGCGTCCCTTCCATGCATACTAGTAATAAATAAATGTTTGAATCAAGATTCCTTTCCTGCCATTGGGAGCAACCCATCAATAGAGTTCCTTTGTGGGGATTGTTTCACTGGTAGAGGGGACTTTTGGCAATTCCCCCTTTTCCTCTGTGAACCCCAGCAACACTTCTAGAGCACCTTCTGAAACAGGGTGGAAGGTGTCGCTGCAGCAAAAGTTGAGTCCCCTTCCACCAGTGGGATCCGCCTTCTGTGAACACAAGGAAGCCTTTCCCTTCATTGACAGTGAAACCTGGATCCAGCCCCGTATAACTAAGTCAATTCCTATTTCAGCAAAAGCAGAGGGTTGTAAAGAGGCTCTTGTGTTGGATACCATCACATTTAAATTGTCTTGCAAGGATCATGGTTCATAGTCTGCTGGTAGGCAGAAGCAGTCAGATTATATGGACAAAAAGGCCTTGCAAAAGAAAAAAAGGGAAAGAAAGTGGGGGGAGTCCATTAAACAAGCTGCACTGTATTTTCAACAGGAGGTACATTGATAGGAGAATTCTGAAAGTTTCTTCTCTTTTCTCAGAAGTAAATGGATGTGTTATCCTCCTGCATCACGTTTCCAAATTATTTTTCACAGCTGTGCGCACATGTCTTCTAAAAGTAAAGTGGAGAGAGGTCTTAAGTGTCCTTCTGCAAAGACAAGGCTACATTTGTGCCTTGATTAAAGTCTCCTTGAGAACGCTCCCCATGTGGCTTTGATCAACCAGCATATTAAGATGGATGTGAGAAATCTTCTGAAATATGTGAGAAAAGGTAAATTAGCAACCAACCGGTGATCCATGTGTGTTTAATACCTTTGGAACTTGCTCGACTGACTGGGGAATTGGTGTATCTAGGGAATTGGTGTGCAGAGATGTCTCAACTGATTCACAAGTTACCCTTCCACACATATTCGAACTGCTTCTCAACCTTTTCTTAATGCAGGCTTGGGAAGGAAATATGAGAAGAGCCCTAATCGTGGTGACATTTCCTTGCAAAATCTAATTATAGACATTCCTCCTAAGGTTGAATGATTCAAAGCTACAGAGGCGATCTAGTTATTCATACTACTAAACTGTAGAAACAGGAAAATCAAGTTTCCAAGTAGCTTTTGAAAATAACCCATCCTCTAGTTAGAGGTATTCATGGTTTGTATGTGTCTTTGGAAAAAATGGTTAAAAATTAATTTTACAGCTGTTTGTTCTGAACCAAAGAGACAATCTTGTGCAAAATGTCAAAGGAGCCCTTTGATGTGGAACAAACACCTCCTGCCCTATTCAAAAGATATTTTATAGCTTCTCTTCATTCTCCCCTTTATCATCCCTCATTAGGCATCTTTAGTTGGAGTCAGTCTGTGAAATGAATTTTTTCTTATTCCAATATAATCTTTTGTGTCTCCAGCCATTTGTTGTAAATATAACATTCTCTGCCCCCCTCTTATTTACTTTCCCTTTGGACTTCAGCAGGGCCATTAAGCACTTCACCAAAAGAAAAGGCTGGTCTGGGCCTTGCAAACAAATTTCAGAAGCTGTTTGATGCCAGTCAAATTCATCTCTCTTTTCATTTGTTTGCATGTAAGTATTGTTCTCCTGTTCAAGCTCATTGCAAGCCTGCCCATTACAGTACAATGTCTTGTATGAACCAGGAAATTAAATTAATCTATAAATTCTCATAAACTAATTTTAAAAGGCAATTTGAAAAGATTGTCCATACAAGGCATGCAGGAGAAACAAAGCCAGCATCTAATTTGGACCCTGATTGTCTCATCCTCATTCTCTCTCTTTGAAGACTGGTTCACATCATCTTTTGCCAATTTTCCCAGATTGAATTATGTCAAAATGGGAGGTTTCCAGGCTGTCAGGTTAGCAACTGACTAGGGGCACAGTTTGCTGGAACATTCTCCTGCACAATCATCAGAAAAGTCAGGTTTCACAATACTCAGAATTATATTATGTTCCTTTTTCAAATTTTCACCTTCAAAGGTTCAGTCAACAAGTAGAGATGATTATGATAATCTCAGATGGTGACCAAGCTTCCACCCTGCAGACACACACACATTATTAGTCTAATTTATACTGCATCCCTTATGATTTTCCTTTAGAAAATATTACCCAATCCAATGCATTAGATCATGTGGTGTTTTGCCCATATTGTAGTGTTATGAAAGTGCCACAGGCAAAAACACTATTGAAGAGCAGACACCTGAATAGGACACAGGTTAGTAGCATTAAATTCTTCCTGGTGCTTGTCACTGTCTGACATACATAACTTTCTTTTCAAAAGGCAGCAAAACTGGGATATCCATCTTTTCCTTGAAGATGATAAATGGGTTAGCTCTCCATATTGTCTTCTTCAGTAGGAGAGAAAGTAACAGGAGAGAGGAAGCCCAGTGCTCAGTGGCGTAGCGTGGGGGGTGCCAAGGGTGCCGGCCGCACCGGGCGCAACATCGGGGGGGGCGCAAATCCAGAGGGAAGGGACAAGTTCCTTCCTCCGCCGGGCTCCCCGCAGCCACCGCCAGCCTTGCGCCCTAGCGCGCGCGCGCCCCCCCGCCGCTGCGGCTGCGCTCCACTCACTGCTCGCAGGAGGAGCAGCCGCTGCAGCAGCGCCGACGCCGCCACCGACGCCTGGCCGGCATGGGCAGCCTCCGCACCCCGACGCGCCGCCGGGCCTCGCTGCGCCCTGCGCTCCCCAAAAACCTCCGAGAGGAAGCCGGTGGGCGGGCAAGGACCGGCTAAGCCTCTCGCCAGCGGGTTAAGGGGCTTTCGGTTTTAAAAGGATTAGCTTGGGAAGGGGCGGGGGGGGGGCTGCTCGCCGGCAAGCGCCTGCTCCGCGTTTCCAAAGGCGCTCGCCATCCGAGGGAGACGGAGCGCTTGCAAGGAACGGGCTCCGTGGAGCAGGTTAGGAAGAGATCCCTTCCCTGGCAGGCCGCCGGCTTCGCCAGCTGTTTCCCATTCACGATCAGGAGGAACTTCAGGCTGCTTTCAGCTTTGGTAGAGGGAATCTAAGCAAGGGGATGGAGCCGGTGCCCTGAGGAAAGGCGGCAGCATTGGGTTTGTTTTTAGTTTAGAGAAAAGGCAAGCAAGAGGCGACAGGAGAGAAGCCTGCAAAACTAAGGCATGGCAAGGAGAGAGTGGACAGAGAGGAAAGTTTTTATCCCTCTCTCTGTACAATATAACTCGTGGGCATCCAGTGAAGCTGAACGTTGGAACAGTGGCGTAGCGTGGGGGGTGCCAAGGGTGCCGGCCACACCGGGTGCAACATGGGGGGGGCGCGCTCGCACTCGGGTGCTAAAATCCACGGGTTAGGGGGCGCAAATTACTTGCCTTGCCCCGGGTGCTGACAACCCACGCTACGCCACTGCCAGTGCTCCCTCTGTCTTCTGCTCCCTCTTCATCTTCTGAGTTGGAATTTGCTTACAATTGCCCACTCCTCTGCCTCATTCATTCGCCCCGCTTCAGAACGCCCAATTCCCTGATCACTGCCACGGGAAGTGGTGACAGCAAAAAGTAACTAATGTTATATTAAGGAATGGAGATTGTGTTTATTTGAAGTGAATGATGCCTTGCTGAGCTTATTTTCACTTATGCATCTGGTTGAAAATCATCACCAGATGTAAAACAGGCCTCCTTTAATATAAGAAAGGATTTTAAACTTATGGCACATGGGGTGCATAGTCCTTCCCTGAAGTCATCCTAAAAACAGAGGTGATTACCCCACAGAAAGGAAATTATGGGTCATTATCCCCCCCCAAATGAACATAATTACTTTGTCTTAAAATAAATTCTGGTTTTGTTTTTATTATGTATTTTATTTAACCCCCCCCCCCAATTTGTTCTTTTAATATGAAATCTCTAGGTCCATTCAAAAATCTGGAGGCAGAACTTGGAAAATGCTGGAAAGATGTCGCCCTCATAGTCTCAACCTGTAGCTGAATCCAGAGCTTAAAGCTTTAGAAATGTCTTGCTTCTGACCCAGGGTGAAAATTATTTCCATTATTCCACATGGGGAGAAGGAGGGGGGGGGGGAGAGAGAAATGCCGACCTTCAATGTTTCTCTATTTTCCAGGGGCATCCCTGATTTAAAGAAGCCATCCCAGTTTCTGATTTGATCCCGGAATGTCCCCCTTTTCCTTAGGATGTCCCTCTTTTCATTGGAGAAATGCTGGAGGGTATGTTATCCAACCACCGAGCTGTCTGAAGGCATTCCTGTATAGGGAAGTTTTTAAATGTTTAATGTTTCATTGTGTTTTTATATATGTTGGAAGCTGCCCAGAGTAGCTGGGACAACCCAGTAAGATGGGTGTGGGGTATAAATAGTAAAATTATCGTTATGGAATAGGACATCCCTATTTTCATTGGATAAATATTGGAGGGTATGGAAATGTCAGGCCTTGTGAGAGGCAAATGCCTGTCTCCTAGCAAGGGCCCTTAAGGTCACTGGAGAACAGAAGATTGCACTGTGCATAGTAACGGTCAGGATGGGTCTGAAAGCTCCAAATGTCCCACATCAGATCTTAACCAAAGTAATGCAAGGCTTCATCTTCAGTTAGTAGACTCTGACATTGTCCATTAGGGTTAGAAGCAATTGGCCACATTTCCAAATGCCCCACTCAATAAAGACTTCATGGTATGCACAATCTGAGAGCCTAACTTGAGGAAGGAGAATGGTTTCTTATAACAGTGTTTTTGAGGAAGCTTTTAGGGAATGTTTTTCATCAGGTAGGTCTGTGTCTGCAGGTTTTTCCTTCAAGCTCTTGAATCAGGCTACTAGTCACAGTAGCCAAGGCAGCAGGAAAATTGCCTTGGATTATTCTCATCACTAGAGAGTCAGTTCCAGTTGACAAACTAAAAGGGCCTAGTAATTGAATATAAAACTGAATTACTGCACATTTCCTAGCTTTATCTGACACAGACGTTTTTAAAGGAAATTTAATAGTACTGACAAAGTGTATTGGAATGCTCAATATGTTTTACTGTTTCATTTGTACTGTTAAAAGAGATTTATGAGAGCTTTTTTTGCCAGTGTGTGTTTATAAAGAAAGCTGCCTTATCAAAAATTTAAAATAAGTGTTTTATTTTTAAAAAATGCTAAAAGAAAGCAGTGTTAAATAAACATGAACCTTGGTTATCGAAAAATATTTCAAAGTTCTAATGCACCAGGTGCCTCTTCTGTCTATTATTTCCCAGAATCCACAATGGAACTTGTTTGAAATGCAATTAGTGAGCGAAGTTTGAAAGGCGAGGCTGACAATTCTGCTCAATGGAAATATATATATAGCTATTATTATGGTGGTCTGAGAATGTCATGATTCTTTCCTCTGGGGCTCAGAATTACACTTTAGTATCCTGATAGATCATAGATGTTAGGTTATTATAAAATGCTGACAGATAAGGCTGTGATTTGTGAAGGCTCCATCTGAATTCTTACCTTTAATTTCTGTTAACATTTGACAGAGCGTCATGATGCTGAAAACCCCAAAAGTTCATTGAAATTCAGCATGAGGCCAACTGCCTTGCATACATTTCACATTTGCAGATAACACTCGTACATCTCCTGACACAGGGTTTCAAAATGAATATCTCATCAAAAGGTATAGGAAAGGTATATATGCTTTGATTTCACAATAAACTTCAATGCGTCAAAATGGGACTGTGTGCTGAGAAATAATTTAAGCTGAGCAAAGGGGAGGTTGTTGGTTTTTTAAAATGATACTATAAAGGAAATGATCATCTGTTTGGGCAATATTCTGTTTAATACATTTAAAAATAAATCACATTTATTTAAAAATAAATCACAGAATGCCCCAAGGCAGTTTTGTTGACAACAGGAGTGTCTCTGAATAACTATTATTAAAATAACCAACAGATGCAATCTTGGGGGAGGGGAGGTGTTCCATTGTGATTTTTTTTTACTGAGAGACATGGGTATAGAATATAGCTAAGCAGTGACCCAGGAGCTGGATCCAAGTTCAAATCATGACTGAGACATAAACTTGTGAGCTTGTACATTCACAGCTCCCATCTGCACAATATATGTAAACTAGTACAGTGGTACCTCGGGTTACAGACGCTTCAGTTTACAGACTCTTCAGGTTACAGACTCCACTAACCCAGAAATAGTACCTTGGGTTAAGAACTTTGCTTCATGATGAGAACAGAAATCGTGCAGCAGCGGTGCGGCAGCAGCGGGAGGCCCCATTAGCTAAAGTGGTACCTCAGGTTAAGAACAGTTTCAGGTTAAGAACGGACCTCCAGAACAAATTAAGTTCTTAACCCAAGGTACCACTGTATCATGTCTTTAAACAGTCATGGCTTCCCCCAAAGAATCATTGGAAATGTAGTTGTGCTGAGAGTTGTTAGGTAAAGGTAAAGGTAAAGGTATCCCTGCCCGTACGGGCCAGTCGTGTCCAACTCTAGGGTTGTGCGCCCATCTCACTTAAGAGGCCGGGGGCCAGCGCTGTCCGGAGACACTTCCGGGTCACGTGGCCAGTGTGACAAAGCTGCTCTGGCGAGCCAGCACCAGCACAGCACACGGAAACGCCGTTTACCTTCCCACTATAAAGCGGTACCTATTTATCTACTTGCACTTAGGGGTGCTTTCGAACTGCTAGGTGGGCAGGAGCTGGGACCGAAAGACGGGAGCTCATCCTGCCGCGGGGATTCGAACCGCCGACCATGCGATCAGCAAGTCCTAGGCACTGAGGTTTTACCCACAGTGCCACCCACGTCCCATATGAGAGTTGTTAGGAGACCCCTATTTCCGTCACAAAGCTATATTTCCCAGAGTTCCCTGGGAAGAGGGATGGATCATTAAACCACTCTGAAAATAATAGTTCTGTAAGGAGGTTTCCTAACAATTCTCAGCCCCCTTCACAAACTACGGTTTCCAGAATTCTTTTGGGGTGAGCCATGACCGCTTAAAGTGGTATAATGATGCTTTAAATGTACTGTGCAGTTGAGGCCATAGTATTGGAAGAGACCTGAGATGCCATCTAGTCCAAGCCCCCAGCAGTTCCACTACTACAAGCATCCCTGAAAAGTGATCATCCAATCTCCACTTAAAATATCTAACAAAAGAGAGCCTCCCTCTAGCTCGTACCCTTACACTTTCCTGTCCAAATTTACCTAGCAATGGCCATGGCAGTGCCAGGAAGACCTTATTTTCCTCAACATCTGCCCCAAATCCATTTGCTGCTCCATGCCTTTCTCTCAAAATGAACATTGGAGTTCCCCCCTGCAACAGTTATGAACAAGGCTCCAGAGGATGACATCGCAGAGAGCACAATGAGGTCCAAACATCAATATATGACCAGGGAATACTTACTTCTACTTCCTCTTCTCATATTTTCCTGGGGCCTTTCTGAAGTAAGCCAAGGATAACTTGTCAGCACTAGTTAAGAAATAAGAACAGGTCCAGTATCCTATTTTCACAATGGCCAACCACATTCCTATGGGATGCCTATAAGTAGGACATGAGTGGAAGAGTTCTTTCCCTATGTGTGATCCTCAGATGCTGGTATTGGAACTACCATGGCTAGTTAAAGCCCATTCCAATGACAAATGAATGATGCCAAGATTATACTGGTGTCATCTATTGACCTCTCTCTATCTGAAATATTATCAACTCACCTGCAAAAAATTCCCTAGATCAGCTAGTATATGAAATACTTCCAATAATTTAATTCCTGGACTCAATTCCACATTTCTACTGGCATCCTAATATCAACATTGTAAATCCATATAACAGTTGCATCATCTTTACAACGTTTTCCCCTCCTTTGGTTAATTATCACCTTGATGCAGCCAGAGGCAAGAACACTATTTTCACCTACCTGGGTGGGATGAAGTTAAGCGCAGCCTTGCCACCCTCTTAATATGTGAAGACATTACACAGCTGGCTCTCAGATCATTGCAGAAGGCATTTAGCAGGAAATGTTTGTCAAATTTGATTTATTTTGTATTATTCAGATTTACAACTTGAAGGCTTTTAAGCTGATACGCGTGAATCCTAGAGAGACATTTAAATACCTTCCTCCTGTTTGGAATACTTGTGCTTATGTTCAACTCTGCTTTGGGGAGATCTAGTCTGTAATGTTTTGTTGCTTACACTGTGGACAGTTGTTTTTTAACAAAATAAGGATATCATGTGAAACAAACAAATTTCCTGCAGCGCATTTATATCTATTTTCATATTACAATACATTTGCCATTATTAAGCGTTATCGTTTGAAAGCTAAAGTTAACATATTACAGGTGTTAGACAAGAATCTGATTTGACAGAACAAAACAAAGAAACTTGCCATCAAATCTGTGGTGGCACCTTTCCACTCTTTTATTTTTTAAAATAAATCTGTACCCCAACTTTCAGCTGCAGGGGTGGGGGTGGGGAGAAACCTGTCCCAATGTGTCTTATTTCCATAAAGCAAAAAGAAGGAATACAGTGGTACCTTGGGTTAAGAACTTAATTTGTTCTGGAGGTCTGTTCTTAACCTGAAACTGTTCTTAACCTGAAGGACCACTTTAGCTAATGGGGCCTCCTGCTGCCGCTGTGCTGCTGCTGCCCGATTTCTGTTCTCATCCTGAAGCAAAGTTCTTAACCTGAGGTACTATTTCTAGGTTAGCGGACTCTGTAACCTGAAGCGTATGTAACCTGAGGTACCACTGTAAATGAAATACAATGAAAACAATGAAAAAGTAGGTAAATGTGGCACCAGCATGCCATCATAACAGATCAATATTATGTTGAGTGTGTACATACCTCTAGGGAGAAAATTCTAAAGATATGGGGCCAACAGTGAAAAGGCTATGTCTGAGGGTGAAAAATTAGCTGGGGAATAAAGTCTCATCACCTTTTACACCCCTGCTGTGTGAATGTGTGTGCATGTTTTTGAAGATCATGAAAGTCACACATTTACATGGTCCCCTCTTGCACCTCACTGGTCGGTTTCCACTTAGTTTTCTTAGTCCTAACTATAGTTCATGATGTTCTCCAAATGGCTTTGTTTCCAATTCTCCAAGCCATGCTTTGGAGTATTGTCTGAATTGTGCCAGTGTCTGAGTCAGCAAATACAACATGCTCTGCAAGGAGAATATAGACACCTCTTTTATCTACAGATGTTTAGAGATATGACACAGGTTTGAAAGAGAGGAGTGCCTTACATAGCAGAGGTTGAGATGTGCAGTAGTGTGAGGAGAAGAAAAGGGTTTCAAGAAAACAGGAAAAGTCAGAAAATGCACAATATCATTTAGATAAACATCTGGATAGAGAAGTTAGGGAGCCATTAGGCCCCCAGACCTGAGGTGCTCCACTCCTGGTTTAATTCTTTCTTATATTCATTTTCAGAGGGGCAGATAGGGCTCATCAACCTGGGAAGGTAGCCCATCTAGGAGAAGGAAAACTCTGATCCTAAACCTCTGCTGCCTTGTAGGATATCTTCAGGAGAAGAAAAGGCTAAGGAGTAAACCCTACACAAATCTGGAGTGGAGTTTCTAAGACGGTTGGGTGGCACCTTGTACTCATCCCAGCAACGTCTGTAACCAAGCTGTTGACAGATGTATTGCTCTGCTTTCCCTTGGACTACATCAGTGAGGCTGAGAGCAGGGGCATAGAATGGGGGGTGCAGTGGAGGCGAGTAGCCCCAGGTGTCATCCCAGAGGGGGTTGACCAAATCCCCACTGGCTGGGTGGATTGCGCCACTGACACGTGAATGGCCCCCGGGGCAGATTGTGCAGCTATGCCGATCGCCCTACCCCTTGGGCAGATCGCCTGACCCCCATGGTGCATGGCATGTGTGCCCGTGCTGCTAGCTCTGCCGCTGGCTGAGAGGGAGGTCTTATTGTCTGGGCAGTCTTGGACCTCCATACACACTGCCCAAGCTTGCTCCCTGAGGAGTTCACTTCAGTGTTGCTAATGCAGCGGTTTTGACTTCACCCTTGGAGGCAAACTCCATTGTCTCTCAAAACAGATGGATGCCAAGAACATTCACCTCTCAACTTCTTTTCCACCACCCAGTGCACATTTTTAACAGAGTTATTGCTGTAAATTCTTCAATTAAAGCAAATAGCTCCTTCTGCATCAAAGTTGTAGTTCTGTAAAATGTACAGTTCCATTTTCATTGGCTATATAGCGCTCCAGAGAGGCATGTACCCTGTTGCTTGCACTTAGTCATGCCTTAGGAACCCAGAAGCAACAGCATTATCATCAGGCAAGTTGGTAATTAAACCTGCAATCTGATTCCAACTTCAGTGGGGTACAAACTTTGTCATGCCCCACGATAATGACATTGGGGTGAATCATGTCGTTTCAAAAGAAAAGCTTCTGGAGTAAATTGAGTTCTAAAATAATATGACTGTGACTTCAGGGCCAATGTGCAGGTTATTTTATTGTAGCCAGAAGTAGCAAAACAGATTTCAGTTACACTGTCGGCTGCTGGACAAAGAAACAATAAAGACCATTCCCCATTTTTTTAGAAAACATAAAATCTAGCAGGTTCATACTATGAAAGCCAGTTTATGAACTCTACCTAGTAGTTTCCTTCCAGCCTTTCTCTGCTTCAGTGCTGTCATCTAGAGCTGAGACATTTTTTCAGAAAGAATTTTTGTTCCTGATAAAATGTCTGAGCTTTTCCTTTTCCTCACTCCCTAAGAAAAAGAAGGCAACTTTGCAGAATTGCCTCCAACTATTTCCCACCATTCCCCCCCTGAAGCAGTTGCTATATCCCCCTCAGTGCCATGTAATTAATGTAAGGCCACACTCACACCGTACATTGAAAGTGCTATGGTACCAGATTAACAGTCATGGCTTACCCCAGAAAATTCTGGGAGCTGTCATTTGCTAAGAGTGCTGAGAGTTGCTAGGAGGTCCCTATTCCCCTCGCAGAGCTATGGTTCCCAGAGTGGTTTAAAAACAAATTTCTCTTCCTCAGGGAGTTTGGGAATTCTAGCTCTGTGAAGGGAATAGGGGGCCTCCTAACAACTCTCAGTCCTCTTAACCAACAACAGCTCCCAGAATTCTCTGGGAATTCTGTTGACTGGTTATAAAGGTAAAGGTAAAGGGACCCCTGAACATTAGGTCCAGTTGTGGCTGACTCTGGGCTTGCAGCGCTCATCTCGCTTTATTGGCCAAGGGAGCCAGCTAACAGCTTCCGGGTCATGTGGCCAGCATTACTAAGCCGCTTCTGGCAAACCAGAGCAGTGCACGGAAATGCCGTTTACCTTCCCGCCGGAGCGGTACCTATTTATCTACTTGCACTTTGACGTGCTTTTGAACTGCTAGGTTGGCAGGAGCAGGGACTAAGCAATGGGAGCTCACCTCGTCACAGGGATTCGAACCGCCGACCTTCTGATTGGCAAGTCCTAGGCCCTGTGGTTTAACCCACAGCGCCACCCGCATTCCTTTGACTGGTTATAGTAATAGTTTAAATGTATGTTGTGAATGTGACCTAGGTCTGGGGCATTGTGAAAGATGCAAAATGGAGTCCAGAATTTCAACACAGCTGCTGCTGCTGCTATCTCTTGATTTGACGGCAAAAACAAACCTGGAGGGGAGTTTAAGAAAAACCTGTGCTACTACCACTGCTAAAGTGGGGGGGGGGGGAGCCCCACTGCCACGAAACTGTTAATGCATTATTCTTCACCTTGAGAAATTCAGTGAAATGGGCACCCACCAGTTTCTCTGACAGCAAATAGGGTGAAGAATTTTAAGAGGCCATCTGCACATGGCTCTATTATAAACACACTCGAGGTTGACATCAAGAACATGTATTTAACAAAGCTAACACGACTCCCAGTCGTAAGAGCCGCTAGTTCAGTGATGGCCTTTGGCTGTCATCATCTTCAATCATTATCGAATATCTATGCAAATAGAATGGAGGCTTATTAGTAAGAAATATTCTTTAAAGGACAAGCACCTAGTGTTTCTTCATGTGTGTGTGTGAGGGGGAGGTGCATGGTGGCCCTTTTTTTGTTCTCTGGATAGTGTTCTGTTCAGATCCATCACAGGCTGCCACTGGATCAAGGGATGATTCACTGCAGGATACTAAGTGGTACAAAATTGCCCAGGCTCCTTTAAAACACACACACACACACACACACACACACACACACACCCCCTCTGTGGATGGGGAAATAAACCACAGGCTAAATATCAGTAGGGGATCCATTCAAAGTAATAACAAACCAGTTCATATTCGAAGAGGGAAGGGAAGGACACTATTTGTGAAGCTTGTGTGCTTCTTAATTCTTTTTTATCTATAATCTGTTTACCTTAACACTCTTAAAAGTTAGCTCTCTCCACGGACTAGTTACTGGTCGTCTTATAGATGGGACTCCTTTGCTGAGCATTGTTAGTTTAGTCGTCTTTCCCCCAGAGAATTTTTTTTATCCTTTGTTTGTACACATGCAATTTCAGTGCTCTGTGTTTCATTTCCTTACGTTTTTCCTCAAGTTTCACCAGAATCTTTTTCATCCGCCTCTACCTCAGAAAGGAATGAACGAGAGCTGCCCCTGAATTTTTAACACCTGAACTGAAATGTCAAGGCAGATTTGTTAGTTCTTTCTTGGACCAGGAATATATTGAGGCAGCCAAATTAGTTTCAGTAAGACCCAAAGTAAGCATGATGTCCAATACATTCTTTTCAAAAAATGCATTTAATATGAAGCCTTTAAAAAAGAAAAAGTAAATAGCATTAACTTGGGAGAGGGGGCTGATAATTATTAGGACCACAGCAGGAGTGGGAGGGGGAATTTAACCCTTTCTTCTCCAACTTTCCCCTGCCCAGTGAGTTTCATGGCAGATGAAATTCTGAATTCAAAGGGTTTTAGTAAGTGAAGTTAGGGTTGTAGCCTTAATCTGCTTGCTGCTATGAACTTTAAAAGCCAATAAAATGAATTGTTCATTGCATGTATTATTATTTTCATATAGAAATAAATGGTCTATTTATCTGGGCTCATCAGCTAACATCACAACCTCTTTGTCAGATAGGAGAGAACCATCTGGAGTTCACTGCTCAGTTTTGACCATCCATCCCCCAAATCTTTGTTTTAAAATCTTGTTTTTTAAAAAAACCATTAAAAACATAAATTAAGTTGAGCATTTTGTCTCAACTCCCCCTCTCCCCACATCACCATTTACCTAGTGTCTTCCTTAAAAGGCAGGGAAGTCTTTGGAATTTGATAGAACTTTAGGTATTACGTGCACACAGATTTATAAAACAACAGAGTGGGGAGACACCTAAGGAACTGAAATCTGTAGCTCTGTGATCATTCTTCCCTCCCAGGGCTTATAGAGAGTGAGTCTATAATAGCAGGCGGGCAGAAGATGAAAAGGCGATAATCAAATTAGAACCAAAAGCAGTATAGGCTGTATCTAACTTGATCAAATAGAGTTGTAAGCAATTAACATGGGTCCCCTTTGATAAACAGAGCAGTGTTGATCAAACTAAAGATTTTTCTTTTTCTTTTTCTTATTATTATAAAAAATAACTGCCTGCCTGCAGTGTGGGGTGGTCTGTGTTTTCAAGTGGTGCTGTCGAGCAGATGGCAGATGTCGAATCCATTGTAAAAAAAAAAAGCAAAGGGGGGGGGGAATACTTCATTCTTTCATGTGGTTACTTACTCCAGTTCTGAGACTTACTCTTTGAAACAGCCATGTGAGTAGTCCCAAGCTTTACCTGGTGATAAGATAGCCATTGCCTAGCGGCATAATCTAAATTACAAATCAATTTGCTTGGAGCTAGGCTTCCCTGATGCCAAGCAGACACACACACACACACACACACACACACACACATACGAGAGAGAGAGAGAGAGAGAGAGAGAGAGAGAGAGAGGTGTGCGCAGGGGAGGGAGGGGTCTGCCTTCTGGAAGAACAAAGAACCAGCTCTCTAAGAGAAATTGCCATTAAATAAAGTCCAACAAATGACGCCAATGAACAAGTTTTCAATTATCGGCCGCCATTCACGCAGCCAAAAAAGTAGCTGCTAAAAGCTGTAATCACAAACAACTCAGCAATGCCCACTTCAAGCTGTACAGCAACATGTAATATTTTGAGGCTGGGAAAAGATCACACAGAACAGAGTATTTAAGAAAATTGCAACCTGCAACGGTGGGTGGGGGAGAAACACAACAACAAGCCTAAGTGCCTTTTATTTTAGAGTGTAGGTCTACGTTTAGCTGCACTTCAGGTGAGTTACATCTCAGAATCACGCACAAGTTATCTACTTGCATCCATTATTTGATACAGTTATGGCTTCCTGTCCTTGACCCTCCGTGGGATCAGATGGCTGAGGAATGGCAATCGGGTTAAATTTGCCATGAAGATTTGCTCAGCTTTGTAAATGGGCTCACCTCAGACACCTTAAACCCATTTGATATTCTGCATACATTTGTGAACCTGGGTTTAGCAGGCACAAAGAAATAACTTGAAGGGGGAAAATAAAATCAGGGGGATAGGGTTATCCTTAAATATTAAAACTACAGGTAGGATAGTGAAGGGGATTGGGGTTGGCCATGCCCCATATGTCAAAGAGAGCATAGAGATTTGCAAATCGGAAAGTTTACAAAGAATTAAACACAGAATTGCTGTGTCTGAAATTATAATGCTCCCCCAAAGTAATAGAGGACTGGGAAACACTCTGTCACCACCTGCTGCAATTCCCCTAGATCAAAAATAAGAAGGTTATCTTGAGATGGAGAAAGAAATTAGAAAGGCAGCTGAAAGGAGGAAAATGGTATAATGATAGGTAATGTCACCTTAAGCTTGCAAGGCCTGGATAAATGTACGTTCAGGTAGCAACAAAAATACGGGATTTCTAGATAAATGAGACTATGCTTCATGGAGTCAAGTAGATGGAAGGGAACCCTTGATTCAACTGCCCCAGAGTTTCCTGGGAAGAGGGAGTGGTGGTTAAACCACTCTGAGAATTGCAGTTTCATTGGGGAACAGGAGTCTCTGAACAACTATCAGCATCCTTGACAAACTACAGTTCCCAAGGTTCTTTGAAGAAGCCATGACTGTTTGAAGTGACATGATACCACTTTAAACGTTTAGTGCAGGTAGGGCTCATGTAAATGCATGGTTAATGACGAGAACTGTTTGCATGAATCTTGCATAAGATATTCTCCAGTCACCTTGTGCAGGGAAATTCAACTGCAATAATATCTGTGCAAAGTGGAGTCGGAAGGGGGATGATTTGCAGCAGATAAGCTGGAGGTGTGCTTGGGTGTGCTTAACCCTTTCCCTGCTTGCCATTTACCCTTGCAACTCTCCCCCAGTCATTTTCACCAAACCAGAGTTTCATATTTGTATTTGCAATGGACAATCTGGCAAGACCATTTCAAAGTCAAGTCATGTCTATAGTATAAGCCATCTGCAAACTCTTCTGCTTTTGCAAACTACAAATCACCTGTTGCCTTTGCCTTTTTGTTTTCTGGCCTCTTCTTGTCTCCTCCTGCCCTTTGCCCATCTGGTCTGGAACCAAGTCCAACAGCCCCATGTTTATTTCTCTAAGGTTATTGGAGGGTGTATGGAATACAAAGGTAACAAACAAAAGTAGCTTCTTGGGTGGTGTAGAATACGAAAACTAATAAATACTTATCCATATGTGTGATGGGACGATGAGCTGCTTGTGTGTAAAATCCTAGTCCCTCAGAGTTTGGTCAAGTTTGCAAACCTCTGTCTGTAACGGAGCCCCTTAAACATGGCTCCGTCAGTCGCTGGCAGATTCCGACAGTGGTTGCTTTCGGAATCGCTTCCAACATAAAAGCTCCTTAACGGAAACACGTCTTCTGGACTCTCTGCGTGACAGTTTCCGGCGAGGAGTGGGTGTCCCTACAGGAGGTCCTGAAACCTCCCCACTGTTTTCGCTGGAAGTGTCTCTGAGCCATCCCTCCAGCTCCCTTTCCCTCAGCCCAGCTCCTCTCCCCCTACTGGTTCCCTCTTCAGCTGCTGAGTCTCTCCCAACCTGTGTGAGCCCTTTCACTTCCCTTCCTTCCGATGGCAGTTCCCTGACATCCACCTCCCCTCCAGGGCCCCCTTCATCCCCTCTCGCCCCCTCCTCTACAGGCGGTGAGGAGGCAAAACCCCGGAATGAACTTCCTTCATCTTCCGATGTCCCGAACACTTCTCTCCACCTGTTGCGGTTCCTGGTCTCGAAGTACTCCTCCTCCTCAGAGTCCATCTCCCCTTCCCCTTCCGATTCCGAGAATCCTTCCAACTCATCCTCCTCATCGGTGGTCCCAAAGTATTCCCTCCGGAACCTCTCCACAGGCTGAGGTTTCCTTGGGAACCTTTGATGGAACGTTTCTATCAATACCTCGTCATTGATATCTTCTGCCATTACCCAAGTGTTTTCTGACTCCGGTTCTCCTTCCCACGCTACCAAATACTCCACCTGATCCCCCTTCCATCTGGCGTCGAGGATTTCTGCCACATGGCTGCTGCATTCCCTTTCTTCTATGACCGGTCCCCGAGTGGCCATCCCTTCTCGTCCCCTCTCATACGGTGACAGTAACGACCTGTGAAATACTGGGTGCAGTTTCATGTGGTTGGGTAACCGGAGCCTGAAAGCCACTGGGTTGACCTGTTGAATGACCTCAAAGGGACCCAATCTCCTGGGTCTTAATTTCTTACAACCTCCTTTGAACGGCAACCCTTGGGTTGACAGCCACACCCTATCTCCCACCCTTATGGTTTCACCTTCCCTTCGGTTCTTGTCTGCCTGCCTCTTGTATTCTTCCTTCGCCCTTTCTAAGTTGAGTTGGAGCTGACGATGGATTGCTTCCATTTCTTCTACAAAATGCTCGGCTGCCGGGACACCCCATCTCTCCCCTTCTCCCCCTGGGAAAGCCCTGGGATGACACCCATAATTAGCCAAGAAGGGGCTCATCCCTGTGGACACATTCTCGGCATTGTTGTAGGCAAATTCCGCCAGCGCCAACTTTTCTACCCAGTCATTCTCTCTGTCATTGACATAACACCTCAGGTATTGCTGGAGGACCCCGTTTGCTCTTTCCGCCTGCCCGTTGGTTTCAGGGTGCCGGGCAGTCGAAAAGTTGACCTCCACCTGCAGTAAGCTCATGAGCTTCCTCCAGAACCTGGAAGTAAATTGTTTTCCTCGGTCTGAGACCACCCTCAATGGCACCCCGTGCAACCTAAAAATGTGTTCTACAAATAACTTCGCTGTCTCTTCCGCCGTGACTGCATGCGAGCAGGCTACAAAGTGGCACATCTTTGTTAGTAGGTCTACCACCACCATGATGGCTGTTTTCCCCTTGGACTTCGGCAGATCAGTCATAAAATCTATCGACACTGCCTCCCAAGGTCGTTCTGGGGTTGGTAAGGGTTCTAATAGCCCCGCCGGTGCCCGCCTCTCCCCTTTGGCTCGCTGGCATTGCTCACACCCTCTTACATACTCCCGTACATCTTCCCTCACCTTAGGCCACCAAAATTCCCTGGTGACCAACCACATGGTTTTGTGTTGTCCAAAATGCCCCGCCGTGGGGCTGTCGTGCAACTGCTTGAGTACCCTCCCCCTTAAGTCTCCTTCAGGGATATACAGTGCCCCTTTGTAATACAAAGCTCCATTTCTTTCCTCGAAACCCCCTGGTTCCTCTCCCTCACCCCTAAGACCTCTGAGCTTATTCTGGGCGTATTCATCATTCTCTGTTTCCTCTACCAGTTCTCTTTGTCCCACCAATGCCGCCCCACACACCCAGCGGTCCTCTGGAATGACATGTCTCTCTTCGGGTGCTCCCTCCTCCTCCAAATATTCAGGTTTGCGTGAGAGAGCGTCCGCCCTAATGTTCTCTGGGCCTGGCACGTAACAAATCTCAAAGTTAAATTTGGAGAACTCCTGGGCCCATCTCACTTGCCGTTGGTTGAGCACTCGTGCCGTCCTCCAATACTCTAGGTTCTTGTGGTCAGTGCACACTTGCACCTTATGTTGTGCGCCAATTAGCAGGTGCCTCCATCTCCGGAACGCCTCATGAATGGCTAGTAGTTCTCGGTCATACACCGTGTAGTTCCTCTCGGATTTGTTCAGCTTTCGCGAAAAAAAGGCACACGGTCTCCACTCTGACTCCTCCTTCCCTGGCTGCAGAAGCACCGCCCCAATCGCTCTGTCTGATGCGTCAGTTTCCACTCTCATCGGTTTTTGTAAATCCACATGCAGGAGTTGTTGTTCCGAGGCGAAGGCCCTTTTTAGTTCCTCAAATGCTCGCTCCGCCTCCTCAGTCCAAACGAACTTCTTCTTACTGCTGAGACAGTCCGTAATGGGCGCCGTCAGGTGGGCAAAGTTTCGGATGAACTTACGATAGAAGTTCCCAAATCCTAGGAACCTCTGCACATCCTTCCTTGTTTTGGGTGTTTTCCATTCCAGCACCGCCTGGACCTTGCCGGGATCCATGGCCAATCCCTTGTCTGACAGGCGATACCCCAGGAATTCCACCTCCTTGGTATGAAACTGACACTTCTCCAGTTTCACCCACAGCTGGTTGGCTTGCAGCCTGCTCAACACTTCTCTGACGTCTCTCACATGCTGCTCCTCATTCTCAGAATACACCAACACGTCGTCTAAGAAGGCCACACAATTCTTGTAAAGCAAAGGCCCCAGGACGTGGTTCATAAACGATTGAAAGCACGCGGAGCCTCCTTGTAGGCCGAAGGGCATAACTAAATATTCAAATGCCCCCAAAGGGGTGAACATGGTGGTTTTCCATTCATCCCCCTTCCTTATTCGTATCAGGTTGTACGCCCCCCTTAGGTCCAGTTTAGTAAAAATCTTTCCCTTCCTGACCCTTGTCAAAATGTCGTCAATCCTGGGCATAGGGAAAGCCACTGGTTCTGACACTGCATTTAAGGCCCTGAAGTCACACACAAGCCTCGGCTTGTTCGTGTTTTTTTTATCCACAAAAAACACTGGGCTGCCCCCCACCGCCCTGGACTCTCTGATGAACCCTCTCTTCAGGTTCTTGTCAATGAACTCTCTTAGCTCCTGCATCTCTCTGTCTGACATGGCGTACAGCTTGCCTACAGGGAGCTGTGCCCCAGGGAGTAAATTGATTTGACAGTCAAAGGGTCTATGCGGGGGTAATTGGTCAGCTTCCCTTTCGCTGAAGACGTCGCGGAGATCTGCGTATTGTCGTGGTACCTTCACGTTCTCCGTTACTTCAGTCCCTGCTAGGGTGGCTTGGGCCCCTGCCAAACCCTTTCCCTCTTTGCAGTGTTCTAAGCAATGTGCTGAACCAAAAGAAACCACTCTCTGATGCCAGCCCACCAGCGGATCATGTAACGCTAGCCAGCTCATCCCCAATATAATGGGAGCTCCTCCCAAGGTGGCCACATTAAACGCTATCAGTTCGGTGTGCCTTGCCACCTTCATTATCATTGGGACGGTCTGCAAGCCGACTTCTCCTCCCAACAGCTCCCTGCCATCGATCGTGGTCACCTGCAGGGGGTTGCTTAAAGGGATCGTCTGTATCTGGTGTTCAGCTGCAAACTCTTTGCTCATGAAATTGCAGGAGCTGCCTGAGTCCAACAGCGCCTTTATCTTTAGAGGGTGTCCGTTTGGCAGCTCTAGCGCCACTTCTATCACTAGGGCGGGTTTAGGAGGTTCTGGCGTGGGCACTTTCACTGCTCTTTGGCCTGACTGCTGTGCCCCGACGGTGGCAGCCAGGCGTTGGCTTTTACTTGCTTCGGTATTTCTTCCTCTCTTCCCTCCACAGCTCCTACCATCCCTTGCCATTCCTTCCTCTGGGGGCAGACTCTGGCAAAGTGACCTGGCTGTTGGCAGAGATAGCATTTCCGGGCGCCTTTTCCCTCCTTCTTTCCCCCCTCACTGGGCTTTGAAACTGCGCGCGCGCGCGCTGTTCCGATTTCCATCGGCTCTGCCGGCGGGAAAGTTGGCTCTGGAATGTCTGGAATGCGGAACTCCTTCCAACGTTCCCCCTTCCCTTCCCGCCTCTCCAATGCTCTCGCCTCCTGGCGCGCTCCTATGGTCAGCGCTGATTTGGTCAGCTGGTCCATAGACTCCGCCCTGGGCGCCCGGGAAAGTTCGTCTTTCACAGCCGAAGAAAGCCCTTCTTCAAAAAGCATTTGAATGGGTTCCGCCGATAGATCCCACCCCAATTTATGGATCAACATGGTGAATTCAGTCCAGTACTCACGGACAGATCGGCTCCCCTGTTTGCAAGCCATTAACTGTCTGCGGACCACTCCCTGTTCAATATCGCTGGAAAACATCAGATCCATGGCGCGAAAGAACTTCATCGTGTCCTTTAGGACGTCACTATTCGCTGCCATCAGGGGTCTAACCCAGTCTCTCGCCCCCTTTTCAAGATGCCCAATCACGAAAGCCACTCTTGATTCCTCGTCAGGGAATTCATCAAACTGCAGATTGAGGGCATATTGCATCTCTGTCCGAAAGCCATGATAGTCTTTGGGCTCCCCCCCAAACTTCTGCACCAATCCTGGTACCTTTCTGACGAGCTGGGTGTCTTTCCCCTTTTTGTCTGCATCCTGAGCCCTCCTCTCCTCAAGCCTCGCCGTCTGCAGCGCTAGCTGGACCTCCAACACCCGGTACCTTTCTTCCAGGCTTGGACCCGCTCCAGCTCCTGCTTCTCCGGTTCCGGCTGGGTTGCTCATGATGCCTTCTCCTGCACAAGCTGCTCACGAAGACTGTCGGAATGCTGTGATGGGACGATGAGCTGCTTGTGTGTAAAATCCTAGTCCCTCAGAGTTTGGTCAAGTTTGCAAACCTCTGTCTGTAACGGAGCCCCTTAAACATGGCTCCGTCAGTCGCTGGCAGATTCCGACAGTGGTTGCTTTCGGAATCGCTTCCAACATAAAAGCTCCTTAACGGAAACACGTCTTCTGGACTCTCTGCGTGACAGTTTCCGGCGAGGAGTGGGTGTCCCTACAGGAGGTCCTGAAACCTCCCCACTGTTTTCGCTGGAAGTGTCTCTGAGCCATCCCTCCAGCTCCCTTTCCCTCAGCCCAGCTCCTCTCCCCCTACTGGTTCCCTCTTCAGCTGCTGAGTCTCTCCCAACCTGTGTGAGCCCTTTCACTTCCCTTCCTTCCGATGGCAGTTCCCTGACAATATGCTACTGATGAAATGGTTTTTCTTCTCCACTCAGCTTCTCATACCGGAGTACTATACATGAGTTGGGTAAATCATTTCCTTCTGAAGGCCCTCTGGTGGCCTAGGCAAAGTGAGTGGTTTGAGTTCAGCACACAGATTCTTCTGTGTTGGCAAACCCGCATTTCTATCAGTAGATAGTAATTTCAGCAGACAAATCAAGGCCTGAACATGCACTATCCTCTGACTCTCTGCATGTTATGATTTCAGGAGGAGTTAGAGCGAAGAGTTGAATCGCTGCCCAGTTTTTTCATGGTGAGTGGAAAAGCAGAGCAGATGAGTCTCCAGCAATATTGATCTGGCACTAAATTAAAGAAAAAGCCTCTAGCATTTCACTGCTCCCTTTTCGCTCAAATATCCATCATTTCGTTGACTCTGCCTCTGTACCTCTTGGCATGCCACACATTCTGCCAAACCAGCTTGCCTTCATGTCTGCTCTCTTCCTATTTCTCCCTCCTCTTGATAATTCCACCTCTTCTGTTATGCTACCTTTGTTCTTGTGGGTCCAGCAGCTTCATTCACAGTTCTCGCCATCCCCATATTTCATCCGTATCTCATTTGCCATTGATGCCTCATGATAATGGTGGAGTTTCATCATCATTATTAATCACTGTCACTGAACAACAAATTCTGTATGACAAGGGTAGGGAAACCTGTGAGCCTCCAGTCTCCCATCAGTCTCTCTCATTGCCCCTGGCCAATAGTCAGGGACAATGAGAACTGTAGTCCAGCATATCTAGAGGGTCACAGGTTCCTCCCATTCCTGCTTTTTAACACAATGCATATAATCATAAGTAGCTTGATATAGCACCTCACTTTTCCACCATCCTTACAGACTTGAGTTCCTTATAGGGTTGCAAGGTGTCTTCTCTTTCCAGAACACACCCACTTTTTCAGGGGTAAAATTTCTGTCCAGGTGGACTTTTTAAATTTGCCAAAATGTCTCTGGCTATACTTTCTGGACGACACATAGACATAACTGGTGGTTGAAGACGTGCTTTCCTCTTCTCTTCTCCTGCCTGCTTCAGCAATATATCACACCTTCTGTAGTCTACATATACTAGGGGTGTTTAAAATGAGAGTTATCATAGCATCCACTTTTTTGCTGTCAAAATATGGCAAGTAATAATAATAAATGCCACCAATCTGACTGGGTTGCCCCAGCCATTCTGGGTGGCTTCCAACAAATTAAAAGCCCAAACGCAGCAAAACATCAAACATTAAAAACTCCCCTCTGCAGGGCTGCCTTCAGATGTCTTCTAAAAGTCAAATAGTTGTTTATTTCCTTGACATCTGATGGGAGGGTGTTCCACAGGGCAGGCATGACTACTGAGAAGGCCCTTTGTCTGGTTCCCTGTAACCTCATTTCTTGCAATGAGGGAACTGCCAGAAGGTCCTTAGAGCTGGACCTCAGTGTCTAGGCTGAATGATGCAGGTGGAGATGTTCCTTTGGCATAAAAATGAAGATACCACTTCAACAGTAAGGTGTGATTTCGTTTGGTGATTTGATACCTGAATTTCATGGATGGCATTAGAGTTTTTAGATGACATTCTATGTTTTTATCTATATCCAGCCAATGCATGTAGCTGCCAGCTGGGCTCGGTCAGCACTGCCCTTGAGATTTGTGAGCCCCATGTCCACACATTTGGCACAGCATCTGAAAAAAGCCACCCTTAGAGCTAAGGCTGAGTAGCTACCTCATTCCTAAATACAGCTGTATCCATGAAGGAAGCTCTTCTGGATAGCCCTGTTGTGTTGGGTCAAGAAATCTGTCTTGCCTTTGAGAAAATGCAAAGCTTCAGCCACTCTTCCCAAATAACAGAATATGGGTAAAAGAAGGTGGGTTGGTTCACATTAAACAGTAAATCAACCCTCTGTTTAGGGAGGGCATGCATGGGCTTGTTCTCTGGTCCATTTCACTCTTGCACCAAGCTCAGGTTTGGCTTAGTTTGCCATCTGAACTAGGAACTCATGGTTAAGGTACTGGCTGCACGTCCCATTTGGGGAGGAAAGAGTTCAACCATGTATCCTGGTTCAGACAACATGCTAAGGCTTGGAGTACAAACCCGCTCATTGTGGGGCAAGACAATTGCAGAGCAAGGAATCTGTAGAACAAGGAATTCTCCCCCTGATGGCGAATTAGAATGTCACCTTTGCAGGGATATAACTCAGAGGAGGCAGGAAAGAGCAGTCTTTTCCTTTTGGTGCCAGACTTCATGGGATGTCTTCAGGAGCACCTACATCTAGCGACAGATAATTTCTTCTGCACCCTGAGTGACTATGTCTAAACATATATATTAAGTATGCATGCCAAAGGCATAAGAAGAATGAAGTGATAACACTTGCTATAGTTGTTCTGAGGTATAAATAGTAACCACAACAAATGCTTTTAAAATATACTCTTTGTGCGTGCGTGCAATATATTAATAAGTGTATGCAAAGCATGCCTTTGAAGTTTGCGGCAGATTCTTGCTCCCTGTAATCTCCTTCTTTCCCCAACCTTCCAAGCTCTGAAATAGTTCCCCTGCAACTACAATATTAAGATGAGGAGATGAGTCAGTTATCTGCCCTATGCTTGGCTCATTTTCAGAATAGGGTTGCATTCAGAGGTGGGGTTTATTGTGCTATTTTTTACTGGTTATAATTCTAGGCCTTCTGTGCTGATTTCAAACATCCCCTTTACACTATTTCATTATGGAACTGTGGCTTTATTTTGATAGATCTACTGCCATGTCTCACTAAATTTTAAATGGCGGAAAAGAACTGCATGCTGGGATACCACCCCAAATTTTGTCAAGTGAAACTACACTGCAAAACTCCTGCGATTTTCCATGTTACAATGTGGAAATTATCAGGTAAGGAAACATCAGGAAAACAGAATAAAGTGATTCTGTGCTTGGCGTATTAAGCCACAAGTTGTGTACTCTGTGAATGGTGCAATCTTTAAGTAATGTTAAGTTGCTCAGAAAACTCCTCTGGCGTTGCCCTTTGGGCTAGATATACTGGGGTGATTTCTTCCCTTGCTTTACTGCTCTCTCTGTGGAATAAATAATCTCATTCCTCCCCCCCCCCCCCAAGAACCTTGGAAGCTATAAAGGCTGCACGAGGCTGTTGAAAACAGTTGCAATTTAGAAAGGCTTTTTTAGTTAACAGTGTGGTTCGGGGGGGGGGGGAGTAAAGATAGCTTTTAAGTGAGAAGCACTATTTCCCCCTCACCCACCTCACATTCCCCTGTCCTCTACCCCAAGCTATGTTATGGCAATTTGCAAAGGTCTCTCTTAACTGTGGCTGCACTGGAGTCAGCCATAATGCACTTCTGTTGCTATTAAGCTGTTGGAAGTTGTAATGCTCATTATGAGAAATGTGCTCAAGTCTAGCTATGGGGGTTGGGGGTTGGGGATGGGGTGATAAAGTCAGGGTCATCTCCCGAGATGGAGTCATAGTTCAACATTTTTAGATTGTATTACCTCCTCTAATTTGTCAGACAATGAAGCTTCAGAGCATTTGGAGGCCAAGCCCTGCAGCAGTTGCTGCTACAGAATAGTGCGGAAGGCACATTAATGTTGACACTGAAATGATGAGTTAACAGTGCAAATGGCTCTCCATAGACTAGCCTAAGCACGGCCAGACAGTCAGACCCTCATCATCTGTAAATGATCCAGTCAGTCATCTGCTCCTTTCCCATTTCTGGACAATGAAGAAGCAAAGTCATAATCAGTTCACTCGTATGGAATTTTTAGATGTAATTCGCCTTACCAGTTTAGCTGGGTGAAAATCAGTAGAAACAGCAACATCTTAATTGGGTTGCAAATTGCAAGAGTTAACCTCGAAGAGTTTTCCCCAAATCAGACTTTTTCTGGCATATTTCTAAGGAGCTTCTTCCTCCCACCATGACGTGTTCTCTCTCTCTCTCTCTCTCTCTCTCTCTCTCTCTCTTTCTTATCTCATTCCAGAGAGAAACAATGAACTGGATGTGGGCAAGAAAGTGAAGTTTAATCAATGGAAGTACTTTTGGAAAGGGGATTTGTTGAGTCTGATTTTGGGATTCAGTCTGTTTGTGGTAGGATTGCACTCCCCTTTAAGAGTCAGGTTCACAGTTTGCATACCCTCCAACATTTCTCTGATGAAAATAGGGACATCCCATTCCATAATGATAATTTTTACTACAGTGGTACTTTGGGTTAAGTACTTAATTCGTTCCTGAGGTCTGTTCTTAACCTGAAACTGTTCTTAACCTGAACTTTGGCTAATGGGGCCTCTCGCTGCCACCGCACTGGAGCACAATTTCTGTTCTCATCCTGAAGCAAAGTTTTTAACCTGAGGTACTATTTCTGAGTTAGCGGAGTCTGTAACCTGAAGCGTATGTAACCCGAGGTACCACTGTATGTATACACCACACATCTTACTGGGTTGCACCAGCCATTCTGGGCAGCTTCTAACATATATATATATAAATAATAAAACATTAAAAGAACTTCCCTATACAGGATTGCCTTCAGACATCTTGGGCGTGGGATAACTCCATACCCATTTCTCCAATGAAAATAGGGATATCCTGAGGAAAAGTGGGACATTCCAGGATCAAATCAGAAATCGGGACGGCTACTCTAAATCAGGGACATCTCTGGAAAATAGGGAAACTTGGAGGGTCCGAGCTTGTAGTGCTCAACTCTTTGCTCAACTCAGCTGTGTTGACCAATTGTTTCTGAGTGACATGTCAGGTGTTGACGATTACCTTCAAGGCCCTAAACAACTTGGGATCAAGCTGTTTGAAGAAATCAGTTGACTCTTTAAGATCCGCTGATGTGTCCTGCTTGGGTGTACCATTGCCTTTTGAGATACATTTGGTGGTGAGAGAGCTTTATCTGTAGCAGTACTCCATATGTCAACCTCACAGCCCCAAGAGGTTAGATTCGGGGTGGCCAATATGCTGTTCTCCATTACTTATTGAGCTACAACTCCCATCATCCCTGATCACTAACCTTGCTATCTGGGGATGATGGGAATTGAAGTCCAACAACAGCCTCAAGGCGCCATATTGGCCACCTAGCCAGTGGTGGCCAAATGTGGCCCTCCATCTGTTTTGGACTATAATTCCCATCATCCCTGGCCACAGGTCCTGTTAGCTAGGGATGATGGGAGTTGTAGTCCAAAAACTGCTGGGGGGCCAAGTTTGGCCACCACTGGGCCACTCCATGGTAAAAGCATCTTCTTCTTTATTTGTGTTCTGCAGGTATTGGAAGACCCTTATATTTCAACAAGTCTTTGGCACTGTTTAAGAAGAGTCCTGCTGCATGAGACCTAAGGTCCAGCAATCAGTTCTCATGGAGGCCAATCAGATGCTTATGGAGATGTGCAGTGATAAAATATTGCAAACAACAACAACAACAACAACAGCATTGTGTGCATGGTTGCATCAGTATACTTTTCTGTGTGTTTTATCAATGCTCAGGAGTGCAAATGCACCTCAGTAAAACAATGTGCGAAAGGGATCTTCATGTAGTCATAGATACAATCATATTGAGATTGCTTCTTTTCTTTGGAGTGTTTTATCAAGTAGCATAGAGAAGAGAAAAGTTGCAAATTAACTGGCGGAACTTGAAGCTGCTCCAGTTCTGGGACCAGTTTTAGAAATTCTCCTAGATAGAAGGAGGAGTCTAATTTAGGGAAACGTGAACCCACAGGACAATGAAGGAATGGAATGAAGGAGACCTCATCCAAAACAAAATTGTGCTGCAGCTTGGTACTTTTCAAGCGGCTCTAATCGGGTGCACAACCCCTAATGTGATCCTGTGAGCCTTGCTCCCTCTGCTGCGTCCCTGATGGCCTGGCCCCACCCCTGACCTTGTGTTAGGGTTGAAGTAAGAGGCATGACCTTCATCATTCAGGGTTCAAAATGGTGTGAGGAGCCCATGTGCAAATAGCAGGCTCTTCACTGCAGACCTTCAGCACTCACACTTAGTCAGGGGTGCAGCTGATCCTTGCTTGCTCAATCCATGTTCATCATGTTGTGTAACCCCGATACATGAAGAAGGCAATGAATAGAAACATGATTACTGCAGATTTCCATAAAGCCTGACATCCCCCACAATCTAGTGGCTCTAAACCATGGGTAGGCAAACTAAGGCCCAGGGGCCGGATCCGGCCCAATCGCCTTCTAAATCCAGCCCACGGATGGTCCGGGAATCAGCGTGTTTTTACATGAGTACAATGTGTGCTTTTATTTAAAATGCATCTCTGCGTTATTTGTGAGGCATAGGAATTCACTCACCCCCCCCAAATATAGTCTGCCCCCCATAAGGTCTGAGGGACAGTGGACCAGCCTCCTGCTGAATAAGTTTGCTGACCCATACTCTAAACTATCTTTATCGCATCAATTCATTTTAAGATGAGAATATTCACTGCATGTAAAAATGGACAGTTGTTGTCCCATCAAAGACAATGGGACCCTCTTGCCTGTATGGAGCTCAGGCTCACAACCACTGTTTTAGAAACTATACCAATAAGAGGTTAACACCAAATGTTTAAGTCACACTCTTTGAACTTTCAACAAGATTAGATATAAAAATTTTGCTTAAAGCATGAAATCCAGCACTATTTTCTGTTTTAACACTGTGAGCAGTAAAGGCTAAATGCTAGTTAATTATTGTACTATATTTCACTTCTGCTTTCATGCAGCAACAGACTGATGTAAATTTCACATTGTTTGATTTGCTTTCTCAGTAATTTGTCATATGAGTGGGAAGCTGTGTCAAGCTGAACAAATGAAAGCCAAATTTTATTGTAAACGTGTTCACTTTGGCAGAGGCCAATTGCATGGCAGATTTAAATAAATCCTTTCCATGCCAGCCGAAAAGCTGGATATCTCTCCCTTCAACTATGCAATAGTATGCTCCACAGAACTTGGATGGCACGTCTAAATGTGTGAGTATGTGTGTGTGTGTGTAAAATGAATCCATTGAAAGTGACTGCTCTTTCCACCACTTCTCTCTGGTTTGCTGGGATCATCTGGGACCCTACCCAATCACTTTTCCCCTGCCTTGCTGGTATCCAGGAGAGGGAACTTATCTCATTTTAGTTTAATACGTCCAGGATTAAAAACGTCACAGGACAGACGTCAGAAGGATTTTTTTTAAAAAAAAATTAAAAACTAATTATAAAAACCCAATTCAGATGGGAAGATGAATGGGCTATCTTGAGCATGTTGATAATTTTGATAAAAGGCAAGTGTTGTCTCAGCAGTGGGAGGAATGCATGAAGCAATCCTATAGTAATTGATTTAAAACCTAGCAGCAAAGGAAAGAAGACTACAGCACATGGAATTTTCATCCATTGCATTAATTCATACATTTGCAGAAGCCATAACTTCTCCATGATGCCTATGGTGACTTTGCCCCTCTCCTTCAAGTAGTAAAGCCATAGAGCTTTGCTCAAAGTGCACGATTTGGCTTTGAATGAAAAGTATGGCAGAGTAGGTTCTTTGTCTCATTCTAATGAAGGCAGATGTAAGGTTTTGAACTGGTTCTTTATCTTAAGTTGGTCAGCAATGTTAGAAATGGAAGCAAGGAAGGAAAGAGAAAGAAAAACTAAATTTGCAACCCATAATGCCATCTAGCTGCCACTCCCAGATATGTTAACGCCCTAGTGCTGTATTCGCTCAGTACAGTGGTACCTTGGGTTAAGTACTTAATTCGTTCCGGAGGTCCATTCTTAACCTGAAACTGTTCTTAACCTGAGACACAACTTTAGCAAATGGGGCCTCCCGCTGCTGGCGCCACGCGATTTCTGTTCTCATCCTGAGGTAAAGTTCTTAACACGAGGTACTATTTCTGGGTTAGCAGAGTCTGTTATCTGAAGCGTCTGTAACACGAGGTACCACTTTACAGTGGGTTGCATGTGGCATTGTTCTGAGCCTGGAATTGCTGCCATCCCACCAAGTTGCTACTTCTGAACTTACCACGTTTGCTTGGGTTACACTGCAGTCCTATACATATGTTCCTGATAATAAGTCTCATTGAATTTGGCGATGTTTACTACTGAGTAGTTAATCAAGTTCTGGTGAAGAGTAATGGAGCTGTTACATTCAGATGCATTAACATCACTCCCAAATGTGGATTTTCAAAATTTTATTTCTGGAACTTCCTTGCGTTTTTCCTATGTGTACATTGGACTGCAAAACCTTAGAAGGATTGGTGGAACTCTCCTTCTCAGGAGGCTAGGCTGGCACCTGCTTTGCTTTCCTTTCATCAGCAGGCAAATATATATTTTTTTCAGATACTTTTTTGTTTGGCCACTACCTGGCTGTTGTGGCTGCGTAGGTATTGTATGTGTGCATGCACACATTCTTTTCAATATTTTAAAGTGGTTTTTGTGTTGTTGTTTTAATAAGGTTACATAGTGTGTGTGTGTGTGTGTGTGTAGTTGTATCTGTTTTAATTGTATGTTGCGAGCCACATTGGGTTGCACAGTGGGAGGAAGGCAGGATATAAATAAGGTACAATAAAATAAATATTTTGTTAGCAGAACAGCTAATGCTGTTTTCAGGCTTTGTCTAGAGTACAGTATAAGACGTTCTGAGGGGCGCATACACTCCCTAACATAAATCCACTAAACCCTTTCAGTTCATTATTTTAAGCAATGGCTTGGTTTTGTTGCTACATTGTTAAAATTGATTTGCACATCCCTACTGTTCTTAGCCTTTATGGGCATTAGAACAGGCTTTTATCCGCCTTGCAGAAGCATTGCTGCCTTGAAGTAATGCACCGTAACTCAGGTAGTCAGCAAATTATGTTACAAAGAGCTACAATAGATTAAGTAACAGGTTGATGCAAATAGCCACTTTTATCTTTGGAACCATTTACTGAAAAGCCAAGTATTTAGCCATGGTTCAGCTCAAAACACGCATCAAATATACTAGTAACTCCAACAGGGGAAGCCAATCATCTCCCTAAAATTCATTTGAGCAGCTCTGTTGAATTCTCCGTGGCGAGAGAAAAATGATAGTATATAAGCATTTTAACCCACTAAGGGGATAATGTTCTCCCTTCGGTATCTTTTCAGAGTGAGGGCTGTGCCAAAAAGATAAACACCTGAACTCATGACTATTAATACTTTGATCACACCAGATAAGCGCACAGAGGCCGCTTCACGGTTGTGACCTGGTGCCTCCAAGTAGTTCCAAGCCAAGCTGTTATTGCCTCCGGCACAATTCCTTTGGAGTCCGCAAGACCTCCAGTGACAAAGAACTACTGTAATAGCCATACTTGACAGCTTTCCCTCTCCCCATACTATCACCCAGAATGGCCACTCTGACCTTGCACTGTACTGGATATGAGCATTCAGAGGGAAGCAGTTGCGAGTCGTTACGGTCCCCAGAGCCCCATTTTAAGGAGGGAGCATTAAAAATGATGGAAACTCATTTCATTCTCTTATGCCAGGCTCTGAGCTCTGACGCTGCTGGAGGAGACAGCAGATACTGAGGGAGAGGGATGCTCACAGATCCTCATAGGACAACCCAATCATGACTTGTGGAATTGTATTCTGCAGAACATGTCTCACCACAGCCAGCTTACGCGATCACATTAACAGAACACATTTTCAAAAGAGGTAAAGGTAAAGGTAAAGGTACCCCTGCCCGTTCGGGCCAGTCTTGCCAGACTCTAGGATTGTGCGCTCATCTCACTCTATAGGCCGGGAGCCAGCGCTGTCTGCAGACACTTCCGGGTCACATGGCCAGCATGACAAGCTGCATCTGGCGAGCCAGAGCAGCACACGGAACACTGTTTACCTTCCCGCTGGTAAGCGGTCCCTATTTATCTACTTGCACCCGGAGGTGCTTTCGAACTGCTAGGTTGGCAGGCGCTGGGACCGAACGACAGGAGCGCACCCCACCGCAGGGATTCAAACCGCTGACCATGCGATTGGCAAGTCCTAGGCGCTGAGGTTTTACCCACAGCGCCACCCGCGTCCCTTCAAAAGAGGTAGAGGCTGCTGTTTGTATCTCAGTATTGAAGGAAGGCATACCAGAGATGTGTGGATATTCCAGCGTTCACCTTAAAAAACGTTCTGGGTTTTACCAGTACATGCAAAATACTGGGGGTGGGGGGAGTGAGTCTGCACAAAGGAGAAATGAACTAATCTACAGTGGTACCTCGGGTTACAGACGCTTCAGGTTACAGGCTCCGCTAACCCAGAAATAGTACCTCGGGTTAAGAACTTTGCTTCAGGATGAGAACAGAAATTGCATGATGCCGGTGCAGCGGCAGCGGGAGGCCTCATTAGCTAAAGTGCTACCTCAGGTTAAGAACAGTTTCAGGTTAAGAACGGACCTCCAGAGCAAATTAAGTTCTTAACCCGAGGTACCACTGTACTGGTAGATAACACCTCTCTTTGTAAAGAAAAAAGAAAAGCTACCTTTGTAAACAGCGAGGGTGTGAAATGGAGCGGAGTGGTCTTCCCATGTCATATCCTCCTTCCCTCTAGTCTGAGTGCTCATTCCAATCCTAATGCAGACAGGGTTCAGTGGTAGAACATCTGCTTTGCATGCAGAAGGTCACAGATTCAATTCCCAGCACCTCCAAGTGGGGTTGAGAAAGAACTCTGTCTGAAATCCCAGATTGGTGCTGCCAGTCAGTGTAGACAGCACTGAGGTAGATGGGCCAATGGTCTGACTCACTATAGGACAGTTGACTTGGTTCGTAAGAGAGCAGAAGGGGTTACAAGAAGGGAAGCTGATATATATACCATCTCAGGCTGCTTCCCCATCTAATCCCATATTGTCCTCTACTCTGACTGGAACTGCCCTCCATCATGACACAACACATGAAGGCAATACATGAAGGCATCACCTGGTAGCTGATCTTGTGAGTGGCGAGGAAATGAATCTTGCGCTCTTTGCATGTGCTCCTCCTCTTGCAAGCAGGAAGCCCTCCTCCAGGAAAGAACTTATTTACTCTCTGGTAGACTGAGAGATGTCAACTTTGGGGACTTTGCAGATGTAGGGGTTTCCTTGTTTCCAGTAACCTACAGCTTACCAAAATGTGCGACCACCCTTGTTGAAAATACACCAGCAAACAATACGGTACTCCAGTTTGGTACTGGTTTATTAAACATGTACATGAGAGCAAAAGGTACCAAGAGGAACAGAAAGGTGCATCAGTACAGGCAACAGAAAGGTGGGGTGAAACAATTTTGTTTGTGCACACACACATTGGGTCACAATAGCAAGTATTCTGCATGGATTTATGGTAACTCTAAGACTCACACAAGCACGATGTAAGCTTGAAAACGGTTCTGGACTTCACAGAATTAAGATAAATGAGTCATTATTTCAACAACCTACTGTGACTCCCTTTTAAAGTCAGGCTACCATACAGTATGTCACAATGTAACTTTTGTTACTTCACCCACTTCTAGACAACCAACAGCCAGGACTAGCTATAATAGTGACTTGTCCTGCCATTAGGGATGGGGGAGAAATTTGATTTGGTCTGCATTTTAAAGGTGAACATACCTATTTTCCACTTTACGAAATAGTACACAAACTGAAACACAGTTATCCTGCAATACAATATGTACACATATCTGAATTTTGCAAGGCAATTCTCAAGCCAAGCACACCAAGTAATGTGTACAAAAAAATGCATATATTAGGGTAAACTATGCATAAAATGCATATATTAGGAAGAATGATGTACAAAATGCTTTGCTAAAATGTGCATATTATGCAAAAACTGCATACACAAATGTTTCTGTTAGGAGGAATTTTCATTAAAATGCTGACGAATTCTCGTAATAACTTCCTCTAATAGGTGTGGAAATGTGGAGAATTCAGGATTGGAAAAATGAGCAAGGGAAATGGAGAAATCCATCTGTCCCTAGTCCCCAGGCTCTGGACACTTCTCTTCAGTAGAATCATAGAATTCATAGAATCATAGAGTTGGAAGGAACCATAACGGTCATCTAGTCCAACCCCCTGCAATGCTTGTGGGGCTCAAATGACCCTGAGATTAAAAGTCTCATGCTCTACCAACTGACCTATATGAGAGAAGCTTGGTGCTGTTCCCTGGTGCTTACAGAATCTCACTTTCAATGGTCTCAAAATGGTGGTGCTGAGGGGACCTTAGATAAGAGGACAGCTTCTTCAAATAAGAGACACCTGTTGTGGTCCGTTATCATGAAAGAAATGTAAAGTCTTTCTGCCAACATACAAGCCATAAAGTAAGTTACTCAGTGCTCAGTCCTTGTCTAGCTGGCACAATGCATTTGAGCAGGGTGCTTCACATGTAAGGAAACTAACAACAGCCAGAACCTGTTTGCCTTGAGAAAGCTGGCTCAGAGTGGTAGTTTTCACAGGGAAAACCTCCAAATAAGATGCAGCTGACTCCACTTTTATTTGACTTATTTCTCTGTGTGGAAGAGGTTTGAATTCTGCTCTAAATATGCAGCAAAGTTCAACATCCACCCTCACCCTGGCTCCAGTTCTGACTTTGTAACGACTCTCAAAACTTTCACTGCCTATTCTTCTCACAAGCCCGCTGCAATTACGATCACTGGTCCTTTCCCTTTGTTTCTCTCTCCCTTGGTAAGGCGATGATGTCAGGAAACACGCTGGTGTTTTCTTTTTGGCAAAGGCATTGCACACCTCCCCCACTTTCCCCATCTCTACAGGTTTCACAATGTTGACAAGCTGTAGCAAAAGATGAAAAGGAGAAATGTAGAAAAAAAGAAAGCGAGAGAGCCCATTTATTTACCTGTGAAGTGGTTATTGCTAGTCCCTCTTTAGGTGAGGAGTGGGAGACTTGTGGCCCTTTGAACATTGTTGGACTGCAGCCCCCATCATCCCTGATAATTGGCTGTAATGGCTGGAGCCAATGGGAATTGGAGTCTAACACTATCTAGAAGGGCAGATGGATCTCTGCTTTGGATCAATGCTGGAAGAAGAAGAAGAAGAAGAAGAAGAAGAAGAAGAAGAAGAAGAAGAAGAAGATTAAAAATCTGCTGTACAAATAATTTCAGGCATAGAGGATTCAAAATAATGATTAGTGTTCACTGTGTTTCATTCCATTAATTGGCTGCAGATTAGTTGGGACACTTGGGACAGCAAACTCCTTAGAGCAAATCGTCTAAAGAAGATGCACTTCACCAGCTACTTGATGACTGTTTCTTTCTGCAAGGAACAGCAGAAAGAGGATTTATTGACCCAATGGGAGGTTGCCATGCATGGCTTGTTGGCTATCATTGGCTGGATAGGCCGACATGTTCAGCTCGGGCTGCAAATTGGACACACCTAACTGAAAGGTCTGTAGGGTGGAATCTATACACATACAAAAAAACGCTGTGAAAATGCTTTTTAAAAAATGTTTTGAAAAATACATTGCATTTTGCATAGCTTGCTTTTGCCATCTAGTGACACACTTGTATAGTGCATTTTACAACACATTTAAAATGTTTTATTTGCAGCTGTATAGCTGAGTCCTAGGAGTCTTGGAATGGACTTCACATTAAAGTCACTTGGGTTGCCCAAGCTACCAGCCAGGACCACAAAGGGCTCCATCTCTTATAGCACGATTGGATGAGCTCTTGACCTATGACCTATGAAGACATTGCATGTAACCACTGTGGAATCCATCCTTGACTATCAAAACATCCCAGAGGGTTAGTCCTGTGCAGCAAAAACCACAAGGAGTTGGGTGGCACCTTGAAAATCTAACACATTTATTGCAGCATTAGCTTTGACCCATATGCAATGGCCCATGACAATTTAGCCTGCACAAATTGTGATCACTTTCAAAGTGCCACAAGTCTCTCTGAACCAGAACACTGGTATAGCACCAGGACTGTGGTCCTAGCATGCTCTCCATCCCCTTTGCTCAATCTTGGCTACATGTTTACCCCACTCATATGTATGCCCTTTATTATCCCTGTGCTGAGGAAGAATAGTCAATATTCCCTTGTAGTTTGGGAAGGTTATGGCAGAATGTGGGAGGCAGTGGAAGACAGAAGTGCCTGGCATGCTCTAGTCCATGGGGTCACGAAGAGTCGGACACGACTAAACGACTAAACAACAACAACATGGCAGAATGGTTCAGGACCACTTGTAGTGTTCAGGATGCTTTTTTAGCTGCCATGCTGTGAGCCCAAGTGCATGAAATCACTTCCTCCTAAAATATGGATGGATACACTAAAAACAAGAGCAGAAACAATACTATGAAAAGCTTTTATGAAAAAGTGAAGCAAAGGGAATAGAGGGCTATTTCACTGGCTCTGCACAGATCAGATGCTTTTGGCTGTCCATGTTCCCCCAAAGTCACCAAGCAATGGAAATTCCACCTGAACATTGTTTATCCCAGCTGGTTATTAGAAGTACTATGCTATAAGTGCTACAACTTTGAGAATTGGCATCTTTTCCTTCTCCCTTTCCATTCTTTTGTTGTTTTGTGTTAGGCTTTTGGCTTCTAGGGATGTGGGTGGTGCTGTGGGTTAAACCATAGAGCCTAGGACTTGCCAATCAGAAGGTTGGCGGTTTGAATCCCCGCAACGGGGTGAGCTCGCGTTGCTCGGTCCCTGCTCCTGCCAACCTAGCAGTTCGAAAGCACATCAATGTGCAAGTAGATAAATAGGTACTGCTCCAGCGGGAAGGTAAACGGCGTTTCCGTGCACTGCTCTGATTCGCCAGAAGCGACTTAGTCATGCTGGCCATATGACTCAGAAACTGTCCGTGGACAAACACCGGCTCCCTCGGCCAGTAAAGCGAGATGAGCGCGCAACCCCATTGTCAGTCACTACTGGACCTAATGGTCAGGGGTCCCTTTACCTTTACCTTTGGCTTCTAAGCCTGGCTGCTGCTTTGGGAGACTTTCTGGATGAAGAGTAGTGTAGAAGTCCTTTAAACAAACAAACAAACAAACAAACAAACAAACAAACAAACAATTTAGATGAGTATATTCCAGCATAACTCAGCAATGATAACTCAAGCTTGCAACTCTTAATATATGAGCCTTTGAAACGACAGCTAATAACTACATTTGGATACGTCAGCATAATGAATCAAACTATAGTTCGGTCCTGGAGGTTTTGCTGAATATGATTAGAAGGGACCAGTTGGTTAAAGGTATACAAGTCGGAGCTAAACAGTACAAATTGAGAGCATTTGCAGATGACTTAGTATTGACATTACAGAAGCCAGAATCTAGTACTAAAAGGGTTTTAGAACTGATTCAAGAATTTGGTCAGGCTGCAGGATTTAAACTGAATAAGTTAAAAACCAAGGTATTAGAGAAAAATTTAACACTGATTGAGATAGAGAGGTTTCAGAATGAGACAGGTTTGACAGTGGTTAAGAAAGTGAAATACCTGGGGATTAATATGACAGCAAAAAATGGGAATTTATTTAAAGACAACTATGAAAAATGCTGGGCCGAAGTGAAAAAAGATTTAGAAATTTGGTCAAACTTGAAGCTTTCACTGTTGGGTCGTATTGCTGCGATAAAAATAAATGTATTGCCTAGAATGTTGTTTTTGTTTCAAACATTGCAAATTGTGGACAAAATGGATTGCTTCAAGAAGTGGCAGAGAGACATTTCTAGATTTGTCTGGCAGGGCAAGAAGCCCAGAATAAAATTTAAGATATTAACTGATGCAAAGGAAAGGGGTGGATTTGCCCTGCCAGACTTTAAACTTTACTATGAATCAGCAACTTTTTGCTGGTTGAAAGAATGGCTGCTTCTTGAAAATACAGACATTTTGGATTTAGAAGGTTTTAACAACGTATTTGGATGGCATGCATATCTGTGGTGTGATAAGGTCAAAGCACATAAAGCATTCAAGAATCATATTGTCAGGAAAGCATTGTTTAATGTTTGGATAAGATACAAGGATTTATTGGAAAATAAAACCCCAAGGTGGCTGTTACCGATGGAAGCGAAAGCTCTGAAAAGGCTCAATATGGAGGCCAAATGGCCGAAATATTGGGAAATTTTGGAACAAGATGGAGATAGACTGAAATTACAGAGTTTTCAAAAATTAAAAAATAAAGTGCGAGACTGGCTTCATTATTATCAGATAATGGAGGCATATAATTTGGACAAGAAAATTGGCTTCCAGGTGGAAAAATCAAAATTGGAAACAGAACTGTTAGAACCCAAAACTAAGAATCTGTCAAGAATGTATAACCTGCTGTTGAAATGGAATACTCAGGATGAAACAGTGAAATCTGCTATGATTAAATGGGCACAAGATGTTGGACATAACATAATGATGGCTGACTGGGAACAGTTATGGACCACAGGTATGAAGTTTACAGCATGCAATGCCTTAAGAGAGAATATTATGAAAATGATATACAGGTGGTACATGACCCCAGCCAAGCTTGCAAAAATCTATCATTTGCCCGATAATAAATGTTGGAAATGTAAAGAAACTGAAGGTACATTCTTTCACCTTTGGTGGACGTGCCCAAGGATTAAGGCTTTCTGGGAGATGATCTATAATGAATTGAAAAAGGTATTTAAATATACCTTCTTGAAGAAACCAGAGGCCTTTCTCCTGGGCATAGTCGGCCAATTGGTGCCAAAGAAGGATAGAACTTTTTTTATGTATGCAACAACAGCAGCAAGAATACTTATCGCGAAGTATTGGAAGACACAAGACCTACCCACTCTGGAAGAATGGCAGATGAAGGTGATGGACTATATGGAACTGGCGGAAATGACTGGCAGAATCCGAGACCAGGGAGAAGAGTTGGTGGAAGAAGATTGGAAGAAATTTAAAGACTATCTACAGAAATATTGTAAAATTAATGAATGTTAGAATGATGTTGGATAGAAATTAAGTGGTTTTCAGCTGTAATACTTTAAGGGAATATGAAAAATGGATTATCAATAGGTAAAAATTTAACGTTACAATATTTTAAGATTAAAGACTAGGATAAACAAAGAGGGTAAGGATTTGCTGAACCAACAAACTGAACTGGAATACAAAAAAGGGAGGCGTGAGGAGGTCCGGGAAACAAGCTAATGAAAAATAAGTAATGGAAAGATTGAGTTGTTTTTAACCATTTTTATTTTGTATTTTCTTCTTTTTTATTTTTATTTTGTAATATTTTGAAAATCTTAATAAATATCTTATAAAAAAAAAAGAATCAAACTATAGCAACTACTCTTATCAGCTCCTCAGTCCCAACCATTGAAACAAAAACCCAGCCTGTCAAAAACCCATATTACATTATCCAATGGAGATACGACATGCAACAGCACCAAGAAGTACCAAACTGTATAAACTGTTGACATAGTTAAGAAATGTGGTTTCCCTTTGCAGATTCATTGGTTTCTGCAGATGTCACTAGCCAAATGGGATGCCCATAAGATACATATGGATCAATGCTGTATTGTTAACGGAAAGCACATGTACACAAGGACATATATACCACAAACATTGCAAATATTTAGACAATGAGTTCCAAACAATACAGATGGTAAGGAAGCATACCGTAAATTAAAAACAAGGTGAAAATTATGGAAAGATAAATTTATGTTACTCTAGCTACAGAGGAAAGGAAAGAGGCAGACACACACACATCCAACAAACAAAATAATCCAATCCTGTTCACAGAATATATATGCTGATATTCAGCAAATGACTTGAAATACATATCCCCCTGTATAATCTTTGTTGGGCTTAAGGGCTGAGAGAGATGCTTCCAGACCCTTAAGTATAATGGTTCCGGCAAATACCTCTGTAATGCTAAAACAAAGTATAGCAATATCTTGAAGATTAGCATACGAGTAATAGGACCACATAAAAACTCATAACAACAAACCATATAGCTACAATAACCATGTTAGAACAACTGCAGTTATTTCTTAAATAACTGTGCAGGCCATCCACACAAGGTATTATGTACAGGAGGTGGAAAAGAACAAAGTAGCCCATTTTCGTAGTCTCCTGAGATTCAGAATGAAAATGATTTTCTCTTTTTCATTTGCCTTGAGGACCATGTCTCTTGCATTGTGCTATCAAGCCTGTATGGAAGACTGCATGGTTCTTCATAAAATTAATGTGAAGATTAAGAGTTGGTTTGTTTTCTAACATAACCAAAAAATTAAATCAATGCACTTAGGGGTGCCTAAATTTGTAGATATTCAGTTTGTGAATCTCTGTCTCTCTCTCCCTCTCCCCCCCCTCTCTCTAACACACACACACACACACACACACAAATAAAAGAGTACTCATTTCACAAAGGAAAAGACAATACTGTTTTTATAATGGAGAGATTATTCCTAATACCAGCAATATGCTACTTCACTCACTATGCTGGATGATTAAACCTGCTTTCTCTTAGTTTTTAGCTGGATTTAAATAAAAATAAAAATATCTTAGATGGCATTTGTAATATTTGTAAGTTATCTTGTGTGGCTGATTTGATTGCACTTAATTAATTGTCTCTTAATGTTTTATATGTTTTCTTTATTTAATGCATTCATATCACACCTCAAGGTGACATACATGGTTCTTCCCAGTCTCATTTAATCCACACAACAACCCATGTGAGGTACGTTAGGATGAAAAGCAGTGACCAGACCACGGTCACCAAGTGAGCTTCAGGGCCAAGTGGAGATTTAAACTCTGGTATTCCAGATCCTAGTCCGACACTCTAACCACTATAACACACTGGTTTCTGTGCTTCTTTGGGTTAGTAACAACAAGTAATTTTTATACTTTCCTTCATCTGAGGATCACAGGGCGGTTTACAATATGAACCACAAAAATACACACCACAGTAACAAACAATACCCCCCCCCCCAGTTTAAAAGGCGATAGATTACTTAATTAGCCAAAGGCCTGGGAGAGGAGGAATGTTTTTGCCTGGCACCTAAGAACATGTAGCAAAGGAGCCAGGCAAGGTTCCCTGGGGAGAGGATTTCACAAGTGGGATCCACTGCAGAAAAAGCTTGTTCTCCGGACCTCACAGTGGAGGCACACAAAGAAGGCCTTACATAATGATATCAGGGGCCAGGTAGGTTCATATGGGGAGAGGCATGTAGTAGCACTGTACAGCAGCGATAGCCAACACGGTACCTTCTAGGTGTTGTAGAACTACAACTCCCATTTTACCTGACCATTGGTTATGATGGCTGGGGCTGATGAGAGTTGGAATCTAACAACATCTAGAAGACACCGTGTCGGCTCCCTTTGCAGTAAACAAGCAAACAAGCAAGCATGACTGCTAATATTTTGAATATTCATTTAGCACCAGTAGGATGCCAAGGTCTGCCAGGTGAGCAGTGCAATCCTATATGCGTCTATTCAGCACTTCCCTAGTTTTCTTCCAGGTATCTGTGTATAGGATTGCAGCCGTAGGAACCCTCTAGATAATCATGATTAATTACCTAGATGTTGTTTTTGTGGTTTCATGATTATTTATGCTCCTCATGGCAATTATATGCTTTCCTGCTTTCATTACTACTTGTGTCTGTAAAACGTTTCGGGTGGGCATGCTGCTTCATTCGCGATAGGTAAACACCCCATAGCTTCCTGTTGAAATCCTGTAATTTTATATACCACCAATGTTTTGGGGTAGGGGGTTGTGATGTTTCTGTTGCACCGTAGTGCAAGAGTACCGCTCTAGACAGCAATAATGTGGTAACACTGGGGAAGCATCGCCAAACAAGTAATAATGTGGAATTATGGGTTGACAGTCCAGTATAAACCCAACGTTAATGCTCTGTTATTGCATCAATAACATACTTCAAAAGGTGCCTTCAAAACTACAACACTAGTCCCTTTGAACATCTAAGTAGATGTGTATAGGCTCGTTTTATAAATATCAAGATCTGGTTCATTATCAGGGCATGAGAGCAATGGCAACAGAAATGGCTTTTATCTCTAGTACCTGACGTTCAGAGGCACACTGTTTGCATGTCAAGGCCCCGAGTCCTCCCCCATTTGCTGAATAATAAAACACATGGACACCAGTATTTTAGGTTAATGGGCTAATTAAGGCCACAACTTTATTGGTTACAGAATGTGAGTGGTATTGGCTTAGGCACTGAAATTGAACCGACTATATGTGACACCTGCCCGCCCTGCAGGTACTCCAGTAAGGGTCAACCACCAGTATATCAACTGAGAGCTCCCCCAGGGTCCCTGATGGGGTCAAGGCATGGCCCTAGCCCATACCTGGGTTTCGGATGAGATCCACCCCCCCCCCGGATCCCTTTAACGGAATACCCTTAAAGAGGATGGGCAGGTGATGGCCACAACCTCCCCTCCCATGAACCAGGTTTTACCAATGCCTATCCGCCACTCGAGCCAAACGGCTCGCTGCCAATACCCTCACACCTGCAACCAACACCTAATGCTCTCAATGACATCAACCAACCAAACATCATTTCCCCAATTGGAAAGATGTACACCATCATCACGGAACAAGGCCTCTTTGCCAAACGTAATGGCGGGGTGCACAATCACCCGGCCCTTCAGCATTTGCACCTTCCGTGTCACCACTCGATTCACAGGTTTCCTGGCCTTATTAGTGGCAGATGGGGAAAGACTGTTACGCCACGCATGTCAGGCAGGAGTCTCTACCAGCCCTACCTGCAGATGCCGGGGGTTGAACGTGGGAACTTCTGCATGCGGTAGATGCTCTACCGCTGGTGTGGAGCTGAGGAAAGATGTGGCTGAGTGGCTTGGTCAGAGAAAGCCGTATCTCCCTCACTTTGGGGATGCCTTCAGCTACTTCTATTCTTGAATAGCAGTAGGAATTGAAAGACACCGACCAGGAAATTGTATTCTGGGGATATCTACTCACTTAGCTCTCTTACGTGCAAAAGAATGATTAGACGCAGAACACAATTTAAAACTAACGGACCTGAACTTTTGTAGACTGAACATGGCAGGTGTCATTGCCTTGTCTCCTCTAAGCAAATGGCTTGACACCAAAGTAATGCTGAATGCTTGAAATCCCTGAGCAGGTCAGCTTTAAGTTCAGCTAATGACTACAAACGCCTGCGCAGGACTGTGTCATCAGCATAAAAATGAATGCTGCACTCAGTATGCCGAGTTGTCAGTTCATTTATAAAGATCGTAAATAACAATGGTCCAAGGATGGATCCCTGAGGTACTCCTATAATGACATCCATTAAATCTGACATGACACCATTTAATAACACAAGTTGTATGTGCCCTCTTAAGTAGCAAGCGTACCAATTAATTACAGATGATGCTATACCTAAGCCATTCAATTTATCCAATAAGGGAACATGATTTAGCAAATAGGAAACAAATGCACACTTAAAGGCATGAGACACACAATCCTCTAGGAAGCACTGATCACTTAACCCACTAGGTTTCAGAGCATCTAGCATTCACCTTTGAGTCAGTCGGGGGAAAGGGCTTCACTAGGAGCAGAGCTCAGATTTATTGTTGTTACGTTTACACCAGTCTACTGAATCTATCAGGGGTGGGGATCTTCAGGTCTAGGGACTCTCTGCCTTGGAAATTTTCGCAGGCCACACCCCTCTCTGTTTTGCACCCCAAATATTTTTGCTGGTCTCAAATGTATCCTTGAATTCTGATCATGCTTCTTGCTTGTCTGGATGGAGGATGGAAAGGAGTCCATAGAAACTAGACTACTATACAAAGGCATAATTGATATTTGTTGCTCCACCCACTTTCACCTCTGGCCCACCTACTACTAGCGTGTGGCCCCTGGAAAGTTGCTCAGAAGGGTATGTGGCTCTTGGAGTGGAAAAGGTTCTCAACCCTGGAGTAGATAGAACTCGGCACTCTGAGTTTTAGAACGTGATATTTTGATCAATGTTTGTGTTGCCTACATTTGGATGAGGACCAGATTAGGTAAATTTTTATATGTTTGCAGTGCCATCTTACACATGTCTATTCAATAAGTCTCCTTGAGTTCTTATCATTAAAGAGTCCCTTGGATGATTTTAAACTGATATTTCCAACAGCACAACCTAAAAGTAAATTCAGATGTTGTTTAGCCCAGTATGCTGATTCCCAGTAAGGAAGGGGTTCCCTAGATGGAAATATCTGTAGAACAACCTCACATGGTCCCAATACCAGGTTGGTTGAATGAGGAAGCCTTCCTGTTTCTTTAATTTCCGACAGGTTTTTCATATGCATGAGTTTGGGTTTGTTCTGCTTCTCCCTAAGTTTTATTAAGGAGGGAGAAGTGGAAGTGCATTGCAACTTGTAATCGAAATTGTTCAGCTTCTTAGAGATAACTATTTAGCTCTTTCCCCAGTATATTTTATCTTATTGCTATGGCTAGTGGTTAATGCAAATAAAGTTTCTATCATCTATCATCTATCATCTATCATCCATCATCTATCTATCTATCATCTATCTATCTATCTATCTATCATCTATCCTATTCTATCTATCTATATCTATCAGCTATCTATATCTATCTATCAGCTATCTATCATCTATCTATCATCTATCTATCTATATCTATATCTATATCTATCTATCATCTATCTATCTATCTATCTATCTATCATCTATCTATCATCTATCATCTATCTATCTATCATCTATCTATCTATCTATCATCTGTCTATCTATCTATCTATCTATCTATCTATATCTATCTATCATCTATCTATCATCTATCTATCTATCATCTATCTATCATCTATCTATCTATCTATCTATCTATCTATCATCTATCTATATCTATCTATCTATCATCTATCTATCAACTATCTATCTATCTATCTATCTATCTATCTATCTATCTATCTATCTATCATCTATCTATCTATCTATCTATCTATCTATCTATCATCTATCATCTATCATCTATCTATCATCTATCTATCTCACTGAGCCCAGTGGTTCTTAGGCTCAGGTAAGTGGGTATAGGATTGCAGCCTCCAGCAATGAGACTCTAAGAACCAGAGTCACTGGAATATTGCAGCTTGTGCACGCTACACAATTTCACACCATCCACAGTCTGCTGCTGAATCCAACCTACATTACTCCAAGGCAAATTCAAATGCAGGACAGTGACAACTCCAGTCTTGAGGAGACCTGGGCATAGTGCCCTCTCTCAGTAGGCTTCCTCCTCAGACAATGCTCCCTGGTGGGCTTTCCTAGCTGTGATTCACCACACTCCAAGCAGGCTTGATCCACCTGCCTGGCATTGCTCGGAGTATGAGGCCGGTAAACAAAACAAGGGAGTGAGGGAACCCTGGGCAGGCATCAGCCACGGTCTCTGGCAGCTGTCCGACAATGCCAGGTGCTGGCGCTGACCTTGCACCAGTCTCTTGCTGATGGCTATGCTGTTTAAAAATATTTAACTTTCCAAGGAAGGTGAGATGTAATAATAAGGCAGGCTGGGGTGGGGAACAAGCCTTCCACTTGGCAGTTGATAGAATGAGATGTGTGTGTTTTCAAGTCTCAGTGGCATCCTGCTATAATCAACATAAATTCAGTGTGCTCAGCATGCCATAGAAAGCACTTGGCTCCTTGAAAGTTCAGGTCCCTGTGGATTAACTTAGGATACTGACTTGTGCCTTACATATATGGAAACCTTGACCTTTTCGTATGTGACTGGCGCCGGGGGGAAGCATTTGTTCTTCACCAGGACTCCTGCATATCACACCCTTATTATTATGTATACAGGGTACCTGACATTTTTAGAACTGCATATTTCATGGGATCCTGATAATTTGCAGCATGCAAACTAAACAAACAGACAAACAAACAAAAAAGAGTCTTCTATATTTATAATCTGGGACAAATTTTGAATTGACACTGCTGCATTGCAGAATGGTTTCTGCTGTATTTTGTTGCCTTTGCAAATGTTCCTTCAATAGCAGGTTACACCTAATTGGGCAATTTGCATACATGTTCTGCCTGTCGCCCTGCTGCCTTCAACATTTCTGCCGGAACCGTCTGGCAAAGAGACTGCAGCTGACTCTGGGGCTGTCATGCCTTGCTCTGCCACTCTTTCCCCTCTGATGGAGGGCCTGGTTCGTTCTCCCCATCTGATCTCCTCTAAACAAATTCATCATTCAAAACACACCTCTGCTGCTGGCATACTATATTCTGGGACTGTGTGTTCAAAATGGAATCTTTTACATAGGATTTATCTTTTCAATGTTGAGATTAGGAAACGACACTCAGCCCCAAGATGCGTTTTGCCCTACCAGCCCCAATGGGCAGTAGCCACCACTGGTAAAGATGCACTTTGCTCCCATATCAGGACAAAATAAAATAAAATAACCCAAATGAGTTCCCTCTACTATCATTACTATTGCTAATGCAGTTCCACTAAAGATATTGCAATTGGTAGTTCCTTGTGGGCTTTGAATTGGTCACCTGAGGGTAGTCAGATGAGGATTTGCTTTGTGTGGGGTGTTTAGTGTGGTGGGACAATGTCATGGAGCCACTTTCCTGACAACAGCACCACTGCCACTTACCTGGATGATGTGGGGACAGGGCAGGGTGATAGCAAGATCAGAACGGCTGTTGTTGGCTACCAGCAAAGTCTGGCCACAGGGAACTGCCGGAAGGAAGCACCATTTTATTTCAATAGACTATAGCAGACATGTCCAACTCCCAAGGGACTGTGATCTACTCCCACTATAAAAACAACAACTGGCAGTGATCTTCCCACTGGATTGACATGCCTGAAGTATAGCAATAGACTAGAGGTATAGGGGTCGACCACATGTTATCAGATTCCTCTTATCTTCTTAACAGCTCACCTGGCCACACATTCAAAGCCTCATAGCCACATCCCCCCAAAGCCTATTCAACAAAACTTGGCCTCCAGCTTTCTGTGATGTAGGCTTCCCTGTTCTGAGGAGGTATCCGGGCATGTTCAGGTGGACGTGCTTCGAAGTCCCCTTCATTACTTCCCAAACAATGCATGAAGCTTGGTGATAAGTGTGGATGTGTCTAATTCAAGTGGGGACACTGGGGGTGGCGCTGGTACACATGAGCGGTTTTAGGGTAGCGTGACTGGTTTGGTCTCACTGGGCACGACACTGCTGGGAACACCACAACAACGCTGTAGAACAGAGTGTGAGAGGCGAGGGGGGCGCCAAGTTTTAGCATTCCACAGCTGAAATCTGAGAGCCCCAAATTTGCCACCGTGACACACCTATTTCCTCCACACCTTATGCACATATGGGTTCTTTTGAATGCATGAAGAGGGATATAATTGTCTGTATTGGAAAGGTACCGTCCTGTAGGGGTTAGTGTAGGGTTTTGGGTTTTGGGTTTTTTTGCCAAAGTTGTCCAGATTTCCCCCGACATTTCAGCAATTTCCGCCTGGACACTGTTTCTGAAGGTCAATTGCTGGCTATGTCCGGGAAATTCTGAATGTAATGCAACCCTAGGTTTGTGTAAAGTTTCTTACTGAAGCATGCAGATAGATGATAGATGATAGATAGATAGATAGATAGATAGATAGATAGATAGATGATCGATCGATAGATAGATAGATAGATGATAGATAGATGATAGATAGATGATAGATAGATGATAGAGGATGCAAGAGTCACTCCACCTATTCTGTCTGTGGTGTGTGCACCATTCGCCCCAGTTCTATATATTTTAATGTGCTAACAAATGTTATCTTCTTAATTGAATGTTGCACACTGGAGCAGAATATTGTGCTTCAAATTAAACAACACCCACAATGAACAGCATATGGTATTGAGGTTTATATTTGTTCCAGACCAAGAGAGAAAGAAAAAGTGTTTTATTTAATCTCTGAAGTTGTAAGACATTTTTAGTATCATGTTAAATCGCCAAAATCTTTCTGAACTATAGAAGTCAGTTTTAAGTGCACAGAACTCCTGGGCCCACTTCAAGGCTTCACAAAAAGTTCAAAATTATTCTTGAAGTTTAGTCCTTTCCGAAGGCTTGAAAGGGATACTTTGATATTCTCCCTTTGAACAAATGTCACTTACAATTTTTTTTTTAAAAAAACCGTGACATAAGAAGCCATCAGATGGTCTTTCATATAGCTCACGAGAAATAAATTGTTTGCAGCCTATGATATTTATTTAGGCAGAATAGAAGACACACACTGTTCTACTTCTATAAACTACAGCATTGCTTCGTTCAGTTTTGGGTCTACCCAGATGTTTAGAAATATGAACTTCATTGCCAAAATATCTAGCATAATGCCATGAAGTGTTGAGAGACTGTGTGTGTGTGTGTGTGTAGAGCAAGGGGTAACAGGAGCACCTCAAACCCTGAAAAAGATGTGCACTATGTCAATATGCCACCACAGCCACACTCAATGGAAATGCTTCCCAAGTGATATACTGTATGCACTTGGAAGAGCTTTTCACATTTATGTCCTATGCACGGAGATCTTTTAGATTCTGACTGAATCTGCGGACAGCAGGGAAGCATTTCAGCTACGCACTGCTCAGGTGGGGCATGGACCTATCAGGTGCTATTGTTGGGGGTGGGTGCTAACATCCGTGCTAACAGATTCAGTGCTAACACCAGACTTTTGAAATGCTACTGCCAAATCCAAAACTTCCTCTTTCCAGGTTTTGATTACAGACCCTCCAAGTCTCCCTGTTTCCCAGGGTCAGTTGGATTTACAGAAGCCATCCCGGTTTCTGATTTGATCCTGGAATGTCCCACTTTTTCTTAGGATGTCCCAATTTTCATTGGAGAAATGTTGGGTGGTATGGAGTTATGCGACCCCTGAGCCAAGGAGATAGGTAGCTACACAACCTTTAGAAGACACCTGAAGGCAGCCCTGCACAGGGAAGTTTTTTAAAAAATGTTTAATTTTTTATTACGTTTTTATATATGTTGGAAGATGCCCAGAATGGCTGGGGTGGGGTTATTAACCACCACAGCAACAATAATAATGGAATAGGATGTCCCTATTTTCATTGGAAAAATGTCGGAGGGTATGTGATATGCCGTGAGGACAAAACTTCCCAGTGCCCAAGAAAGGTGTGTTTAACTTTAACCCAGGAAAAGAACTTTCAGCACAGTACAAAAATTTAAAGCATTCCTTTCTTTAATTTTGTAATTTACTGTGGAAAACGCTCAAAATATCACTACTGTTGTTGTTAACAGTAGGAATTGATAGCTGAGCAAAGAACCTTAATTTTGATAAAAATTCCTTAAACATTGGAAAAAAAGAGGTGTGTTTAACTTTCATGGCAGCATGCAACATCCAGAAGTTGTGACATGGAATAGAAAATGTGAAGGCTGAATCAAGTTAACGTGCTATTCTATTTCTGATTTTGAAATGTGGACTGGCCTTTTCTGCTGCATGTTTGTGTGTCTCTATCTAGCTAGAGATACAGATATAGAAGACGACAAATCCTACGTTACTCTGTTCCTAAGCAACTTTTAATTCCTGCTGTATAATCTGAAGTGGAAAGTTAGAGAAGAATCTTTCTGGCTTCCTAACATACAGGCATGGGGGGAGGCAGATGGGGTGGGAGGGACGGTGGCTCGCTTGCACCCTTAATGATGAGTCGCTACTGACAACAGCAGCAGATGGTGGCAAGCTGGGCAGTTGGCCAGTGCCAACTTACAAGGAAGATCAGGTGCGCCAAATGTAAGCAAGTTATGACACCCTCTGAGCCTCTCTGAAGCAAAGTCCAGGGGAGGAGTGGATGTCTTGGTCAGAACAAAGAATTCTGCAAATCCCACCAAATCCCAGAATTATTCCTACTTTCCTTTTATGTAGAAAGTGTTCTAGCCAAATCTGAAAAGAAGCCAAAGGATCAGTGGGCATCAACACATTCAGCGTTGATACATGTTGCTTTGAAGAATGTCTGTCTGTTCTGCGCAGTGGATGAACAGGCTGTGATAAAAAGGTGTGAGCATTTTACATATTTATTTGTTAAATTTATATCCCACCCTTCCTCCCAAAGGATCCTGGGCCATGTTGAGTGGGGCTGATGGGAGTTGGGAGTCCATCAAAATCTGGAGAACGAGACAAAACATAGGATGGGGTTGTGAGGGTAAGTCTGATAATGTATTCCTCCTCCTCCTCCTCATTATAAGTGGGGTTCCTGCTTGTGGAAGCATTGCTCTTGTCAAAACTGCTTACATCTTGATTGTTGTCCTCCAGCTCTCCTTCACAAGAGTCAGAGCTAAGATCTTATCATGTCAGGAGCGGATATGCTTGATCTGTAACACTTGATCTACAATTGTGACTAATCCCACCGACACTACTCTGTATTTCAGAAGAGGCAGTCTATATCTCTGCTGCAGCACCTGCAAATCTGCCTACAGATAAGAAACACATGAAGATGAACAGGATACGCCTAGACCAAAAATGCACTTTAGTATGGAAACACTATTTAAAAGCAACTGTGAGGAGTCTTCTCCCTGTCTTCAGGAAATCGGCAAGAGTGGCCAAATTAGCCTGCTTCCAGATGACGCCATGATTTCATGTGCTCACTCATAAATCCATTATGGCACTGTGCAAGGCATTTGGACAAATCCCAAACCAAAGCAGGGCACTTTGGAGGGATTTGGGGTCTGACTGAGGTGACGTGAGATGCCTTCAAGGTTCCCCCAACCAAAGTAGGAACTCCCAAATTGTTTCATTGTGCCTTGGTGACTTCGACGTCAGTAAACACTGCAGACAAATGTATGCTAAGAATAGCTTATTTATATGGGCTGACCCTACAAAGAAGCAGGCAGAATGGAGAGAAGGTTGAGGGAGAGCGCTTTTGTGATTGGCAGGCCTAGCTTGTAACCAGAGGGAATGATTTTACCACACCCGTCCAATCCCAGTGTTTTTTTGGGGGGAGGGATGATTAAGTAAATAAGCAGTTTTGTTTTCACATGCTTTCTTGCTTTTTGCTAGTTTTGTTCCTGAGGAGTCACATTGTTAAAAAGAGTTCTCTTTGAAGGTTTTCTTTTCGTTTGTGTGTTCCACCTCATTCCAACCCAATATGTTACCTATCAACCCTTAATTCAACCTACTCTGCATTTATTCCTTTAAATTTAATCTTGTGGGGTTTTTTTTTTTGCATGGAATATATATATATTAATTGTTGCTTCTTTCCCCCTCTTAATTCTTTATTCCAACCCTTAATTCTTTCAACACGGTCTTTTCCCATTTATTCATTTTGCTGAATCTTGCTGCTGTTGCTGTTTCGAGTTTAAGTGTTGCTTGCTTTTGCTTAATTATCAGAGGCAGGGTTATTTCTGCCTCTCTTTCCTCAGAATAGTTCTGGTCTGAAAAGTTTGCTTTAAGTTCAGTGTGTAGTCTGTTTTATTTACTCTTTCCCAAAGGATTTCATTTTATTTATCCATAAGTCACAGTCTTTCTTATTAAGTTTAATTAAATTCTTACTGTCTATTTGTGTGTGCGTGTGTGTGTGTGTGTGTGTGTGTGTGTGTGTGTGTGTGGCTGTTTCACATATGCACTATTGCCAGATATATCTTAAAAGGGTATATTTTCTTCTTGCTTACATAGTTTCATTGTTTGCTGCAGGATGTAACACTTCCATTCTGACTGGCACATCAAAAACTTCTGAATCTATAACTCTCCCCCATATCTGCCCTCTAGGTTTTAATGTTTCTCACTCATTTCTCTCATTGTTTTTCATCTTCTCCAGACAACTATTACTATGCTATTGTTAGAATAGTAATAATAAAAGGCAGTGAGGAAGTGACCTACATATTTCTTGGGAAAAATAATTAATGAGTTGGAGACCCAAGAAACAGATAAATTGGTGATTCATGATTAATTTGTAGATGGCTTTAGAGTGGCATATATATTATTACCGCACCTAAGCATCTCTTTCAGCTGACACATTTTAATGCAGGAACAATCTAACAATGTTAGATGGAAATTTACTTCTTCTTCTTCTTCTTTTTTTTTTTTTTTAAAAATGCATTTATATTTTCCTGGACAGACCCTGGATTCTTAAGGACATTCATTATTCTAGCCCTGATGCTACAAAGACAACTAATGGCAAGGACAGATATAATCAACTAAAGTCTTCTACAGCACTTATTTCATCCAACAACTGATAATGGACTCTAGGCTAGGATTTTTCAATAGGGAAAACAATGAAAAAATGAGACACCTTCATTTTTCATCGACTCCCTTGGGGAAATCTCAGCTTGCCAACAACATTGCATACATTCATGCTTGCATAAGTAGTCTTAGAAGCTCTCTTCAGAAAGGCGGGGGGGAAGTAGTGACATCAGATAAGATGTTACACTTGTTTATGATAACTGATTAAAATTGGCCTGTAATATATGTGTCCAGGTGCCCTTCTTGGCTTGTATGTTTCTGACATATGCAATGCATTCCCCCCCCCCTTAGGTAAAAAAAGAGGGACTACTTACTTTAAAGTATCTCCCCAAAGTAAGGCAGAGTTATGAAAAATAATAAGACGACAACAGAGCTAGGAGAAAGAGACAATTAAATAGAGATGCTATAGATATTTGAGTTGGGGGGGATGGTTTGTGGCTATAAAAAGAGAACGAGAGAGTGAACAAAGACCAAGGCAGTTTCAAAGTAAAGGAGAGAAATGTAGTAAAATTGTTATAAAAATTTGCTTGGCCACAAATCCACTTTAGCAGGATGATGGATGAGTGTGAAAAATATAATAATTTTTTCTTCATCTGTCATACCAAAATTATTTCTCCTGAACAAACAGGTTAATAGAATTTAGCAAGGCTGTCATATGTGCTGTCAAATGCAGTGGTTCCAAGCTGACAGTGTTTTGTCGTTAGAGCTCTTTGTTCCTACTCTTGCCTTCTTCTCCCATATCCCATATCCCCTCATCTCTCCCATTTCACCTCATAGGTGGCTTTGAGGATGACATGTGGTATCAAGAACATCCATCTAGCAGCAAGCATATTCCTTGATATTTTTAGGGAGGGCAAGGCAAGAGTTCACCTTCTGTCACTCCAGGACCAGCCCTACCATTAGTAAGAGTGAGGTTGACTAGCTGTGGGAGATGATAGAGGTCAAAGCTGTTGAGCGCCATGTGCCATGTGACCTACCCTGCTCCCTAAGCTAGTCTGCTACAGTGGCTGACGTTGCTCAACTGTCAGGGTTGAAATAAGATTCAAATATCAGTCCTGTCAGATTTTGTATGCAGAATGGGTTGGTGCCATTTTGTTTTTCTTCAGGCAGCAAAAACTCTTGGTGTGGCCCCATGCCGCTACAGGTTTCTCATTCAACTGTTATAATCTTCTCCAATCCCATACTTTTTACTGCAAAGTTTGGCCATAAGAAATACAACGCAATGGTTTCTTTAGATCATTGACCTTAAGTGGTCTAAATTTCTGTACAAATCACATTTGACCAAGTTATAATTTTTAGTCGTTTGCAGTTCAAGACAAGGGGAATTTGTCCATCTCTAGTTGGATGTTTAATGGACAGTCACCTTCAACATGTGTTCGGTGTCATTTTTCACTATGCATGGAGAGAAGAATCATGTTTGTGGTGGCAGTCCCAATCCCATCTACTTGCCAATATACACATCCAAAAAAAAATGTTTGTGCAAAGAACTAAATCAGGATAAAGGAAGCTGCTTTATACTGAATCACGCCCATAGATCCATCTAGCCTAGTGTTTTCTACAGTGGTTGGCAGCAGGTCTCCAGTGTTTCAGTCTCTCATAGTTCTACTTGGAGATTTCAGAGACTGAACATGGAAGTTCTGCAGTAATTCTACTACTGAGCTATGAGCCTTCCTCCAGAGACATGTAGTTTAATTATTGTAAGCCATCTCAGTGTGGGGAGAGAAGGGATACAAGCGGTGCTATTTTTCTTGAAAAACAGGTGCTGGAACTCACAATGAACGCCCCCCCCCCATTCTCTTATAATGGCGATGGCACCCACCTGAGAGGTGCCAGAACTGAGTTCTGGTGAGTTCCTGCTGAAAAAAAGCCCTGGATACAAGTATTATAAATCAAATCAAACAAATCAAACAAAATATAGAATATTCAATCATTTTACCCTGAACCTTGAGGGTTGTGAGCTGGTAAGCCTATTGAAACCAGCTGATTATGCAGAAATTTTTAGAAGACATACATATTCTCTGTGGACTTTTTGGGGAACAAGAAAGATATATAAAGTTGTAGTGCCATTAGCAGAAATGATGGTCCTTAATTTTGGAATAGAAGATTAGGTGGCAAGGACCGCTGAGCTTATTCATTAAGATTTGTGGCATATTCACACTGTTGCAGTGTTGGAGCTCATTTCTAAAGCTGAAATGAATACAGTAAATAAAATATGCTTGTTTCTAAGAAAGAAATGTGAATGCTAAGCAAGAGCTGAAGCCCTGATTAGCCAAGCTTCTGGAAGCAAGAGCAGAGCTAAATGAAGTTGTTGCCATAGTATATTATTTACCCTAAGAATGAGGTTCAGATATTTATGTAAGTATTTTGTTTTAACAGCATGTCTCAGAACAGAAGAAATCATTTTCTAAACATATAGTAACTCATAGATTACCAGAGGTTTTGCTGGTTTTTCTTCCTTTCCTTCTCTCTTTCTCTTTCTCTCCTTTGCTTACTAACAACCACACAGCAACATAATAAATACTTAATACTGATACATCCCCTTTTCTTCCCCATTTCAAAACACCCCTTCCATAAGGAAGGCAGCAAATATGGTACAGAATAATGATCTGTCTAAGGTTACACTAGTGAACTGTAAAGTGCATCAGATGCTGGTTTCCCCCTTCAGAAATGGATTGTCCATATCTAGAGATATGTTTGTACAGTGCTGTCAACATATCATCAGTATTGGGACATATGGGGACACGGCAGGGATGTGGGGAAATCCAAAAGCAGAACCCAGCCCTGAATCTTAAAGGTCCTTTATGTTTACAGTTCTTACTGTAATTTATATATAGGTGCTCAAATTGTGGCTTGGGACTCCACAAACAACGACTGGGGAAAGGAACAAAGTGGTAGAACATCTGATTTGCATGCAGAAGGTCCTCGTTCCAATCCCCAGCATCTCCAGGTAGAATCTCCTTCCTGAAATGCTGGAGAACCTCTGTCACATAGTGTAGACAATATTCAGCTAGATGGACCAGTGGTCTGACTCAGTATTAGCCCCTGTCTTTGATGTCAGTGTCCATATTTTAGCACACTTCTACACTTCTGATGCTGAAGACATAAAATGGAGACATCTCACCTTCAAGATCAGGTTGGAGGCCACCCAAGAGCATCTTGCTGGTCACAACTGAAATAGGATGCTGAATTCTATGGACCCTTGATCTGATCCAGCATAGATATACTTATGTCTAATGCATTCTGGTAGGCATTGTTGAAGAGCAAGTGAGTTAGAATAGACTTAGAAGAGTGGAGGGGTATTGCTCATGTATCTGTCATCTGCAGCATAGCCATTCATATTCTCTCTCTCTCTCTCTCTCTCTCTCTCTCTCTCTCTCTCTACTGCATTTATAACCCATCTTTTGTCCCACCATGGAACTCAAGGTGGCTTATATAGTAGTCTCCCATCCAGCCATTGACTGGACCCCAACCTGCTTAGCTTCATAAAGATGATTGCATTGTGTGCCTTCATACTCTGGGAAACTACATGTGAGAAATTACCCACTCAGCCACCAGATATTAGCATGGGGTTGTAGTGATACTGGTAGGGAGTCTGGTCACAGAAAGCAGAGAAAGTTTGGAAAGACTACAAGGGGCACATTCTAAACATTTTGAGAGATACACATCCTAAACAATTAATCTACACCACCACCCATCTTCTTCACTTGATTGGCATCACCGTTACAGAGTATTTTTACTCAAATTCCATGGCTAAATCTGCAACTGTGCCAAACATTTTGGGGGAAGAACTGATTGCCTTTCGGCTTATTAATACGTCCTCAGAATCAAATTCCCTCTTCGCTCACACAGGCTTGACTTATGGCCACTTAAATATATATGAATCTCCCCCCTTCTCTCTGTGTGCATGTTTTCTTCCCCTGAGTTTCATGCTAAAATGCCCCCAAAACATCTGTGCACTTTGGATGCAGCTAGCCGAAAAATCGCTGGCTCTGTTGTGTGTGTTATGTACAACTGTCCAAAAATTGATTTGCACCTTACAAATATTTCCATGCAAAAATAATTCTCTTTCAACTGTGAAAACTGAATGCTTTTTCATTTCCTCAGGAAAACTCAAGGTGAAAAGAAAAAATGATTGGCTTCATCGGAAACTTGTAAAAACGTGCTTTCCTCACCTTGGAATGAGACGGTACTATTCACGTAGCTCACTGCTCAGTCAACATTTGCCTCATTTAAATAACTCCATAACACAGTCCTGCATTCCAAAGTTGGTGTTTTGTTTCATTGTCAATAGCGATCGCGTATACTGAAACCAGGGTTACAACCTGTGTTTTAAATGCTATTGAGCCTATAGAAAATGGAGAGGTGTCACTGCCTAGCTATTTGGAAGGCCTATGTTCTAAAGGGGGACACGGGTGGGGCTGTGGGTTAAACTATAGAGCCTAGGACTTGCTGATCAGAAGGTCGGCAGTTTGAATCCCCGCGATGGGGTGAGCTCCCATTGCTTGGTCCCTGCTCCTGCCAATCTAGCAGTTCGAAAGCACGTCAAAGTGCAAGTAGATAAATAAGTACCGCTCCGGTGGGAAGGTAAACGGCGTTTCCGTGTGCTGCTCTGGTTTTCCAGAAGTGGCTTAATCATGCTGGTCACATGACCCGGAAGCTGTACGCCAGCTTCCTTGGCCAATAAATTGAGATGAGCGCCGCAACCCCAGAGACGGTCACGACTGGACCTAATGGTCAGGGGTCCCTTTACCTTTATGTTCTAAAGGTTTTTTTTTTAAATGCTTCAATTAAAAAGGTGCTAAAAGGTAAAGGACCCCTGACAGTTATGTCCAGTCGCGAATGACTCTGGGGTTGTGGCATTCATCTTGCTTTACTGGCTGAGGGAGCCGACGTTTGTCCGCAGACAGTTTTCCAAGGTCATGTGGCCAGCATGACTAAGCCGCTTCTGGCGAAACCAGAACAGTGCATGGAAACACTGTTTACCTTCCCGCAGGAACGGTACCTATTGATCTACTTGGACTGGCATGCTTTCAGACTGCTAGGGTGGCAGAAGCTGGGACTGAACAATGGGAGCTCACCCTGTTGCAGGGATTCGAACCACTGACCTTCTGATCGGCAAGCCCTAGGCTCAGTGGCTTAGACCACAGTGCCACCATCAATAATAGATTATTTCTCTGCAGTGTGTCCAGAAAAATTGAAGGGGAATTGCAGATAGAATTGGCAACAAATATAAGAATGAAAGAAGAGGCCACTGGATCAGGCCAATGACCCCTCTAGTTTAGCATCCTGCTTTCATAGGAGCCAAGCCTATTGGAGACCCTCAAGCCGTATTCCCTCCTCCTGTGATTTCCAACAACTGGCATTCAGAAACATTACTACTTTGGACCATGGAGGTAAAGCACAGCCATTGTGACCAGTAGCAACTGATCGCTTTCTGCTCTATGAATCTGAAGGTATGACACGTGGCACTGGGATGCCAAGCATAGGCACAATCTCTATGGTGCAAAGTATGTGGGGACGAGGCTGAGCCTTCCCCCCACCAATCTTGAGGGGCCAGGCTTTGCACTCTCCATCCAACACACATGTCACATGTGTGTGTCACACATGTGATATCACACACACGAGACAAGTCCCCCAATGTTGGGCGGAACTTGACACCTCTGGTATCAAGTCCTTTTGAACTTGTATGGAGAATATTTCTGATGTCTTAACAATATCAACGGTTATTTAAACATGCAAGGCCCTGAATTTTGACCATTTCCCCCCCTTCCCCAAGCCAATCAGAGAAGCTGAGAAACAAACCACTGACATTTTGACTGAACAACCTTTTCCCTATTTCTTTTATTTTATGAAAATATTTCTGTACTCTTCGTATTCAGAAGGAAATGTCAAAATGGTTCACACAATAATAAATCATTAAAAAAATCATTTAAAAAATCCTTATCAATAAAATCATCCCAATGTGAAGGCCAGGGAAAGCCTTCGTGAACAGTTTTCAATTGATGGTGAAAACACCCTGTAGTTGATGCTCTCCTGATCTCAACAGGGAGGGCATTCTTCACTGTGCACAGGAAAAGCTATTCTAGAGCAGGGATGTGCAAAGTGTTAGGAAGATCACAGCAAACATTTGATATACTGTGCAAGGGCTCTATCATGGTATGAGAAATGTATACTTTCTACGCTTTGAAGTTAATCAAGATCATCCTTATGAGGAAATATAAGGGGAAAGAAAGCATATATGAATAGTTAAAATGTGTGTTGCGGTTCAACCAACAATGTTCATGCAGGGTATCCAAATCCACTCTTTTTCTGCTCGTTTTCAGCCATTCTCCCTAAGAATGGATAAAGAATGGCTAAGGAGTGCATGTGCTTAGTTTAATCCCTCCTAAGACAGGACTGGTCCTACCATTAGGCAAGATAAGCTAGCCCAGCATCTATAGGGTGCTGGGAGCCCACATATTATCAATAACAATAAGAAAGTGTCCAGCCCACATCTCTGCCTTGCTATGCAGGAATATAAGAATAACCTTGCTGGATCCATTCAGTGGCTCATCCTGCTCTCACAGTGGATAACCAGATGCCCTGGGGAAACCTGCAAGCAGGACTCCCTGTTCATTGCTACTAGTGGAATAGGAGCACCTTGGATGTAGGAGGTTTTCTGCTTTCCAGTAGAGGCAGTTGACGACAGGTGTGGACACCCGAGACAGAAGTTTCAAATGGTGCCCCATGGTTGTAAAAATATTATAATAAATGAAGTAACTCACAACTGTATGACCTCCAGTGGTACCCTCCAAATCAGAGGCCTCTTTCTTATTGTTATTGATAATATGTGGGCTCCCAGCACCCTATGGATCCTTGCCAGATTTGGGCATGCTCACAACTCCTTGAACTCACTGCTAGACATTGGCCATTCCAGTCTCACAGCATCCCAATTCTTTTGCAGCTCCCTTCACCCATGCCCCAGTGTTCTTGTTAGAAATGGCTTCTAAATCCAGATCATGAACATCCTTTGTAGGTATGGATTTAGCCTGGAGCTGTTGCCAGTTGCCACCCTCCTTCTTCTGCCTTACTCCGCCATAGCCCCAGTAATACTGAATCCGGCACCACAAAGAGTAACCACCCTTGCATTGGTTCTCTGCCTTGCAGTTCTAGGTCTTCTGCAACTCAGTGGTAGAGTATCTCCTTTGCATGTGAAAGGTCACATGTTCAGTCCCCAGCATCTCCAAGTAGGGCTGGGAATGTTCCCTGCCTGAACCTCGAAGAGCTGCTGCCAATCATTGTAGATGAATACTAGAGCCAGACAATGCTGAGCTAATGAATGAACTGACTCATTATACAGCAGTTTCCTTTGTTCCTTCTAAAAATTTATATTTATTTCTGAAGTGCATATCCCTCCATACAGCTACTACCAAGGACCGCAGGGCGGAGCCAGAGTTAAGGCTGAGACACTAAGGTTAATGTTGCTTTATGCTGATTGTGCTTTGCTCAGTTCCGTTGTGTTAATTATTTTCAACCATGTTTCTTAGAGATGTTCGGAATAATTAATGCCAAGTTAAGGATTACTGGCCAAAAGTTTCTTCCCAGGATCATTCTTGGCTCCTTTCCCAAATGAGGGTATTATTTTCACACCATTTAGTCCTCTGGTGCTAACTTGTCATAAAGGAGCTCATGGAATTATTCACCCAAGATTTTTACTATTTCCCTTGATATTTCCTTCAGAATGCTGGCATGTAATGCATTTAAGCCCGGTGCTCTGTCAAAGTTAATAGTCATAATTGCCTAATTATCTGCTCTAGTATGATGGTAAAACCTTTTAACATTTCACATTTCCCCAAGGAGAATGTATTGCAATCTCTGGAATGTTGTCTTCCCCTTCTTTAGGGAACGCTTAGGCAAAGAATTCATTTTGCTTTTAGCTAAATGAACCTCCTGCTGTCCCTCCATAGCCACGCTGTCTCTTTCCTTGTCTGCCTACTCTATGTATAAGCGCATATGCATGGAGATGGATATGCCAAATTTATTCTCCTGCTTTCATTCCGCAGCAGCTTATCACTCTTTGTGTAAGAATCCTCCACTTTATTGCTGCACAGAAGATGATTCTCTTTCTTGCAAAGACTGGTTATACTGCACTGCACTGAGTCTGACCATTGGTCCTTTCCATGTAATCCAATATTGTCTATGCCAGACTTCTGCACCATTGTGTCCCCAGGTGGTGCTGAACTACAACTCCCATCATCACCTGCCAGCTTAGTCAACAGTCAGGGATGATGGGAGTTGTAGTTCAACACCACCTGGGGACACAATGGTGCAGAAGACTGGTCTACTCTGGTAGCAGCATTCTGAAATTTCATGTGTAGGTTCTTCACATCACCAATCTAACACCCTTTAACTGGAGATTTAATTATTGAACCCTGGGACCGCATGCATTCTTCCTATGGGTCTTCTAGGTTTGCCCTCTTCACCCAGCAGGTATGATCCCCCACCATGCTAATGCACTTTCTGTATAGTCAAGTACACCTGCACAATGATGGTAAAACAAATAAATCAAAGCTTCACAGCAATGCGACGTCATCTCCAGTTTGCAGAAGCCCATTTTGCTTCTGAGGTTCAGCATTATGTGCTGAGCAAAGGGCCATTTTAAGTTTGCATCCATCTGGGTGAATTTACATAGAAACATTTACAAAAGATCAATGCCCTTCTTTGGTAGCCTCTGGGAATGGCAGCACCTCTTAGGTAAGTCCCTTGTTCAGCATATAAATGTTCATTTGCTCCCAGCCATATGTTCCAGCCTTCTGGCTGTCACAGGCAGCTCAATCTTTTGCAGCCATCCTTAAGCAGTAAATATGAATGTGTATCCTGGGAAGTAATATCTCAGCCTCCTTTCAGTCAATCCTCTTGCCTACACTTGTCCCAGATGAGGTGCACCAGCAGAAGGTTTAGATATACTGATTCAGTCTGTGCAATCCGATAAGTTCTCATGGGTTGTTGGCAAGGATGGGATGGGAAGGCCTGAGCCTACATTGATGTCCCATGGCTCTGACATTATGCAATCGCTATGGGGTGTACCACCTGTGCAAGGGCTGTTGGTCTGGGGTTGTTAAATGCCAAGTCCAGCTTCTGTGGGGCCCTTCAGTCAGATGCACTCAGTGTGTCCCCTCTTGAAATGGTGCTTTCCCCAACATTCCCACTGTTTCTTCTGCTCGTTCCCTTGCCTCTCCCTCTGGGCCTTATTGGCACCACCTCTGAGTGCAAGAGAGAGAGGACAAGACATGCAGAGGTTCCTCTTTCTGCTTCTCAGCCTGCTCTTTGCTTGCTTGCTCATAGAGGACAGGAGAACCGGAAGAAGAAGAAGAAGAAGAAGAAGAAGAAGAAGAAGAAGAAGAAGAAGAAGAAGAAGAGTAGTAGTAGTAGTAGTAGTAGTAGTTTGGATTTGATATCCCGCTTTACCACTACCTGAAGTCTCAAAGCGGCTAACATTCTCCTTTCCCTTCCTCCCTCACAACAAGCACTCTGTGAGGTGAGTGGGGCTGAGAGACTTCAAAGAAGTGTGACTAGCCCAAGGTCACCCAGCAGCTGCATGTGGAGGAGCGGAGATGCGAACCCAGTTCACCAGATTACGAGTCTACCACTCTTAACCACTACATCACACTGGAAGCAACAGCAATGAAGAGAAGCAACAGCCTGAGGAGGCTGTGCAGCAGGAGAAGGGGACCCCTGGTTCTCAAGATGTTGCTGGACTTCAGCTACCACCTACCCTGGCCAGCATGGTCCAGTGGTCAAGTATTATGGGAGCTGTAGTCCAGAGATATATGTACCACAGGTTCCTCATCCTTGCTCTAGGGAATTGCCCTGGAGCCCCTATTGGGATACGAACCTCAGAAGACGCCCTACAAAGCCAACTCCTGACTCCAGTCCTGGAAAAGACATACCCACCCTTTTCTAGTGATGCTGCCTGCATTTCTGGTTTATTTCTAAAGGGCACATAAGGAAACTTACATGCCAGCATGCCCTTTGACTATATGGTGAAGTATTACAGTTGTTCACACATGGATTCTTCTGATTTGGCTTGTGCAGCAGTGACCTTGCAAAGGACATCTTTTTTTGAAAAGACTAAATCTGCTGATGGCACAGAACTGAGAGGTAGTAAATACGGAGGAGCAGAGCAAACAAAGTCATAATGATGTGGATAGAATTAAGCTTAAGGGATGCTAAGTAGTTTATGCATTTCCATGCAAAGAAATAAAAGGTAATGAGATGAGGGACCAAAAATAATCCTACAGCCTGTCTAAATTAAAGCACAATAATGAATAGGGATATGGCAAAGGAAGCAAAGATTTGGTGCGTTAAAACTATTTAACGTATGATGGTCCGCGTTTACTGGAAGCAAAAGATGAATGGAGCTTTGAAGTCGGGAAAGCAGAAGTAAGGGAGGGTCATAATTTAATAGGCTATACATTTATAGATTCATCCTTTTCATTATTTGGGGAGAAAAAATTGCTTTGGGGAGAGCTGCAAGATGTTCCTTGAAAACCAACAACCCTTAAATATGCCCTTTTCATTCCTCTTCATAACTGCTGTTGTTGCTGTGTTCTTGTTCTTGGAGCTAACCCAGTTAACGAAAAGCTATTTATCTGTTACACGGTTCTATATCCAGACTGTTAGCCCAAAGACTTCCAGAACTGTGCTCAGTAAAACATTCTAAACTGTATAATGTATGGAGAATGTGATGAAGTTAGGGCACTATGTACCCAATGAGATGGTGATCTCAATGAGCGCACGTGAATCTAGTTCAGAGTGAGGGCAGTGTGATGTGGAAAGCACTGGTCTCACTCCGAACTGAATTGGTCCTCAGTAACATTGAAGACAAATCTGAGCGACCATGTGACATTGTGACTGATTGGTAAACATGTTAGCCTCATCTCATTCTAGTCCCTCAAAAATGGATGAAACAGGGAGCATTAATCATCACTGGCAAAAATGTTAATGAAACACTCCCACCACCCTCCAATTTCAGCCCCACACTGGGATTTAATAGCAGGAAGTTGTCTGTGAACTGAATGTGGCAGCTAGACTGGTGACTGGGAGTGGCCGCCTAGACCATATAACACTGGTCCTGAAAGGGCAAGAAAAGGCCACAACTTTATTGATTACAGCAGTGAAAAGGTATTGGCTTAGGCATTGGATGTCTAAAACAAGGGGGTTTATTCACCAGTAGGTGGAGCCTGTTGATGCTAATCCAACTATAGGCTCTCCCCTGATGTCACCGGGGGTCGTGCCATGGCCTCCCGCCAAGCAGGCATCGGACAGAGTACACGACCGCCAGATTCCTTTAACGGAATACCGAAAAATTGAAGGCATAGGCGATGGCCACACACCCAGCCCTTCGACACACCACAACACATTATTCCAACGCCTAACCTACCCACCAATACCACAAAAAGTTGTGACGATTGCTACGAGGTAGGCGAAAAAACCAAAAAGCCTAATGCCAAATGGAAAAATTCCTACCAGGCCCCCTTGACAACCAGGGCGACCAACCTAAGGTCCATAGCAAGGCCAAAGAACAAAGACCCTGAGCTAAAAGGGAGTGGAGGGTGGGTGACTCACGACGAGAGGACGGAGAAGAATGAGGCCGAGGAGAGGCTGGCACCGCCGCAAAAGGCTGCTGAACACGCCCCCTTGAAGGCACCTGGTTGGATGCCTGCCAAGGGGGCGTGGGCGCCAGCCAGGTGAGAGGAGGAGGCAGGGGGCTAATGCCCCCTGCTAGGGGCGGTGCTCGGGCTCCCGCCCACAACCACTCCCCTCTCTTCCAGGGAGGAGAGTCTTTGTCTGTGAACTGAATGTGGCAGCTAGACTGGTGACTGGGAGTGGCTGCCTAGACCATATAACACTGGTCCTGAAAGACCTACATTGGCTCCCAATATGTTTCCAAGCACAGTTCAAAGTGTTGGTGCTGACCTTTAAAGCCCTAAATGGCCTCGGCCCAGTATACCAGAAGAAGCGTCTCCACCCCCATTGTTTAGCCCAGACACTGAGGTCCAGCGTCGAGGGGCGGTTCCCTCACCACAAGAAGTGAGGTTACAGGGAACCAGGCAGAGGGCCTTCTCAGTTGTGGTGCCTGCCCTGTGGAACACCCTCCCATCAGATGTCAAGGAAACAAACAACTATCTGAAGGCAACCCTGTTTAGGGAAGTTTCTAATGTCTGATGTTTTATTGCTTTTTATATTATTGTTATTATTGTTATTATTCTTTTGGGAGCCTCCCGGAGTGGCTGAGAAACCTAGTCAGATGGACAGGGTATTAATAATAATAATAATAATAATAATAATAATAATAATAATATATTAGGGTTACACCTTGCATTAAAGTAATTGCTGAGATTCAAGGGATGGACACCAATATTTCAGAGTTTGATCTTTTCACAAGCAAGAAAGTTATACCTGCTTCTGAAAATTATTGTAGTAATTAATGTTTAACTGATAATGGAGAATCCAATGTAGGAATAAAATTTAAATTTGATTTGAATGAATGAATGAATATTATGTCTATTTTAGAAAAGAACTAGCTGGCAGTAGTTTGACTAGAACCTTCCTTCATCCTCTACTAGTTTTCTACTTTTTATTGCTGTTAGGGTCAGGGAACATTACAAAAATGACAAGCCCCCAGCAATCCAAAGTGGCTCCTCTACCGGGGAGACCAGTTGCTGCATAAGGAAGGGAGAATTTTCTGTGCTGCTTAGGGGTGAGAGTCAAAAACAGGCTAAGGCACACACTTGGTATAAGACCAGAGAATGGGTGCTGCACCTTGTCACACTCATACCTCACATATTTTGAATAAATAAATAAAAAGTTCCATTTTTGATAATAAGATCAACCAACAACCTATCTATTTATTTCAAATTTCTCCGTGTTCTTTGCAGTCTCAAGCAGACAACCTTCTCAGTTTTCTTGCCTGAGTGCCTTTTACTAGAGGCTGGAGGAGTTGAACCTGTAACTTTATACATCCAAAGCAAATGCTCTAATGCAACTCTATGGCTCCTACCTTCATTTGGCACAAGAAGTAAATTCAAATCTAGATAGAATTCTGGCCATCAGTATCAGGGATCTGTTTTTTTTTCATCTATGGACCTAGCCCTATAAAGTGCAGCTATTGGACAGTCTCTAACAATGATATACAGGCTTGATTTGCTGAGAAGTTCAAACTTTTGAATCAGCCCCAAACTCTGGTTAGAACTACAGGCAACCAGACTCTTGGTATCGATTTACCTCTGGTTCAAATACTTTACTTGCTCTCTTACATTGTGCACATAAATAGAGAGCAATGAGCAGCTGATGACCTCTCAGGTGCAATAGTAGCAAGAAATCCCAGTTTAAGATAGGACTGGTCTTAATAATAAAAATGGCAGAACCCAAGTCTATGTCCGAAGATAGTTTCTGTCATTTTAATTATTAAGGTCAGTCCTGTCTTAAACCAGGATTTCTTCCTACGATGGTGCCCCACAGAGAACTAGTAGGCTTCTTACAGACTGCAGCATGATTAGCGATAGCACAACAATGGAAGAACCAGAGTGAAATACCCCTGAACATATGGGAAAATAATATCTGTGATACAGCCATGTCTGAGCGTCTTACCAGATGCAGGAGGGCAATTAAAGGTATAATGAATAGAGACACCTTCTAAAAAACATGTACCGCTTTCTTTAACTATGTTAATGGCCACAATCAAGACCCTGTTATACCAACCCCTCAATGAAGAGGTTATGTTCAGTAATATGTTTGAATGTTGAATATGTGAGTTTAATATCTAGAGTCAATGGATAAAACAAACACAATTAGATGTACTGCTGGATAAATGTTTAATGTATTCATTTAAAAACAAATAAAATTGCAAAAAAACAATAATTTTAAAATGGCAAAATATTTCAGACGTTAGAATTGAAACTACAAGGGCAGACTATCCCCCCCCCCAAAGGCAGATAATATCAGTGTTGAACTCAAAAAGGAGATATACATTGGCTGTAAATGTACAATTGCCATCTAAATAAACAAATGACCATAGAACTTTGAACAGAACATGCCTCCTCCTTTCATGTGGAAAAATCAATTTCTTATTCACTTGACCAGTGCTGTTGATGGTCAGCTGTTGGTGAACGATGGTCCTATCACTCAGCTAAAACAGGTGGCTGGAGCCATTAGAGACATTGTTGTGGATCATCTATCTGACCGTGCGTCCAGAATGTCAAGTTGTATTTTGAGTGATAATTCTAGCACCAAAGTAGATGGGATGACCATTTTTTATTCAGCTGGGGTGGGGCCCCCAATCCAGATTGGGAGCACAATGGGGTACAGGTCAGAAGTCCACTGAAATCTTATTCTGGATTTGATATCCCTCTACCTGCTTCCATTGCATGGGGAATAATTTCCCCACATTTCATTTTCCAACATCATCCTTTTGCCAATGAGAAAGAAAGGTGCATTTGGAAGTCTGAAAGTGTGTTCTGCAAATTTGCTAATTGTTAAGGAAGGCAAAAAGAGTCATCTTCATATGTCTGGGTCTCTTCTGTTGACTCTAAGACAATTTATGGGAAAGCCCTTCTACCCAAGTTAAATGCCAAAAAATAAAAAATAAAAGCCACCTAAGAAGACATGTGTATTTATTGGCATGCTTATGATTTGACAGCATGGAATACTGGACAAGATCATGCATAAGATTCCAAATATCAAAGTTAGCTTTAGTTTGACTTTGTGAGATTCTAAAAGCAGCTGTGCTTTGTTGTAGTTGCTTAGATCCCAACAGTGATTTAGTTCTGTGGATTATATATTTGTCTCTTATGTGTCAAAAGTCTCATCCCCAGTGACTTCACAACTCTGTTTTTGTATTTAATGTAAAAGCGTGATAGCTTCACATTGATGATTGTCAGCAGTTGCTATTTATCATCTGTCAAAAGATGTCCCCTTGGGAAGAAAGAAAATCAAATGGATTATGGCTGGGGTTTTATTTATTTTTTTGGTGTGTGTGTTTATAAAGTTGTTTAAAGGAATCTTACATGATGCAAGGCAAAAAAAAGAATGGCAAAATGGCTCCTGACAACTAAGTCAGCATTTATAGAAATAGGTGATTTTATGCACATAACAGGCATACTGTCAATCATCTTAGCAAAGAAGTATATTCACAAATGCCATGTCAGCTTTTCCATCTGAACTTGAGGCCTTCTGATTTGTTAGTTCTGCTATCTCCAAAATTACCTCAAAAAAATGCCTGTGGAAAAACAATGGGTAACTGTTGTTTTGTATAGAGCGAAACGTTGAAGCCCATCTTCCAAGGTCAGTTTTAGGATGGCCATTTTAGGAAGGTCACTTTCGCATTATCAAGAAGATACCTGTCACACACCCCAGCAGAAAATTGAATAAATTTACATATGCTAATGTATAGGTCTATTTTCAAATTGAGAAATACCTGATTTTTACAACAGAAATACAATACATCTCACCACAGTGAAGACTGCAACCGGATGACCCGTATGCTTGCTCAGTTTTTTGTTGGGTTCTAGCTGTTGATTGGCAGGTTCAAAGGCCCAGCTCTTAACTTTATGGTGCTTTATCTTCCAACTTTCCTTCAAATAACACTAGCGTCTCAACAAATGAAACTGATCTGTAGAAAATGTAACTTGAAAAAAGAGACATTGCATATACTTTTGTAAACCAATAAATCTTTAATAAATATATATATTAAAAATAGGTATCTCATTCGCGGGTGGCGCTGTGGGTAAAACCTCAGTGCCTAGGACTTGCCGATCGTATGGTCGGCGGTTCGAATTCCCGCGGTGGGGTGAGCTCCCGTCGTTCAGTCCCAGCTCCTGCCCACCTAGCAGTTCGAAAGCACTCTTAAGTGCAAGTAGATAAATAGGTACCGCTTTATAGCGGGAAGGTAAACGGCGTTTCCGTGTGCTGCGCTGGTGCTGGCTCGCCAGCTGCAGCTTCGTCACGCTGGCCACGTGACCCGGAAGTGTCCTCAGACGGCGCTGGCTCACGGCCTCTAGAGCGAGATGAGCACGCAACCCTAGAGTTGGACACGACTGGCCTTTACCTTTACCTTTACCTATCTCATTCAAACAGAGGACACAGGGTCACCATAGTTAGTTTCAGCTGCAAAGAGTCAATTTCTCCTGTAGATTTCTCCTGTATACAAAAAAAAACCAAAAAACCATCCTAGGAGATTTTGCAGACCATAAGCTTCTCTTGAAATTAATCAGATATTTTGTCAGGGGAAGCGGGGCATCAAATTCACTATGAACTTCATTGTAAGCGAAATCCAGTGAAAATCGGGGGAGGCATACCCACTCAATAAATTTCATTGGGCTTCCATTTTGGTTGTTTTTCTGGAAGAGGAACTTCTTGGTTTCCTTAATTTTTTTATACTGGGCAAAATGTCAGTGGCAACTCTACTTGTATGTGAATATCTTCTCAATCATACATTTGTGGGATGAAAGGGAGAAGGTGGAGACATCAGACAGAATAAACGAAGAATGACATAGTAGAAGCTCCAGAGTCCACTCAAGTTAAAAGGTGTGTTGTTTGTCATCCTCTGCTTTGAGTTCCTAATGGTATGTCCAGATGATCTCAAGAAACCTTTTTTTGGATTCCTGGTTCTCACCATTCAGACATACAAAGTGCCTTAGCTTATAGTGAAGCACTAAAATTGTTAGTATAGATGAAAGCTTGGTGTCAAAAAGTAGGGCACACACAGCGTTAGTGATATGGGAGCAGCCGTGACGGCTGTTCCCATATCACTAAGATCACTAGAAAGGGCATTTTGTGCTTCTTCCATAGCTCTAGAGTGGCTAATATTGCACCCTGACTGCCTTTTAAAGCTTTCATTTCAGGGCTCACTTTACACAGTCAATGTCTGAAAATTCATTAGCATTTGAAAAGGACGCCATGTCTGCGATTGTGCACTGCTTGGCATATAACCACTGCATGCCCTTATATTTTTACAGTTTGTACATTTACCTGTTAATTAAAATGATGAGTTAGCAGCCTTTCCATGTGCTCAAGATATCACACAAAAGAAGTATCGTTTTTAATTAACTAGTGTAAATACTGCTTAATGCCAATATGACTTTTAAGCCATTTACAAAACATGAAAGCACAACATTCTTAAAATACATAAAAATTCAAAACGCACCATAATGAGAACACACAATACAGCCATCTCATCAAAACATTAAAATACAAATGTCCGTGATAAAAAATATGCAATATAATGAACAATCTCCTTAAAAGAGCACAGCAGTTAAACAGGAGAGTGGGGTCAAGAGATCGGGGGGAAATGGAGGAGAGATCCATGATTTCACCTATCTTTTGGTCAGTAGACAGGGGAAATTATAAACCAGGACTGTTGATAGCGGGGTGGTGGTGGTGGTGTTTCATTCCATACCCTCAGGGAAACTGATGGAAGGATCCTGCCTCTCTCCATAGCAGTTCTTACTCATGTAGCTTTTGTACCCAAAGCAGGACCTCACAAACCCTCTCAGTGCTACATTTCCAAAGAAACATGCAACAGAGATCCAGCAAATTTGCTGTGTAAAATCATATTCACAAGTGAATATTGTACTCTAGAAGAGTAAGTTTGGTAGAACCATATTAATAAAATATATTCTTTCATGCCATCAAAAACTTACTTTGTTTCTTCTTTTCTGGGAAAGTGATTTGATTCCTGGTACTTTGAAGAATACACACAAGATATCCCAGTGTAATTCTTTGTGAAGGTTTGCTCTATGCTCACCTATGTTCACTGAGAGTTAGCCTACAACAGAATGTATTCCCAAAGGCAGTAAGTGCATCAGTCCAGCATCCCTGTTACTGGTGTGATTTGTTTTTAACATATTATATTGAAAAGTAATATAGTGAAGGAGAGTGGCAATATCTTACTATACCTCTGGTGCTCTTCTGCCCTTGTTTAATGGTATATATTTCTGTGCTGGAATCTAAAATAAATATTGAAGGAAGCATAATCTTTGTCTGTTAAACATTATGCTGCTCAGACAGTCTGGAGATGTGAGGGAAAGTCTTTATGGCTTTGCATTTGCACAGCACAATCAAAAAGCTCTTGAGAGACTGGCTGATGGATGGAAGACAAAAGTGTTGAATGCTATGGATTTGTCAGGTAACTGCATTATGAACAGGTGGTCTTTTCTTTTCAGCCTGCTATCTGGAAGTGATCAAGGCTTTGCTTCATGCTTAAATGCTGTTTAAATGATTGCTCAGAGGAGACGACATTTGGAATGCAAACCGTAAATGAACATTGCGAGCCCAAACCCTCCCTACCTTGACCTCTTGAATGAATTTGGGTCAGATTAGGGATCCGTTTTATTTTAGTTGAAAGACGTTCAGAATTTGAGAGGTGGTTTTTGTTCCGTCGCCAGTTCCAAAACACACGGCGGCGGAATCCTCTGAAGTGCCAGTGACATAAAGGGCTTAAAAACAGAATAAAAGATTTAAAATACAGTTAGTCACATATTATATTGTGAGCCAGAGAATCTGGCTTTATTTCAGCCTTCGTGGTCATGCAGAGATTACTAGTTAAAGGGCCCAAGATATAAAGTTCCTGATAGAGAGCTCCTGGAAAACCTGTAGCTTAGATCTGGGTTTACTCCTTCTTTGAAGCTAACTGTAAAAATCTGGTAAATGACAAATGCCCAGATAATGAGATACTTTAACAATGTCTTGTGTTCCCCAAACAGGCATATCATCACGCACAGCACTCTCCTTCCACAGGAATTATGCTTTAATTATGCTTTGTGTACATTTCACAGCCTTCTCTAGAGTACAAGTAAATTAGTTAAAAGGGTCAGCTCCATTTTTATAAAGCCTAAAACTGCCACATTCTGATTTCAGATTCCCGGAAAGTTAAATATTTCAGTAAAGCCTTTGACCTATTAGATCTATTAGATATCACAGCACAGTAAAAACTCTGCTGGAATATCTTAAATTGTTTGCTCTTGGCCATTATTTATTACAAATGAGCAACAGGTGAAACTGGTTAAGACTGTCCCTGTGAGTGTTACCCCAAATTACAGATGTCAATAGAGATTTTGTCATTTGAATAATGCATTCACCCTGTCAAGAATGATAAGAAGGCCTTCATTCCTGTCACTGGTATCTAATTCTGACCTTCCATAACTAGAAGTAGTCCTTCTATTCATAGGAGAGTTTTTGCTCAAGCACAGTCCTTCATTATTGGAAAGGCAGGGGAAGTATGTACGTGTGTGTGTGTGTTTTGCTGGTTACCCATTCCTGCTGCATCACTTGTCTGGAATGTCCCTCAACTCTCTGAAACAAATTAGGGTTCCTTCTCTCTTGAGCCATTGCTATTCCAGTTGCTCATTCTATAAGAACTACCACTTGTGCCTTATTGATTCCTAAGGCAGGAATACAGACAACAGATCCTCAGACCCTTTTCCCTTTGCTGTTGTGTCTCTTAGTTTGTAAGCCCTGGTTTTATTGATCTTATATAAACTTTTCTCTGGAATCCTGTCCAGACCGTCTCTATTTTGCATAGGGGTTTCATTCACATAGCAGCAAATTTAGGTTTGTGCAATTAAAGTGGATTAAAGTACTCAAGGACTCTTAGGCAACAGGTCTATCTTTTAAAAGAGAGTTTTTTTATTGTAAGGAAAATGATGAAGAAAAGAACACTAGAAAATGTGAGTTGACACTCAGTTGGTGGGAAGTTGCATAATCCCCATAAAAACAAACAAGGATGAATGCTCAGTAAACAGTGGGTACTGTGTAACCTCTGTGACAACTTTGTGCAAACAAATCAGAATGCAGGCACAATAAACAGGTCAACTGGAGGCATCCTGGGAGCCTTTTTGGCTGAAGGCTGAGGCAAAAATGTATCTTCAAGGGTATTTGAATATGTGTTGCAATAATCCAATTTAGAATTGGCCAGGGGAGGTATGTTCCCTCTCACAAGATATCAGTCCTTTGGATTCTTAGATGTAGTAATGCTGAAGCCACAGACCATTTATTAATAATATTAATTATACCATGTAATGACTTTGGAGGGTGTGTGTGGAAATGATTTGGATTTTCTTTGACCTTTAGCACTCGAGCTTAAGCCAACTTAGAACAAGAAAAAGCACTAAGAAACAGCCAACCCTGGGAAACTTTTGCTTGGATGCAAGAACAAGAGCATAGCCACTGAACCAAGATTCTTTGCAGTAAGTCGTATGCTTTTAATGTGCATTGGGTGTTTGGTGTGGGTAATGTGATTTTCATCAAGGTAGCATGATACTACTCTTGTCTTTTTTTTTTACTAGACCAACATGACCATCTGCAATTTTTGTAAATCATCATCATCACCTTAATATCCCAGAGTAGGTTACGACAACTTAAAATTCAACATTGCAACAGTTCAAAAAACTTACAATTCCAAGAAGGTGTGGCTCCTAAAAAGTATACATCACAGGTGTAAAAGGTAATCAGTTTATATGTGCCTTCTAGGAATTAAGACTAAATTTGATAACAGTACAGTGGTACCTTGGGTTACAGACGCTTCAGGTTACAGACGCTTCAGGTTACAGACTCCGCTAACCCAGAAATAGTACCTCAGATTAAGAACTTTGCTTCAGGATGAGAACAGAAATAGTGCGGCGGCGGTGGCGGGGTGGCGGGGCGGTGGTGGAAGGCCCCATTAGCTAAAGTGGTACCTCAGGTTAAGAACAGTTTCAGGTTAAGAACAGACCTCCAGAATGAATTAAGTTCTTAACCCAAGGTACCACTGTAACATAGAAACTTGTGTATATGGTGGGTACAGGTTACACATTAGGAGCTGTTAAGACAACAAGCACACATAAATTAATTTAGGAAGAGAAAATCTCACCACATCTCCCATTATAGCCTGTCAGTCTGTTTTTTTCAGCAGATATTTCATCATGAATTATTCGATGGTGACCAACGCAGGAGAGATAATTCCATGCCACTTTAGCCTGTCCAACGAGACACTTTGTCATAGTGAAATGTGGAGGAGCAGAGTGAACATCGACAGCCATGGATCGTTCATTCTTGAAGATGGTCCTTCTTAATTTGATGACAGTCCTGTGACTGATACTGTCAATATCAATGACACAACTCATTTCTCCTCATTTTTCAAAGTGATAGCAGGACGGTGGCAGCAGCAAATGATTGAAAATGTGCAAATTCTAGTTGATAATTATGTTCCTCTTAAGGACACACAGAGAAACTTAATGTAACCAGTTCCAACAAACATTTTTCTGCTATGTGTTCCAGCACTTTTCTGTGTATATTCATGTCA